>NC_141921.1:50477916-50777916 GCF_057802395.1 Ceratotherium simum simum | reverse complement strand
CGGGACGAATGGGAACGGCGTAACGGGCCCCACGCGCGGGTCACGGGTGGAGCGTCTGCGAGGACCAGGCCGTTTCCTGATTGGAGCGGGAGTGAGCAGACGGCCGGTTCAGACAGCGCTCCTCTGTGTGGTTAAACCCGGCTCCCGGTGAGCCTTCCGTCCGTCTTCCTCCCCAGGCCGGGTGTCCGCTCCAGGCCGGCAGACCCGGCTCCTGACCGTCCCAGCCACGGGCCGGCAGGGACAGGCCCTGCAGGGTTCGCTCTGGGGGCTTCTTGGCTCCCTTGCGGAGGAATCTCTGTCCGGGGCTCTGCCGGCGTGGAGAACCTTTACCACGGGGGTCCAGGATCCACTGGGTTATGGCAGTGCCCGCCCGCACCGAGGCTGCCCTCTCACATGCCCCGTTGGGCGTGAGAGCTGCCCTGTGGAAGGAGTGTGCCAAGGAGCTTCTGGGAGAAGAGAGTAAGACTGACCCCTGCCCTTGTCATGTCCGGCTTGAGTATACCTTCCCTGGCAGTGGGTGTGCCCCACAGAGAGCAGCGGGCCGGAGAGGACACTGGGTGTCCCAAGAGGATGTCATCGTGAATGAAGAGGGGCTGCCTTCTGTGCCATGGGGCCGGGGCCGATTTTCCTCAAGGGCCTCTACTTTGAGAGCAGTGTCTGGGCTGTGAGTCTGAACAGAGAGATGTGACCTTGGCCTGGACCAGGAAGGGCACCCACAGCCGAGCGCGGGCACCTGGGCAGACTGCTGTCAGCAGGGACTCTTACAGAGGTTCTCTAGGTCTCTGCTGTGCTTTCGTATGGCGCAAAGAGGTGTGACCTCGGGTTTCTCTGAGCTGGAGAAGCCGGTCTGACTGGTTACTCTTCCCAGTAAGGCTCCACCCTGTGGCCATGAGGACTCACCGGTGGGGAGGGGCTGTGAATGCTCCCAGTCAGTCCCAGACACCTTGGGGTCTAGGTGACAGGACTGACAGCATGCTGGGCTGGCTTTGTCCCAACGGGTGTCTGCATGTGTGGTCTCGAGCTCTGACTCTGAGCCACCCTGGACAAAAGGAATCACGTGTGCATCCTGCAGACCTCACAGCTTTTGGTAAATAGAATCGGTAAATAGAATCATGGGTGTGCTAATAAAAGGGTTTGGACCCTGTCGGCATCCCTGGGTGAGAGTTGGGCGCAGGTTAGAGTTAGGACTTGCAGGTGTGTGGGGGCATGGGTGCCACAGGACAGCTGGCATCCGCCCACACCCAGCCCCTGGGCTACCCGGCTCTGGAACACCCTCGTGGCCTCCTTCCCGGCTTTCCTGTGCCGACTGGCCATCCAGCCTGAGTTCTGGGGGTTCTCCTCCCTTTTGGACGCCGCCTAAGGACATTGGTCCCAAGTGTGACTGTCCAGAGTTTTCAACAGAAGTAGAGTGTTAGTCTTGGGACGTGAGGATATTCTCCAAGCAGGAGCACTGGGGGCAGGAGGGAGAGCCATGCTTGCTGACTTTCTGTGATCAGAGGCAGGAGGTGCCTCCCAGGGTGCCCCTCGGGATGTCATCTCCAAGTATGACTTCCAAATGGCACCGTGTTTCCTTTCATCAGAAACTTGGGCCTAAGCGCCCAGGACTGAGGAGGTCGCTGATGACAGCAGGTGTTCAGAATGGTGTGACTCTGACGGTGATGATAAAAACTCGTGAGAACTAAATGGTGCCTGGGAACGTGACAGCTTACGTGGGCCGTTGTGATCAGAGGAACCTGTGAGAACCCACATGCTTCCATTCTCCTCTTCATTAAAGCACTGGCTTTGCCCTCTGCTAACGGCTCCTCTGGAGCCCTGCGCCTGCCGTGCATGTCACAGAATTACTTTGCACATCTAGGAGCTGAGCTGTGTTTCCCCTTTCTGGGTTATTTTCTGAAGACCAGTGGACGCGGTGTTTTTCCAGGATTGTGTTATTTGTCGCTGAGGCTGCCTGCTTCAGCTCCAAGTCTCCCTGACGTCAGGTCGCCCGTTAGTAATAGATCGTTTAGTATCAGAGGGTGACATTTTCACTCCAGCACTTCTCAGGATGTGGAACGTGGGCTCCCTGAAAATGCCACTAAAGAAACCTGCTGATAAGACAATGCTGAATGTCTCCTTGACGGACTGAGTCTCTGCAGAGTCCCCAACCTGGAGGCTTGGGGGTCTGGGTCGAGGTGGGTGGTAGAGTGTGGGTAAGGGTCCTGGGATGGTAGGTTAGGGTGGTGGATATCGCAGGGCAAGGGTTCTGAGGAGTGGGGAGTAAACAGTCTTTTTGTGGAATCTGTTGAAAGCCTGGTGTTTCCATTTTTTTCTATAAAGTTCCTGAAATGAATAATAAAGTTATCTGCAACTTGTGTCTGTCTGCACAGGAGTTTCTTGAAGTCTCATAACCAGCTGCCCCCTGGATACCTCTGCTGGGAGGTCTCCTCCATCCCTCACACTCCAGTGGTCCACAGGAGTCCCGCTGTTACTGAGCTGAGGAAGTTCCCACTACTCCCACTTGGCCGAGAGGTTTTATGTTTGTTTTTGTTTTTCATCAGAAATGGATATTGGGTTTTGTCAAACACTTCTAAAAATGATTTTTCTCTTGTTGTTTATTTGTATGGTGAATTGCATTGATTTTCTAATGTTAGACAAACTTTACGTTCTTGCGGAAACCCCATCTGGTCATGATATTTTGTCCTTATTATATATTGCTGTATACACTTTGCTAAAACTCTCTGAGCTAAGACCTAATCTGCTAGGGATTTCTGTCTCTGTGCTGTGAGGGGCCTCAGTCTGTGCTGTGAGGGACGTCGGTCTGTGGTTTCGTGTGCTGCCTGGGTCTGGTTTGTTTTCAGGGTCGTGCTGGCCTCGAGGGATGGGCTGGAAGGTATGCCCTCCTCTTCAGCGTTCTGGGCCAGTTAGCATAGAATCTATGTCCCTTCCTTAAATGTTGGTTGAATTCACCAGTGAAGCCATCTGGACCTGGAATTTCCTTTGTGAGAAGGTTTTTAGCTATATGTTCCATTTCTTTAATGAAGTGATCTGTTTATTTCTGAGTCAGCATTGGTGTTCTGTGATCGGTGGCCAGATGTGACTTTTACCTTGTTGGTGCTGGACGATTTTGTGTTCCGTGAACATTCTGGAGCTTTGTTCTGGGAATCATTAAAGGGACTTGGAAACAGTTTGGTCCTTTGGGTCTTTCTTGTGACTGGGAGGTGGTTCTGGAGCACTGCTCGCTCACTGCCAAGCCGGGGCCCTCTGAGTGCCAGTGCCCCACGAATTCAGAGGGCACTCGCGGGCACTCTCCCTCTGCTGCTCTGGCCGCATTGGTCTCCCTGGACCGTCAGCTCCATCTCCTCTACTCAGGGGTCCCTGGACCCCCCTGGGTCCCCTCCCTGCACTGCGGCCTGGAAGCTCTCAAGGCGGTGAGCTGGGGTGGTCGGAGGGCTCACGCGATGGCCCCCTGTCCTTACTCTCCTGGGGATCAGTGTCCTTACTCTCCGTGTCCCTGCCTTGAGGGCGTCATCTCCTGGGTCTCCTCTGGGGTTTAGTTGGTTGGGGGAGGGGGTGATGGTCAGTCCCTGTGACTCCACTTTGGCCAGAAGCAGAAGTCTATTTCTATTTTTATTTTTATCTCCTGTCCCACCCTTCCAAACTCCCAATTCTAGCTCCGCAGGGGGAAAAAGATCTTTGGATGTGAGGAGCAGTTACCTTCATTTCCTTAAACAACATGGTTATACTGGCTTTGTTTTCAGTCTCCAATTTTATGTACTAAGTATTGGTTTGCTGCTGGGTAACACAGCGTTGGACTCGCGTGCTCCACACTGCTCCCAGTACAGCCCAGTCTCTGGGAAGTGGTGTCCAGGGTGACACCACGGGGAATGTGGAGTGTCCTGGCTGAACTGCGTGTCATCTGAGCCAGGCCGTGCTTTGACTCCTGCAGGGAATAGAGGTCCGTGTACGTGTCATGACTCGCGGGCTCAGTGTCCAGGCACCCATCTAACGGCCGCATCCACCCCTCGGGACGCAGGTGCCTCAGGCCTCCTCTTCTCTCAAGCCCTCTTCGGCTGCTCTGTGCTGTGCTCCTGGCGGGCGGTCTTCCCTCGGTCTGATTCTGGGGTCCTTTGACTGTCACACCGGGGACGCCCTAGGGTCTGCCCTGTGGCCTGGGGCCTTCATCCATCCTCCTCCCTGGTTTGGATGGAGCACATCCCCCAGGAACCCCTGGGATGGGGTGCGCCAGGTAACTGGGGGCCTCTGCGTGTCTCGGGGGGCAGTTGGCAGGTTGCAGAAGCTGACGCCGAAGCTGTCCCTCTAGGCGTTTCTCGGCCTGGTTCCTGTCCCCCATCTCCACACGCGGTGGATGGCTTGTTTTCTCTCTTGAAGCTTTTGGTATCTCTTCATTCCCCTGGAAAGAAGTGTCCCTGTGACCCCGGACCCTGGTGTGGGTCTGTCTTTTGTCTCCTGTGCTGGACCTGGCCCTTTCACTTGGATGTGAGTCCATCTGTGCTGGGCAGGTTCCTGACGTCGTGTCAGCAATGGCTTCTCCCCCTCCATCCCTCCGCAATTGGATGTTGGACCTCTTGGAATGACCTGTAACTTTCCTACGTTTTATTTCCTCTTTTTCTTCTATTTTCCCATCATTACACCTAGTTTTTAATGTTTCTGCTGCCATGATTTACATTCTCAGAATTCGTCTTGTTCTCTAAAGGTGTGTTCACTGTTTGCAGCTCTCCTAGTAGCCACTCTTACACAGTTTCTCAGCAAATCCTCAGACAATGTCCCCATGCAGATGAAAGACTGACCAAGGGGTGGCTCGGCCTGTCCAGGACCCACACAGGGCCGCTGCAGGGCCGGGCTCGCAGGGCTGGGTCTGAGTGAGAGGGTCCCGCAGAATCCCCAGGCCCTGGCATGCCCTCCCTTTTCTTCCACTTTTATTCTGTCTTCCTGTGTTTTGTGTATTTTGTCGGTCACTCTGCCCTTTCTGGAACGAGGCAGGGTGTTAACAAATACAGGCAAGCTGTTTTTGAGTTACGTGATTTGCGAAACTTCTCTGATCGCTTCATTCTGTGCTCCTACAAGTAACGCTAAGTGAACACCTGCCGCCGACCAGCCCTTTCCTCCACTAGGGTTCACTAGGGACCCGGTCGGTAGAAGTGACCGGTTGGAGGTTGTGCCTGGGCGCCGGCCGCTCTCATTTCCCAGAGGGTGGTGCCCTGCCCAGGCCACAGCAGTGTTGCTGGTATCGCACGTCTTCCCCACAAAGCGGGAGGGTTAGGGTTAGTGCTGGGGCCGGTTAGGGTCAGGGGTTAGGGTTAGCTCAGGGGCAGGCGGCCTGGGGTGGGTGGGGCAGCGCCGCCTGGTGGCCAGGCGCTTGGCTGCAGCGAACAGCATGCGGACCCCACCCCTTCTGGCCGTGCACATGTATCCGGGTGCCCAGGGCGACACCTGGCGCATTGAGGACCTGGCTCTCAGGTGGGGGACCAGCGCTTCAGGCAGCCTGTGGCTCACGGACTTGCTGCGAGAGCCCCAGGGCAGATGGCGCTGGCCTTGGAGGCCAGACGTGGAGGAGGTCACTGCAGGCCATTCCCGGCTAGGCACATTGGCCGGCTGCAGCCCTTCCATCCATTCTGGTCGGATTGGTCTTGAGCCGGGGTGGGGGTGGGGGGTCAGGTCCAGGGAGGGCCAGAGACCCCTCCCCTCGGGGCCTGGGAAACACAGAGGACGCCTGGACCTTCCCAGGCACAGGGGCCCAGGAGGAGGGGTGGGAAAGGGACCTCACTTCCTGAGCCTAGGCTCACGTGGGGGCCACACCGGGGGTCTGTTTTCGTGGCTCAGGGCCCAGGACCCCCACCTAAGGCTGATGGCGAGGGCTGGGCTATAAGCCAGGCCAACTCCCAGGCAGCCAGGAGCCCCTGTTACCCAGTCACCCACCTCATCACAGCCAGCCCCCCCAGATGCCCCCTTTGCTCAGGTGCTCAAGGGGCACAGGACCAAGCTCAGGGCTCTGACCATTTCTCTGCCTGGGCCCTTCCTAAGTTCCACCCCTGCCAGACCCCGCCTCCCAGCTCCTGCCGGAGCAGTCTCGCCTCCCTGGCCTGCCTGGGCCCCCCGGGAGCCTGAACCCCTGGGATCAAGCGCTCACATCTGTGTCCCCCCATCCCCCCACAGCCCTCTGGTGGTGGTCCTGGGGGACTGTTCTCTCATTCTCCGTGTGTGTGCCGTGGCCTAGACCTTGCTGCACAAGTGACCCCTATCCCCCCTTGTCCAGGCTTTCAGGGCGGTCTGCCACTCTCCAGTGTAGGGGCTGGGCTGCTGGTTGAGCAGGGCCCACCCGGGCACCCCCCTCCTGGGCCAGGCTCTCACTGGCCACCCCAGACTGGTCTCCTGGGAGCAGAGCACCTACCTGGCTCATACAAACCTAGCACCAGCTCCCTGAGCTCCACGCCCTCTTCTGTAAAGCAGATGGGGGGCCCACAAGGCCTGTGAGCTGCTGTTGGGTGATGGCGCACAGTGAACGTGAGGAAAAGTGTGTCAGGTCAGTGTTCTGACAGGCGGTGGCCCCATGTGGCCCAGACACAGCCGGGAGAGATCCGTGAGCGGATCCGCCAGCATCCTGCAGAAATCTCTGGGGTCAAGGGTACCACTTCAGCCCACTGGGCTGATAGTGTCCCTGAGTGGGCGCTTCCACCCCAGGAAGATTTCGATTCAGTACGGGAAGGGCTAGGAGAACTAAAAAGCTGTGCACTCACATTGTGTTGAAATGGAATCCGTCACATTTCGTGTTGTAATGCGTCAGAGAACTTGTCCTATGAGAAGGTCAGCTTGGCTGCCGAATCATCATTCAAACAAGGAAATTATTTAGACTTGGTATTTTAAGTGAAATCCTACTTAACTTATGTAAATATTGGAAAATGTAAGAGAATTTTTGGAATAAGCTATGTATAAGTTTAATCTAGGTGTCCATCAGTTATTTAATTGGGAAGAGTTTGTTAATTAGATAAAATTTAAAAAGAAATAGAATGTATCACATTTGTGTTTTCTTGTTTTTTTTTTTTTGTGAGGAAGATCAGCCCTAAGCTAACATCCATGCCAATCCGCCTCTTTTTGCTGAGGAAGACCAGCCCTGAGCCAACATCCATTGCCAATCCTCCTCCTTTTTCTCCCCAAAGCCCCCGTAGGTAGTTGTATGTCATAGTTGCACATCCTTCTAGTTGCTGTATGTGGCACGCCGCCTCAGCATGGCCAGACAAGTGGTGCGTCGGTGCGCGCCGGGGATCCAAACCCCGGCTGCCAGCAGCGGAGCGCACTCACTTAACTGCTAAGCCATGGGGCCAGCCCCTAGAATGTATCACATTTGTAAACACAGTTTAAAATATGTGAAGGTGGCAAAAGCCGGGAGGAGATGTTCCACTGAAGAAGGTGTGCAGATGGCTGACAAGCAGACATGAAGACGCTCAGCATCAGGAGCCGGGAGGGAAATGTAACTCAAAGCCACACACCCCGGGGGCCGGCCTGAGGGCATGGCAGCTAAGTTCACGCATTCCGCTTCAGTGGCCCGGGTTTGCCGGTTCAGATCCTGGGTGCGGACCTACTTGCCGCTCATCAAGCCATGCTGAGGCGGCGTCCCACGTAGAAGAACTAGAAGCACCTACAACTAGGATATACAACCATGTACTGGGGCTTTGGGGAGAAAAAAGAAAAAACAAAACCACACACCCATCAGAATGGCTCAAATTACAGTGACGACACCGAGAGCTGGCCAGGCTGCAGAGGCTGGGTCTGTGGCCTCACTGGTGGGCGTACAAGGCAGCGTGGCTGCTCCAGAGGGCCCCTGACAGTGTCTTAGAAAACAGAAGCTGCCCTTCCGGGAGCCCGGCAGCCACGCTGCTGGGCGTTTACCCCAGAGTGACAACACTCCACACCAACACCACACAGGAGCTCTGCTGGTCATAGCCAGAAACTGGAAACCACCAAAGCATCCCTCAGCAGGTGAGCAGTTGGACCAGCTGTGGGACGGCCACACCATGGGACACTGCCCCGGAGCCTGGACGGGCCTCCAGGGCGTCTGCTGGTGAAAACACCAGTCTCAGAAGGTCACATGCTGTACGATTCCACTTATCTCGCATTCCTGAAATGACAAAATTGTGGAGCCAGAGCAGACTCAGTATGGTCAGGGGTGGGAGTGGTGGGGGCCGTATGAGGGCAGCAGGGGTCCTTGTGGTTGGAACCCTCTGCATCCTGATTGCGGGGTGGCCACAGGGGTCACACGGGGAAGAGGACAGGAGTAAAAGCACCTCTGCCACTTCCACGATTTTAGGCAGATGTTAGCGCTGGGGACCCAGGACCCGGGACCCTGTGAGGTCTGCACTTCCCACTCCCCTGCAGCCCGTCTGAACAGGTCTGGACCTGACCGTCTCTGGGTCTTGGTTTATGTCATGTCTCCTGAAACCCAGTGACTTTTCTCATGCTCAGCTTTTTCCTATAATGTGGCTGCTTGGACAAAGGGATTACAACCCTCTATAACCCGCAGCTGCAGAAAGGGGATACCCATGCGGAGCTGTCACAGAGCCAGGACCAGCCGCTCACGGCCAGGATGGCCCCAGAGGAGCCTAAGCCCGCGAGGCGCGAAGCAGCCCGCCTCCTGGGGCTGCAGGAGCGGCTGTGGGGCATTTCTGTTGCGTCACCTCAGGAAGGCGGGTCCCCAGGGCGGGCGGCAAGGGAGGAGGCGCGCCCAGGCTTGTCCTGCCAGCTCCTCTGGGTGGGGACGCTGGCAGCCGTCACCTGCACTTTGTCCCCTGGCTGCTCTCCCGGCTCCTCGGCCCTGTTAGGAGCGCATGTTCCCCGCCCTGACTGCGAGGGTGCTCGAGTCGCCACGAGGCTGTTCCCGGAGTGTGGACGTGTGCGGACCTTAGGACATGTGCCCCGGGCCTGGTGTCCCCCCAGGATGCAGGGAGCTGGGCTTTGTAACCCAGCCCTTCAGAGCCCCTCACGCTGTCCGCCCCCACCTGCAGGGGCATCTGGGAGCCAGGGAGGAGCAGGTGGAGGTCGTTAGCTCTTCCCAGACAGGGCCTGTGCTGGGGGAGGCTAATTATCAGCTAATTAATTGCTGGCAATTAGAAGGAGGCCTTCGTTGCTGTGTTTACAACCCCCCTCCACCACTCACCCCCCCACCATCCTCCCCAACCAGGCCCGTTTCCCTGGGCTCTGGGCTGCATGGCAAGCGAGTGTCTGTGTGGTGCCCTGTCCGAGGAGAAGCTGGGCTGGGTGCCCCACTCTGCCCCACCCTGTCCTTGCCATCTGGGGTGTGGGGCAGCCTGCTGGGGTGCTCACGGCATGGGGACGCGTGTGTACTCACCCGTGGCTGCCAGCAGGCCTGGCGCCTGCAGCAGGACCCCAGCACACAACAGAAGTGCTGCGCTCTGTGGAGTGGGGCTGGGGGCGTCTGGGCTGCAGGGACGTGGTGTGAACACTGGTCACCTGGTGGAGCTCAGGGAGAGGCCTCCAGTCAGCCACAGGGCTGGTGGGGACAGAGCCTGGGGGGCGCCAGTCTCACGGACCCATTGCCTGCCGGGACGTGCCCCTGAGCCCTGCACACACCCGCACACAGCCAAAAGCCCAGGAGCACGTTGCCCTTTGCTGGACCCTCCTCTGAGCTCCAGGAACCCAGCCTCGCAGGGAAGCCCGTCTCCTGTTTGTCCTTAGCACACCTCTGAAGGCTGCAGGACGGCCCGTCTCCGCAGTCGGCTGAGATGACCACGGTCGCGGCTGCCTTTGGGGTTCACCCACCCCCTAGCTGGACGCTGTCCCGGTGACCCCGATCCTCTGTCTGTAGGGCCTTGCCCAGCTACCTGCTATGGTGCTGAAATGGGACCTCACCCTTCCTTCGGGCCAGGGCAGCTTTCCACTTGGGCCACCAGGTTGCGGAGGTGGACACTGGGACAGTGTGTCCCTCAGGGATGGAGCATTCTCGAGCTGGCCTGCAGGTGGCGCCCCTGTCCAGTGGGAGGCTGGCCTGGACCACGGGGTACTGTTAGCGTCTTTGCTGCGTCAGGCCCTTCTGAGGCGCAGGGGAAGAAAGGTGGGCCTGGGCCCTGTCTCAGGGAGGCGCTGAAAGGGGGTTCTCGGGATCTGACTGTTGGCCCCTCCACACTGAAAAACGTGGGGTGCTCCTGGGGTTAGCGCTGAGGCAGCCTCTTCCCTGGGGGAGGAAGGAACCCCGCCTTTGTCCTGTGACATCCAGTGCCTCTCTGTTCCAGGCGCCCAAAAGTCCCAAATCGTGGCTTCTGGGCTCCCCCAAACCCTGACCAGCACCTCAGAGGAGGCCTGGCAAACTAGGCCATCACACCTCCGGACCACAGCACCTCTGCTCCCTCATCTTTACTGCCAACAAGCCTGGAGGAGCTGCTCCCCTGGAGGTCGTCCACCTGCTGCTGGCGCATCCTCTCTGGTCTCAGAATCCCACTCTTCCCGCTGAACCCACGGCGCCCCTCGCCCCACAGGAGGGTCCCTGGTCAGCTCTGGGCTGGACATGAGGGCCGACGCGTGGATCCACACAGCTCACACTTGTCCTCTGACCGACACCCGGGGGCCAACATGCAGGTCTGGAGAGAAGGCCCAAGCCCGGATGGTGCGTGGCCGCACATTTGTGTGAATTAAAACAAAATGTGAATCTTTTGAAAGCTCCTCCCACTTTATGCTGTTAACCAACAACCGCCAGCCCACCAGAACATCCGTAGATGGGATGACGGCTTCCAGGAAGAAACAAGGCAAGACAAGACCGAGTGAGCAGTGATCCTGACCAGTGGCCGTTCTGAATCCTGGTCCCCGTGGTGGGCAGCCTCTGAGATCCCTCCTCTTGGTATCCACCGCCCTGTGCAGTCCCCCCGCCCGACTCCCTTCTAAATGGACACGACTGGACACAAGTGGTGGTTATAAAAAGGCTATGGCTTGTCTGGGGGCTCTCTCCAGGACTGCTCACCCTGGGGGCAGCCCAGTGGGAGCCTCCCTGCTGAGCTTTGAGGTGACGTGGCCCACCTGCCATGGTGGCTTCCTGCTGCATCCACCACTCTGGGCTCCTGAGCCACAGAAAGAGATGATAAATGCCTGCTGTTTCAGCGATTACATTTGGGTAATTTGTTACAAAGCAATAGGTGACTAATACAGGATGCCACGTGAACTTGACATGGAAGCCCCTTTTCGTGTGCTCTGTTCTTGCTGAGCCCCGGTGTGGACAAAGGCTTCCCCTCCGCCTCACATGTCCTGGATTTCCCTCTGCCTCAGTCCTCCTCACTCCCTGTGCTGGCCTTCACCCTGTGCCAGGTCGGCTGAGCTCAGCTCTGCCTTCCGGTCTGGACAGGGAGGCCTGGAGCTTGGGGTGACCCCAGGTCCAGCATCCGGCACACTCCCTCCGCTACCTGGGGCCGCGTGTGGCCGCCAAAGGACCCTCTGACTTCAGGCCCGTTTAATACTTTACCCTGAGCACCAAGCCCCACCCTAGACAAATATTTATTTGGTAATTCAGGGCTCACCAGGACGAAGGCCACGAAAGGCTTCTCACAGCTGTGGCGGCGCATGAGCAAGCTGGGGTGGCCGACTGGCCTGGGAAGGTTGTCAGCGTGGGGTGAAGGGCGGGGGACCAGAGGCCCCCTGAGCCGTGGGAGGGGAGCTGGGATGAGCCTTGAGGACTTCGGGCTTCTTGGAGATGCAAAGCAAAGACGTCCCGCCTGGCAGGAGGCCACGGGTGAGGGGCAGGGCGTTTTGGGCATCCGCCCCAGGTGCAGAGGGCGTGGGGAGCCCTGGTGCTGGGAGCCGGGCTGGTGGCCTGTGCCAGCACAGGACATGTCCTGATGTCTGGGTCTCTGTGCACTGATGCTGTGATAACAAGGCAAAGCTGATGAAAGGGGCTCACAGCCCCGGGAGCGCCTTCATCCTACGAGGGTTGTGATCTGGAAAGACGCCTGAGGGTGGCTCTCAGTGAGGCCCAAGACAGTAGGTGGCCTCTCCGCCACGCTGGGCAGAACTCCCAGCCCACCAACGGCCCGCTGACCCTGTGCTCGGGGTGCAGCACGGCCACCCACGCCCAGAGTTCGGGAACAGTGATGGGAAGGGTGTAGCCCCTGGGGACCCTGCAGGCCTCTCCTGGTGGCACCACCCCCAGGCCTGGCTCACCTTGGAAGGGCCGTGGTGGCTGAGGCGTGTCCTGCAGGGACCCCAGCCATGTGGACTCAGAGGCCAGGAAAGGGCCTGGCCCTGAGCCACAGCTGAACCCTCCCCTCCCCTGACCTCGCCGAGCCTGGCCGGAGCTATGCAGGGAGGAGCCACAGAGCCGGCCCTGGGCTGGTCACTGCTTATCCCTGACTTACGCCTGGATTCCAGCAAGGATTCTTCTGCCCTGGCCGGCAGGCGGCCCCGGGGGCAAGGAAGCCTGGCAGGGGTGGTGTCCTCACTCCAGCCTCTGTCCTCTTGCTGACCCCTGGGAATGTCCTAGGAGGCACAGGTTCCAAGTGCCCAGGGCCATCCACCCAGTCAAGACCTTGTCCCCTCTGCTCTCTGGGTGCCGGGCCTTCGGTTAGGGTGCTTGGAGGGGTCATGGCCCCTCTGACCTGACCTACACTTTTCCAGAGAGCTGAGCCATCCAGGGAGTGACGAGCCTGGTCCCAGTTGAGGGCCATTCGCCTGCCGAAAGAAAATCCCCAAGTTCCTGGGCACAAATACAAAGCACATGGCACCTTCAAATTAGCAAAAGCCCATCACAGCCCCCAGAGCTGTTCCTTAAGCACCAGAGGCACCAAGACACTGCTGTCGGGTGAGGATGGGAGACTGGAGGGGGAGGAGGTGGGGGGCTGGAGCAGGGTCCCCTTGGCCATCCTGGAGTGTTGGTCCTGGGTGGTCCTGGTGTCCCCAGGGAGCAGCACCAAGGTGGCTGTGGTGTCCCCCTCAGTGGGGACCCAGGACATTGCTAGCCTGCAGAGCCTGGGGGACTGGTTCTCAGTCCCTGCCCCTGGCCAGACCTGGGATGAGCCACATGGCCTCTCCAAGGCTCGTCTGTAAAGCTGATGTGAGCCAGGCACACGGGGTGACCGTCACCTGCCCAGGGCGCTGGCTCTCTAACCGCCTTGAGTAAAGCCTGCTGTGGATGGAAGATGTCGTGACATGCAGCTACGGGGCCCTGTCGGGTGGGTGTGCAATGACAAGAAAGTGAGGAGACGCCTGCCAGGGCCTTGGAGGGAAAGAGCGTGGCTGGTGTCTGACCTGCATTTACTTATATCAGTGTGAGAAGAAGCTTGTGAGGAGGCGCACAGACGTCCCCCGTGGGGCCCGTCGGATGCGGGTCAGCGCGGGCTCACATCCCCTCACATCTGTGTGTCTTGCCCTGTGAGCCCATGTGCCCCGGGTGGTGTGCGTGTGCTGCCTGAACGCACCTGTGCATGCGGCCAGTACCCGCCCACGGTGAGGCTCCCAGCTCCTTCTGCGTGACTGGGTGACCAGTGGTCCCCCTCCCACAACCCGGTTCACTGCCGAGTGGGCCCTTCAGTAAACATGGCAACTGCCGACCACTTCCAAGAGCTGGTGCCGCCAGCCCACGGCCTGCAAAGCCCCCACTGGGCTGGTGGGGGCCGGGGCCTGGGCTGAGGCGGCTGGAGGGAGAGCCCACAAGTTGAACCCCATGCGCGGTGTCATCTGTCCTGTTCCGGAGGCGGCTGCGGGCTGGGAGCAGCTTGTTCCCATCTCGGCTTCCACCGCCATGTCCTGCATCCCACAGCCTGCCCCCCTTACTGCCAACGGCCGGCCCCCCCGAGGCGCCCGCAGGTGCCGGGCATCTCTGGCCGGCTGTGCAAGGCACCCTCCTGTTGATCCAACGGAGCTGCGGCCCGCCTGTCCTGGGTTCCAGCACGTGGGCTCCTTGAGGCCACATCCCCTCCTTTGTCAGCTCCCAGTGCTGACCTGATGCTGCTCCGCAGGTGTCCCTCCCATGGTGGGGAGAAAGGACGGTGGTCAGCCGTGAGCCCATGGCATTCCGAGGTTGCAGAAACTCAGCCCACTGGGGCCTCATGGGAGAGGCCTTCTCCATTGCAGTCAGCGGCTGCTCTGCTCGGGTCCTCCCAGTGCCCCCATGCCCCAGGGCCCGGGCCCCGGGCTCAGGCCCCCCAAGGGCTGGTACCTGCTGGAAGGGCCACCCTGCCTGGCTGGTGTGGGCCCTGCGGCTGCCCCAGCCTGTGGATTCTAATGATTCTGACCCTGTGGCCTACCCCAGGCTCCCTGACCTTCTGACAGCCTGGGCCCTGTGTAGGCTTCTCCAGGCACAGCCTTCCCAGCCAAGGGCTGGACTGTGTCCTCATACACATACACAAACACACATGCTCACACCCATGCACAAATACACGTGCTCACACATGCATGCACAAACACACACACATGCACATGCTCACACGCATGCACACACATACCCCCACAGACCCACTCCAAGGCAGTCCTCCCCAGCTGCTTGGCAGTGTCCCCACCACCACACCCCCTGGTGGATGTCGGGAATTCCACCCCTTGAAGTCCCTGAACTTCCTGTGGGCTGAACCAGCCTCACCGTTGGCGCTGCCCTTCCCTGCTCTGACGTCTGAGGCATCCCTGCAGGCAGAGGGGATGGTCCCAGAGGCGCAGGACGGAAAGCTGAGTGCAGGCAGCCGGTCGCCAGGTGGAGACCAATGAGGGGGCAGCTCAGATACCCGGCCCTGCAGCTCAGGCCCCAGGGCAAGCCCGGTGCCCCCAGCCTGGTGGTCAGAACATCGGCCCCTGACCCGGTGTTTACTCCAGGGCACACACAAGACCTCTGACCCCTCAGCTGTCTGGGGACGTGGTTGTGGTTCCAGCACCGTGCCCTCCCTCTGACACTCTCTGACCTGGCCCTGCTGGTCAGCCTGTCCTCAGACCTGCCCTGGGCGGCATGGCTCCTCCTGGCCTTGCCAGGACTCCCCCTCTCGTTACACCTGCAGGGCGGGGGCGTCTTGTCCTTTGCCAACTCCTGTACACTCGTGGTTTCCCCACAGATCCCATCCTCTGCCCCGGCTGCTCGGGCCCTGCCCCGCCCCGGCCATACGTGCCCCTCTGGACATAACCGTTCCACCCCCCCCAACCATACCTGCCCCTCTGCTGCACCTGCCTACCCCCCACACCTGCCCCCAGCCCTCACCCCTCGTCCACTCTGTCCACTTTCCCTCCCAGGCTGTGGCCTTGCCAGGAACACATCCCCGAGACCCCACTCCTGCCTCCCTTCCTTTGTTTAGCCCACGTTGCCCCTACTAAAGCTCCCCATCTCCTGAGACCTGGTCTGTGCCCTCTGCTGTCGCAGCCTCGGTGCCTGGTACCGACTTGCTCCTGGTTGGAGCTCACGGACACCATTCTCTGCTCCTCTGTCCCCTGGGTGGTCCCATTCACTGCCATGGTGCTAGCGGCCTCCCCTGAGAAGGGGGTGCAACGTTTGCTGGTTTGGGCAACAGCAACAAACGTGCACCCCAAAGCCAGCAGGTGCACCCCATCTGGGTTACGCTTTCACCTGTTCCTAACGGTGCTGCACTGGCTCCACAGTGAGGTCATCTGTCTGAATAAACTTCCTCAGGGTGCTTTATGCTTATGCTTCTCTGATTCTTGGTGCTGGATATTGTCCCAAGTGCAGCTTCCTGGAGGTGCTTCCGTTGTGAAAAGGAATTATCACGAGAGCCTGAGGATTCTAATGTGTCGGTTCTTTAAATGTCTTATATGTCGGACAGTAGGCTCTTTTCCTGCCACATTTTCCACTGGAAAAGATGAGCTGTGTTCCCCATTCCCTGCACATAATGATTCGTTTTCTGAAATGCCGTCTCTATTCCCTTTGCCTGGATTCTCTTTCCTGAGAACAGTGTAAGCATTTTAAATGCCATTAGAATTCACATGTTACAACACACTAACACCTGCAGTCGCTACGAGGACTCCACTCAGGTTCCAGGGGGGCCTCATGATGCCCCTGGGGTGTCAGAGAAGGGACCTGCTCACTGCTCAACCCCCAGTGCCCAGCACAGGAAATTCGAGAAGTAGGGAGGCAGGAGGGAGGCCTTCCAATGTGTTTGGAGGCCTGGCATTCAGTTGGTGGTGTCTCGAGCCTGCTCTGACTGCTGTGCATTGCCCACCTTCACACAGGTGGGGAAAGGCCAAGGGGAGGTCAGGGCAGAGGAAGGTCAAGCAGTGCAGTGGGGAGATGAGTCTTGCTGTGTGGACCTGTGGTGAAGGGGATATAGGGTTTGGCTCTTGGCATCAGGATCCCCTCTGCAACTAGTCAAATGCAACAGTGTGTTGAAAAGATACATCATGATCCAATGGGCTTCCTCATGGGAATGCAAGGATGCTTCAATAGGTTAAAGAAGATGCGATAACCTCAACTGATGCAGGAAAAGCTTTTAATAAATTTAAAAACCTATTTGTAATTTAAAAAATTCCTCTTAGCAAACTAGTGATAGAAGAGAAGTTCACTAACATGGTAAAATTCACACACCAAAACCTCATAGCAAACATTACACTAGATGGAGAAACTTCGGATACATTCTCTTTAAGATGGGCTCAGGTCAAGGGTGCCCTCATATCATGGCTACTGCCTAATAAAGTACTGGCAATCATGGCCAACATGATAAAGAAAGAAAAATAAATGAGAGGCGTATCAATTAGAAGAGAAGAGATAAAAACCAATTTTATCTTGAAAAACCAATAGAATTGATGGGCAAACTACTAGAATAAGAGTCCAATAAAATTGCTGAATAAAAGACCAATCAATAGTATTATCTTGAAGACATTGTGCTGAGTGAAATAAGCCAGTCACAAAAAGACAAATACTGATGATTCCACTCATGTGAGGTCCCTGGAGTTGTCAGATTCATAGAGACAGAAAGTGGAATGGAGGTTTCCAGGCCTGGAGGAGGGGGATGGGGAGTTGGCGTTTAATGGTGACAGAGTTTCTGTTTGGGAAGATGAAAGAAATCTGGAGGTGGATGGTGGTGACGGTTGCCCAACAATGTGAAAGTACTTACTGTCACTGAACTATGTAATTAAAAATGGTTAAAATGGTAAATTTTATGTTATGTATATTTTATCACAATAAAAAAATTAATAGTATTTTAAAGAAGCCAGATACAAAAGGTCACATATTGTAAGATTCCATTTATATGAAATAGCCAGAATAGGCAAATCCATAGAAACAGACAGTAGATTGGTGGTTGCCAGGGGCTGGGAAGGGGGGAATGGGGAGTGACTGCTCATGGGTATGAGCTTTCTTTGGAGTGACGAGAATGTTCTGGAAGTAGATAGAGGTGGTGGTGGCTGCACAACACTGCGAGTGTACTAACAGCCACTGGCACGTACACTTTAAAATGTTAATTTTATATTATGTAAACTTCACCTCAATTTTTATAAAAGAAAAAACATCAATAGTATTGCTCTATACCAGCAGTGACCAATTAGAAAGAAAAGAATTCACAATAGCAAGGAACATGATAAAGTATCTAGGAACTAACTCAAGCAAGAATATACACAACCTCCATGGAGAGAGCTGTAAACTCAAGTACAGGCTACGGATGCTGATCTGAGTCAGTGGAGCAGTGCCCACGTTCGTGGACAGATACCAGTCTTTCCCAATTAATCTGTTAGGTCCACGAGATCCTACTGAAAATTACTGTTGGACTAGAGAAACTAACTCTAAAAGTTATGGGAGAAAAAGGCAAGGATGACTAGGTAACCCTTAAGAAAAAGAGGGAAAGAGGGAGCCAGCTCTTCCAGGCATTGGGGCACACGGCAAAGTGGTAGTTACACACCTGGGAGGAGCCAGATGAGAAGGACGTGCACGCCCAGGGCCGAGAGAGTCTGGGGACAGGCCTTAAGCTGCCATGCTTGTCTAATACACAAGGACAGTGCCGGATTGGGGGTGGGGAAACAGGCTCGTGACGTGGGCAAAACAGAACTGGATCCCGACAGCAGTGGGAGACGGGCCGCCTGAGAAGAACCTGTCATGACGCCTGGCGGCCTGGCAGGGGCAGGGAAGGAGGCCCTAAACAAAACCTCGAACGCACAAACCATCAGCGAGAAGTTGATACATTTGATTATATCAGAATCAGGGATTCCCGCCCAATGGACACGACAGAACTGAGAGATAATTGAAATGTGCAAATCCATAGGGGCTGTTGTCCAGGACATACGAGGAATTCTGCATTTTAACAGTGAAAGGATAGAAATCCCACAAACACAGTGAGGAGCAAAGGCCATGATCCAGCATGTTCCAGAAGAGGAGACCCTGAGCCTGAAGGCCTCGTGTTGGGGCACAGTCAAGCCCATTAGCAGTTAGAGAAACGCAAAGTGAGTCAGAGGAGAGGCTCTCTCAGCATCAGCCTGCCTGACCTGGAGTGCTGGTGCGCTTGCGGGCTGTGGGCCCCAGCATGGACGGTGCCGGAGTGGACGGGGTGGCGGGTGTGCACAGGGCAGCCCAGCTGGGGATGTGGAGAGCCGAGGTGGGGCTGTCCCCGTAGAGCCGTGCGTGGGGCTGCAGCCGTGGTGGGCACCACGCAGCGCTAGGAGCCTGTTGGAAAGTTCAGGGGCTACGTGGACGCATCCTGAAACCCAGTGCTGAGTGAACAAGGGGAGAAGTGGAAGAAGCCCAAGCCAGCGCATGGCACCTGGGGGTTGACAACGCCCACATCACAAACAACCTGCACAGCCACAGGGAGTGGGGGGCGGGTGGGGGCCAGGGCAGGACCTATACCCCCGCCCAGGTGAGAAGGACAGGGCCCTCTTGTGCGTCGAGCCCTAGTCACCTGCACCCCAACAGGCTGCCCCTCAGCTGTCAGGGGGCCTGGCTTTGCGGCCTTGCCTGGGTTTGCTCTGTCTCCTCCTTTCCTCACTCAGCCCACTGTGCAAGGGGGCAGGTCCTGAGGGGGCCCTTCCCCCCATGCGTGTTCCTGAGGTTTATTCCCAGCCTGGGCCTGGAATAGTGTCCCCTTCCTTGGACAGAGGGCCTGCAGCTGCCCATCGACCTGCTTGGTCCACCCAGCTGGGTCACTGCACAGTGAGCTTCCCACTGTCCCCGAACAGAGCCTGGGTGTACAGGCTCACACGAGGCTGCATGAAGAGATGGAAGAGCTGGCCCCTCCTGACCCCACCTGCCCAGGCCCCTTGTGTCTGGCCTTCCTGTGGGCTGCAACCTCGGCTGCTGGACAAGAGTCCCTCCCCAGCTCAGCCCTCCAACACTCTCGGCTCCCTATGGCAGCTGCCAGGGCGCTGATCCTGTGGCCCACGTGGTGGACAGAGCTGGGCCACCCGGACCCGTTCTCTGCCGTGGGTGGTGATGCTGTGTGGCAGCCCGGCGCCCTCCCACGTGGCATCTGCAGGCCTCGCCTGGGCACTGTGAGCCACTGTCACACCTGTCCCAAGCTGGAGGAACTCGTGGCCTCTTTAAAGGAAACTCTGGTTTGGGGCTTTGCATGTCCCAGCTCACTGTGTGACGGTCATCAGGGCAGGGCCAGACCCCCATCATGGCCACAGGGCCCACGGGAGCTGCATGCAGCTTCTGCCACGTCCAGCCACACACACACCGGGTCACGGCCTGAGCCATGAATGCAGAGTAGACCCCCAGGGTGCGGGAGGCAGGGGGCAGGTCCCAGGGTGGTGCCTGGCTCCGCTGTTTCTGAAATATGAAGCTGTTGAAAGAAACGGCAGGTCGTGGCATGGGGTCAGAGGCCAGGGGCGGTGAGGGGATGCAGGGTGGGAACGGTCGCCAGTCTGGCATGGCCCCCAGAGCAGCATCAAGGAGCGCGTCCACTGTGCGGGTCCCCACCTGAGATGCCTCCCCACTCCCCTCCGGGGGAGGGGTGAGACCGGCCTGACTAGCAGGGTCCTGAGGCCGGTGAGCACTTTCTTTTTCTGTTCTTCTTCTTCCTTCTCCCCAAGGCAAGTTTCCTCGTTATTGTTGAGGCATTTACTTGCAAATGAAAGCCCCTTGGCATTCCTGTGTAGACAGACACTTTACACAACCCTGGTTTTCCCTCAGAGCAGAAGTTAAAAATTATTCAACGCAAAATTCCTGGGCTGTGCTGCAGAGGCCAGTCGTACCAGGCAAAGGTTTCCACCGCATTCCGCCCAGCCAGGCCGCGATAAGGCAGCGCGGGCACCCCGGGGAGCCGCGTCCTTGCCGCCGCCGTCCTCCAGGGACCAGGTAGGACTGCGGCTCACGGGGAAGCGTCCAGAGAAGTTTGTCTCCTGGGGTCCGAGGTTCCCTCACCGCTTCTGAACGGAGCTGGCTCCAACCCCCACCAGCCCCACCCCCCGCGCCGGCGCCCATTCTGAAGCTTTTCTTTCTGAGCCACGGTCCAGCCCCCAGTCTCTGGGGTGTCCTGGTGCTGCCGGTGGCACTGGGGCATCAGCGACCCTGGAGAGGTCCCAGCTGTGAGCACAGGGGCTGTGCCCTGGGCAGGAGGGAGCCTGTGGGAGAATGCGGGGGCCTCTGGAAGAGGGTCTTACAGAGAGCGGCCGTTTCTGCTATTTGTTGGGGGGACTAGTGGGGATTGTGTCCATGCACACATTTGGGGGTGCTTGGAAACAGTTGGGAAAGTGGGGGCTTGCCAGTGGGCCTGTGCTGGCCGGGCGGGCGGCGGAGATCCCACAGCATGGTGGCCTGTTGGAAATTCAGCCCCAGTCGTCCGCAGGGAGAGGCTGCGAGGTGGTCCCCAGGCCCCCCACGAGAAGCCAGGGTCTTGGGCCCCTGTGACACTTGTGTGTGTGTTGAGCTTCCTGTGGGAAGGCCCTAAACTGTTCATAGGCCTATTATGACCCAGCTGTCTCTGAAGATGACAGCCCGAATCCTGGGGGCCCTGGAGGCAGCGGGCAAGACCCAGATGCCCTAGTTTACGTTTCCTGGAGACGACAACGGCCGGACACTCTGGCAAGGAAATCATATTTATCCCGTTTGCCAAGACACACATATAGGCATGGAATTCAATCCTGCCAAGATTCAGAGCCAGGGTGTCACGGTAACACGGGGCGCAAAAGAACTAAGATGTGGGCCCAAGGCACGGGACGGCTCCACAGCAGTACCCAGCCTCGCGTGGTCACCTGGCAAAATGGGCAGGCCTCAGTGGAGACCGTGCCTGACCAAGAGGGTAGACAGAGGGCCGGGGTGCTGGACTACATGTGGCCCTGTGATGGGAAAACCCAGAGAAATGAACACTGTCCGGCAGGGTATCAACATCAGTGAGGGTTGGAGATGTGAAGAGGTCTGTACTGTGGGAGTCAGGAAAGGCGATTAGACATTTCCCGGAACATGTACGAGAGCGGTAGGTTCATGGCCCAGTTCCAGCTGGACTTTAATTACAGGTCATGTCAGTATTATGGAAACGGCTCCCAGGCCTCAGAGGATGGAGAGGGTACCAGGCGAAGTTTTAATTTCACTTTTATCAAAGTTATCCTTGTATGTAGTTTGAGTCAGACATTTCTATGAGGCTTGGACAAATACAGCCTCCTGGCCACACACCCACCTGCCCACGCCGGCCCCAGAGGCCACCACTTCCATCTTCCAGGCAACTCTTGTGCTGTTTACCGGTATCTATGTCACAACGTGATTCAATAACAGCTTCTTGGAGTTTCAGTTTCAGGTATCATCTATTGAATTCACTCTAAGGAAGATGACAATTATTTCTTCCACTTCTCCCCACTCCCACACACACTTGGGTCCCCCTATATTCCCAACGGAGGTACGTGTTCAGCAATTAGATTTGTGTTCACGCCAGGCCTGTGGCATGCCACAGTTATTGTTTCAACTCGCATGGGTGCTGTTTTCCCTGGAGTTAATCATCGCCTTTCTTTTTTCATGCTAGCTGAGTTTCCTCTGAACTCGTGACTGATTCATCCTCAGGCTCTCACCAGGGGCCTACATGCTAACACATGGGGTATTTCCGAGGAGGTCCCTGCAGGACACTCGGCCCTGCCCAGTCCTGGTTGGCCCTGCCTGGTCTGTGGCAGGGCTGGCACCTCGAGACCTTCCTTGGTCTTCGTCCCGAATACTCCCTTTGCTTCTCCCCTGGGTTGGATTTTCCCAGATCCCACGTCTTCCTCTTAGTTTACTCTTTGTTTGGCGGAGCCGTCCTTCAGTAGCTTCCTGAGAAAGGCACACGGCACAGGGCGGACGTGTGGCTTTAACATGCCGTTAGTCCACACTCACGAGAGGATGGCTCGGATCGGTGTAGAACTCCAGCGCAGTCACCATTTTCCCTCCGAGCTGTGAGAACATTGTCCCCGTGTCTCCCGGCTTCCAAGGCTGCTGTGGGTAAACGCGATGTTATTGTCACTGCTGATCCGTGGTACAAAACCCACTTGGTTTTTCTTGGTCGAAGTTTTAGGGGCTTCTGACAGTTCATGAAAATGACCTTTGGGTGGGTTCATTTTCATCCCTGTTGCTAGGTGTCCAGCAGCTCTTTTGGTCTGGAAATTCCTGTCCTTCAGTTCCAGGAATTTTCTTGAATTACTAACTTTAAATTATTTCCTCCCTTCTGTTTTCTCTGCTCCCTCTTTCTGTGGTAAACATTGTCAGCATCTTGGACCTCTCAGACTGGACTCTAAAGATCTTTTCTATTTCCTTTTTTTTGGTCTTTGGCTTCACTTTCAAGGAGATGCTTTAACTCTGTCTTCCAGCTCCTTCATTGAGCTTTTCATTTCTGCCGTCATATTCATTTTTCAAGAGTTTGTTTTTGTTCTCTGAATATTTATTTCTGTAGCATTCTGATCTTCTTCCATGGTCACAATACTTTCTCTTATCTCTTTGAGGATATTAATAATTTTTTAAAGTTTTCTTCTCCTTATACAGACTCTGTACTGGAGAAACACAGTAATCTCTTATAGATATATTTCCATATTTCCCTACAGTCACACTTACTATAGCAAAGTTAAAACTTGAATATAGCAAAACATGCCACAAGCCAAGTCAGCAGACAAATCATTGATTTGAGAAAATATTTTAATGCAGATGACAAATGGTTAAAATCAATATTGTACTAAGAACTCAAAAATTGTCAAGAAAAAGACAAGAAACTCTACGGACAGATGGGTGAGGGCTATGACTAGGCAATTCGATGAGCAAATCCATGAGCCGTCAAACTTCAGAAAAGTTTGGATTCACCAGCTGTCAGGGGAGCGAGAATCACAGAGACCAGTCAGTTTTCTGGGATGGGGTCCCTGCACGGGGTGTGTGAAGGTGGGGGCCTCTCGGAGACTGCCTCAGGGAGTGGGGAGGAGGACTGGGCGGGGATGGAGCTGCTGGCTCTGGGGGCAGGCTGAGCTACCTGCCTGAATGTGGGTCATCACTGCGAGGGTGGCCAGCTGGGGCAAGGAGCTGTGTGCCTCCGGCCGGGCACCTGGGTGGGCACCTGGCTTCATTGGGAGTGAGGTGTCACTTGGGACATGTCACACTGGCACAAATGAAAAAGCAAAAGTGCTGATCACCAGAGGGGCTGATGTGGGGCAGGAGCGCAGAGCACTTTGGTCGGCTCAGTCAGCTACAGTCAGGAGCAACTGCAAAGCCGACCCCACTGGGTGCTCCTGGGCACCCACGATGCGTGACGGGAGGCAGAGCCAGCGCTCCGCAGGGCTGGCTGGGTGTGCAGTCGGCTCCGCTGCCACAATAAAATGCCACGGACTGGGGGCTTAAACACCAGAAATGTATTTCTCACCGTCCTGGAGGCCGGACGCCGAGATCAGCGTGTCAGCCGGGCTGGTTCCTCGCAAGGCCTCTCTCTCCACCTGCAGACAGCCGTCTCTCCCTGTGGCCTCCCATGGCCTCTCCTCTGCAGGTCTGCGTCCAAATCGCCTCTTCTTATAAGGACACCAGTCAGAGTGGATTTGAGCCCAGCCTATCAGCCAGATTTCACTTAATCACTCTATAAGGCCCGATCTTCAAATGCAGTCACATCCTGAGGTTCTGGGAGTCAGAGCTTCAACGTGTGAATTTGAGGGGGATACAGTTCAGCCATAACAGCGTCTTCGCGTGCAGCCCTCGATGGAGGGGATGAGTCCAGGTGACTCAGGGAGATCACAGACACAGGTAGAAACAGCAAGTTCGTATGACACGTCATTCTTGCAAAACTGCCATAAAATGTATAGTTACAAAAGTACATCCTCCAGATCACATGTGCTCGGCATCAGGTAGGCAGAGAGTTTGGGAACAAGGAGAAAGCACAGAGGAAATGACCTGGAGTGTCACCTGGGGATTCGGGGAATACAGGGTGCTGCCAAGGAGACAGCAGGTCCCGGGGAGGGCCTGGTCTGTCCACGGTGCCCTGGTGGGGGTCCTGATTTATCCGTGGTGCCCTGGTGGGGTCCTGGTCTGTCCACCGTGGGGTCCTGATCTGTCCACGGTGGGGTCCTGGTCTGTCCATGGTGCCCTGGTTGGGGCCTGGTCTGTCCACGGTGCCCTGGTGGGGGCCTGGGCCTCCTGTCTTTGGCCCTTGGTGGGTCTTTCCCAAGTGGGGTCACTGTGAGGGTGATGTTCCCATGTGGATGGTGTCATCTACTCTGCTGCACAGGGAGGCCCCATAAGAGGCTGGGAGCTGGCTGGCGCACAGCGCCCTCCCCACCAGCCCAGGGCCTCACCAGACGGGGCATCAGCTGCTTGTTCCTGGAGACGGAAGTTTCCAGGCAGTGGAGGGAAGACAGCCAGGACAGCTGTCCTCGAGTTTGAACGTCTCACTTCCTCCCTGTGTGATTAATCCTGGACGGCTTTTTAACTCTTTCTGCAGAAATCTGCCTCCTGTGCCTCCCAGGGAGAGAACATGCCTTTCCCCTCTAACCTGCGGGCTGTGCTGGGGCAGCAGCAGGAGCTCTGGGAACAGCCCCATGTCTGACTGCCCACAGGCCAGGTCCGGGGTTCTGGGTCTGTCTGGAGAAGGGCAGAGTTTTCTGGAGTTTCACCCAGTGGGTTGTCGTCTGGGGAGGGGAAGTGTCCTGAATGTGGATTCTGTGTTTTGTCTTCCTGATTAATTTGCACGTCTTTGCTGCCAGCTCACGCATGTAAAAAGTCAGTGGTCAGGAAGATGGTGAGGTTTTCTCTCCCTCCTGAGACACAGAGGCCCGAGGTGGACAGCACGATGAAAACATCACCACCACACCACCGCCCTTTCCAGGGGCACAGTACCCGTCCCCTCCATCCAGGGCCACTTGTGCCCTCTCCCCGCACAGGCCCCTCTCAGACAGGCCCTTCCCCCCCCCCCCACTCTGCGAAACCAGAACAGATCTCATTGCTTCTCACATCCTGTTAACACCAATAACATCCCATGGGGGCTGACCCTGCCTCCAGGGCATCACTGCGTGGTCCCCTGGCAGGCAAGGTGGCCTTGAGTGAGGGAAGGTCTCCCACGTGCCCCACCCAGGCAGCAGACCCTGGGCACAGGCCTTCGACTCAGCTCTCATCACAGGCTGGGCGTCCCAGACCTTCTCACCTGTCCTGCAGCCGCACCTGTAGGACCCCCTTGGGTCCCCTGGGATGGGTACCAGCTCTTTCCAGCGTCCTGCTGGACAGGTGCCCAGAGCACCCGGCAGGAGGCATCCATGTCAGGGGCCCACGTTTGCTCTGGCAGAGCTGGCCCCCGGGAAATGCATCCCAAGGCTGGGAGCCAGGACTGTGGCCAACAGTGACCTTGACTGGGACCCCACTCTCACCTCACTGGGTATCCTCTTAGTGAGGAGGCATGGCTTCTCCCCGAGGATGGGGTGGTGAGGAGGGGCGGGGGGCTGCCTGGCCCTTCCTGAGCCATGACCTCACCAGGGGCTGCTCCGACCTGGGCCCAGACCATCCACACGTGTGGCTTCAACAGGTTTTAACTTCCATGGTACTGGATGTCACCGAGGCCTCCGTGCCTGGGAGACCACGACCTGTGATCCCACCTCCCAAGGCAGGCGTCCCGCCTGCAGCCTCTGACCATCTCCCAGGGCTCTTGGAAAGCCAGGTCCCAAGGCCACTGTCCACTGCTCCAACCGCCCTGCTGACCAGGCCTGAGGCTGCCAGGGGCATTCAGGTCGCTGTGTCCTTCGGGCCTGCAGGTGACCAGCGCCCCCACACCCCCCTCCGCCCCTTCCTGAGTGGGGATTGGAGGGTCTTGCCGCCTCCCTCCCCAGGAACAGGTCTCAGGGGGTCTGGAATGGGATGGCTCCAGGCCACGGTGGGCTAGTAAATGCTTACCAGCCGGCCCTCGGGGGTGGACCCCCCCATTTCCATAGGGTAAACGCCCACCACGGATCTCCATCCTCCCGGGGCAGCCAGTGAACCCTGAGCTGGGAGGAGATGTGAATAGTCTGCCAGTAGGAGCCCTTCCCAAACACCCTGGGTGAGGGGCTCCAGAGCTTTCCAGGTCCTCCCCACGTGGGCCTGCGTGGAATGGGAACCATCGGAAGCACGACTGAATCAGGAGATTCAGAAAGCAGAGGCCTTGGGCCATGTTGCTGTGGTCCGAGGCTCCCGAGGTAATGGTGCGTGCCTCAGTCTGAGCTGAGGAGCCCGCCACAGCCCCCTCTGAGCTCGGGCAGAATTGTGGGGGGGCACGTGGTTGCGTACAGAGGGAACTGGGGGAGGGCGTCCACATCCACAGCCTCGTGTCCACACATGCCCTCTGAGGCCAAAAGGAGCCATTTGTTCCCCGGCTGTCCCGACGCCCTGGGGAGGTGGTGCCCTGGGGAGGTGGCAGGTGGGCTGCTGCAACCCTTGGCCTGTGGTGTGCGGAGGGGCAGCTGGTGGGGGGCGGGCAGGGGTCTGAGAAAGCGGGGAGTGCTGGGGATGGGAGGTGGAGGTGGTGGCCCTGGAGAGAGGATGAGTGTTTGGGGGCAGTGAGTAGAGGACCCTTACCCTGGGGGGTCAGGGGGGACATGGGGCCCACACCAGGTGAGCAGGCTGGGGCCAGCGGGGACAGTCAGCTCTCAAGCCTCAGGAGAAACATCTGAGCCAAAGCAGCTCTGGTGCCGTCCTGAGGGCAGTGAAGGCCTCACTGATGGACGCTTGGTCCTGCGGGCGCTGGGAGGGGCTTCACCCCAGAGGCAGCTCTGATCACACCCAACCACCACAAAAGGAGCACAGAGCAGGAGGTGGGGGCCTCAGCTCTCATGGTGCAGCCCCCAGGGGGCGTGGGGCACGGGGCGTAGAGCCGATGCCGCATGCTTGCTGGGCAGGCACCCTAAAACCTGCCCAGCAGGCAGAATCCCAGTACAGAACTGTAAACTCCTCTTCTGCTGCAGTTGAAGGTGGGGTGTGTGGGGGGGCTCTGGTCCCCTGGGGCAGACAGGAGGGCGGATCCTTTTTCGGGTGGGCCTCATGCAATCTCGCCCTCATTGTCCAGGTTAATTCGAGAGCAGGTGCAGATCTGCAAACAAAGGTGCGGTGCCCAGGCCGTCTTAACCCTTTCCAGGCTGCCTGGGAGCCTGGGGGGCGCAGACCGGTGGCAGAAGGAGGCCCGGAGGCCGGTCCCCGGCCAGGCGGTCAGTGGACCCTGGCCGCTTGGCCTCACTTGGCGCCTTTGTGGGGACACCGGACCGCACCCCGCTGGCCGGCGCGGACGAGTCGGGACTAGGACCGCGTGCACCTAGGCCCGAGTCCGCGCACCTGTCCGCGCCCCTCCCTTGATTTTCCAGCCAACGGGGCGCGGGACGCTTCGGGGGGACTCGGGACCGCGCTCGACCGGGAGGGCGGGGAGCGTGGGGAGGGCGCGGGGCGGGAGCCGACTGGGGACAGAAACCCGAGCCTGGCCAGGTGCGGAGGAGACAAAGGCGGCGGGCCGCTGGGGGCGGGGTCTCTGCTCCCGGGTCTGCAAGTAGGAGGGAGGACGGGAGGAAGAGGAGGCAGGGCAGAGGGAGGGGGAGGGGAGGGGGCATTTGGACGTCAGTCGCCAGGCGCCGAGAGGAGGGGAGCTGCGTTGGTCTGAGGTGCGAGGTTCCGCCCCCTGCGACCCCGGCGTGGTCCCCTCCCCGCCGCGCAGCCTGTGCCCCTGTGGACTGAAGGGAGCCTGGAGCAGGGCACGCAAACGCTTGCCTCTTTGGAACCATCTTTTTGTTCCTGTCACCAAATCAGTCCCCTGGAGAGGGCTTCCTGGAAAGGGCAGCTGCTCTAAATTAAAGGGGCTTTGCTGGGGCAGGTCAGGGCGGGGTTCCCTCCCCCTCTCTCCACTTCTCTTCTCTCCCAGCTCCGCAGCCCCATGGGTCCTGTGCTCGCCCACCTCTCCAGCGTCCAGTGCTCTGGGTCCTTCCGGGGCCTCAGCCACCTGCAGTGTCGCAGGTGCACTGGGACACCCTGAGGCTCAGCAAGGACTCCTCCACTGCCACCTGGCCCACCTCAGGGGTGGACACAGCCTCTGGGCCTGGGCTCTAATCCCTGTGGCCCTGGGGAAGAGTTCAGAGTCTCCCCGTCACAGGAGCCAACAGAGGCCTTTGGGACATGGCCATGGGCATTAGTGGGAAGGGTGGCAGGGGTGTCCTGAGGCTCTCAGTGGTGCCCTTGGGGATGGTGGAGGCCTCATTGCCTCTCAGGTAGCCCCAGAGGGTTGGGGGCCTGACCACCTGCGCTCTCCTGCTCTTCCGGGGCGCCTCCTCCAGTCCCCTCCCTTGTGGCTCTGCCTGCCTTCCTCTTCTGGGCTTCACACGCTCATGCATGCACACACTCACTCAGTCACACGTGTGCACACACACACAGGTGCACACCTGGAGCTGGTGGCGAGGTGACAGCACTGCAGACTGCTCTCTGCCCCCATCCTGGGTGCTCCAGCCCCCCATCTCCTTCAGTCCTCTGACCCATCTCCAAATGTGCGTGCCTGGGGGGCTTCCTGCCTCCCTTGTCCGGAGGCCCTGGGAGGGGGCAAGGCAGCCCCACCTCAGCCTCAAAGAGAAAAGGCTCCCAACCACTCGACTCTGCTTTCTTGGGTCCCGTCAGGACTGGGCTGTCTTGACCTGCGCCAACCTTGCTCATGGCTGGTGGGCTGGACCAGGCTATTGTCACCCACTCAGGCTCCACTGGGCTAGAAGCCACCAGCTCCTTCCTGCCTTCCACCTGCTCCAGGAGCAAGGCACAGCCCTTCCTCTCCCCCTGCCCCGGGTTGATTCCTTCAGAAAGCCCTCTCTGACTGCTTCCCTGAGCGCCCATCACACCGGACATTCAGCAACTGTGTTTGCTCCTGCTGCTCCGGCAGGCGATGAGAAGTGGCTGAGTAGAGGAGTCAGAGAGAGAAGAGAGAGGAGAGGAAGCTGTCGGCCCTTTGGGTCTGCGGAGCAGGAAGCTGCACAAGCCAGGCCATGGTTATGCATGCAAGAGGGCCCTCGGAGCTGAGACAGCTCCCTCTCCATCGGTGGGAGGGCTTACTGGTCTGTGGAATGCAGTGAATTTTCCAGAAAGCTGAGTTTAAACTTGTTCAACTTAAAGGAAGCATTCTCTATCCTGAGACTGTGTCCTCCCCACTTATTGGTGTTAAAACGTTTGCTTCGTAAAATGATGGTTGGTAGATGGCAGCGTTTTTGAATGCTGTTTTTGCGTGCTGGACCCCAAGGCCAGGACAGCAGGGCCAGGCCTGCGTTTCTGAGGGAAGGAGCAGAACAGTGACCAAAAGCCATGCTCCTGTGCAACACAGTGACCTCTGGAGACCTGGCAGGGGGTGAGGGGAGGCCTGCCCGTGGTCCTGCGGCTCAGGAAGCCTGCTCACTGCCCAGCTGGTCTCATGTGTCTCTGGCTTTGGGTCAGCACTGTTCCCAGCGTGGGCAGCCATCGGGGAGGGTGGTCATGGGAAGGTCGCCAGACGCTTGAGGGCTGGCTCTGGCTTCTGTGTCTCTGGGTCCTGGAGCTTGGCAGGGTGCCCTGTGTGGTGGCCGCTGGCACGAGGTCCCAGGCAGCCCGCGGGTGGTGCTCGGAAGAACATGGGGTCTAAGGTGGCAGGAACCGAAAATTAGGGTTTAGAAGCTTTGTGTTTAGATAGAGATGTGCTTCATTTCTATTCACCAGCTCGTGTAACCATGACAGGCCTTTGGCCAGAAACGAAGGCAGGATTTATTGCAGCCATCTTGAGACTCTGAACTCTCCTTGGCTACCTGCTGCTGCCAGCATTTGCGGCTGCTTTTGGCTTCTGGCTTCCGGCCCTTAACTCGGATTTGTTTTGGAAAAGACAAAAGGCAGAGGAAGGGGGAGGGGTGTCCCTCACCATCGGCCCCTCAAGGAGTTGGTACAGATGGGGAAACTGAGGCTCAGTGAGGTGGTCCGGGCAGGAGAGGGGTGGGCTCAACTCCTCCAGCCTCAGGGCTCTGGGTCCTGCGTAGAAACCCCTCTGACCTCCTGGTTCAGGGCGGAGCCAGGGCTGGCTGTAGGGATCGTTGTGCATCTGGGGTGGTGCCCGGTTGGCTCTGGGCCCCTGTGGAGGATGGGCAGAGGAAGTGACGTGTGTTCCAGTGTGAATCCCAAGCTGTGAGAGGTGTCCACGCTCTTCTGTCTGTCGTCGCTGGGACTTTAATTTTGCTCTTGGCATCATTCCTCCAACATCCTTTTCACTTGAGGCTTTTCCTCTTTGTGAGTTTTCATTTGTGCTTGGAGAAGGCCTTCTGGTCTGGAGGGTACAAGATACGCTGTAGTTTTCAGGAACTTCGTCCCTGTTCTCTGTCTGAGGTCCTCGAGTTCCAGTCTGTGGAGGCGGGAGGTGTGGACGTGGCTCCGCTTGGTTTTATTTCCCACCCTGTTACTGACCAGCTCTCCCTTCTCTCTCGCGAACTCCTGCATCCGTGAGGCTGTCCCGGTCTCTGCGGGTGCGCTCGTCCATCTGTCCTGCTCCGGTGTCGGTGCATCGCTCTCAACATAAGGGACACCGCGAGGGCAGGTATCCCCGATCCGCTCTGCTCTTCCAGACATGTCTCAGCTGCTTTTGCCCGTCTTCCTTTCCCAGTGGCTGTTGGAATAAGCCTGCCTGGTTCCTAAGGCGCCAATGGAGCTGGGATGGGGTTGCACTGAGAGACTTGGGGTGAACCGGCATTTTGGTGATGTGGGGCTTTCACCCCTACTGCTCCGGCGTGAGCTGATCTCAGGATCTGCGCCAGACACTGACCCTCGGCTCTCCCCAGGCGGCCTCCTGGCCCGCTCTGGCCCCACAGACCCTCCTCCAGGACACGTCCCATGACCGCCCCATCTCAGTGCCCCAGGCAGTGTGCCCCCAGCCCTGCTGTCAGCTCGCGCCGAGGGTGTTCCTGACGCCATCGTGGCCATCGCCCCTCCTGGCCCTGAGAGACCCACACAGAATCCCTGCAGGACCATGAGACCTGACGAGCCCCTGGCAGGTACTGCAGGGGTGCGTCCACAGGGCACAGGGCGTGTGTGGATTCACACGCACTCACACCCGCCACACAAAGACCCCCAGGTGCCTGACCAGAGCCAGCCTGGAACCTGGACACGGGAAAGAGGCCAGTTCCCCAGAGGGGCCTGTGGGCAGCAGCCGGGAGTGAGAGCCTGGCCCCTCAGAGGGCAGGACAGGCGACCAGGCCCTCGATGGAATGGAAGGGACTCCTCCACGGATGTTTGATGCCAGGGGTGTGGGCCATGCTTGAGGGGCACTGTGCCCGTGGGGAGTGGGACACGGTGCAGCCTCCTCTCTCCTGCCAGGGCTCGCTCCTGGTGAGGGGCTAGACCCTCCTGAGAGGGAGGACCCCCCACATGACCTGAGGAGGGAGGACCCCCCACGTCACCCCAAGGCGGGAGGACCCCCCCACGTCACCCCGAGGAGGGAGGACCCCACACGTGACCCTGAGGAGGGAGGACCCCCCATGTGACCTGAAGAGGGAGGCAGCCCAAATAAGTTGGGCCAGGACCCCTGCTCTGGGCAGTGCAGTGACGGTGGGCTGGGAGTTGCCATGTCCCGTGGCCCCACATTGGGCAGTGAGGGTCTCAGGAAATGAAGCAGAGCATCCAGCACCTGCAAACAGGACCTGGGCTCCCCAGCCATGATCACAGGCTTCTCTTTGGCCAGGCAGAGCCAGGGATCAGGCTCTGGCCAAGCAAGGGCTGGGATCATGGCTGCCACACTGGGGACTCAGGGAGTCTGTAGGGTGAGATCTGAGGGGAGAGGCCCCGGGGGGGTGCAGCCATGTGGCGCAGGATTGGGACAGCAGCAGTGTCCTGGGCTGAGGCATGAGCCAGTGAATCCAGGGTCCCCCTTCTTGGCCGGGACGCAGGGACCCTCCCCGGCCGGGGATGGGTCCAGGCCTGCAGGTTCACTGCGGTGAGGACCCCACTGAACAAGACAGGTGTGCTGCTCCCGGGATCCCCCCAGGGGCAGCCCCTGAGAGTGATCTGGCCCCGTGGGGAGTGGGCGGGGCCGGGCTGGGGTGCTTCCCAGGAAGTGAACCAAGTGTGGGTGTGCACGTGTGAAGCAGTGAAACGGGCAGCGTTCCCTGTGTCAGGTCCAGAACCTCCTTCAGGGGGCAGGTCTGGTCCTCGGCTGCCCTGGCCCCCTGAGAGCAAGGGCAGCCAGGGCGATGAGCATGGGCTACCCTCCGACGCACCCCCATCTATTACACAGCGTCGTCTGCTGGACGTGGTTGCATGAGCACTTTGGGACGAGGCGTGGAAAATCCCGACAGACTTTTTCCTTGAAAGACCCGAGGCCTGGATGGAACTCGTTGGCTGAACATCAAACACTGTCCTTGAAGCTCATGCCTTGTCCTGCTGTGTTCAGCCAGCCAACCGTGGACGCTCTCAGAGAAGCTCTGAGAGCTTCTCTCTCTCTGCCTTGCGTCGTTATTTATTATTTTGTAGGCACTCACTGCCCCACACGGGTGTCCGGCTCTGAAGTCAGCCATGCATGCACCACAGCGTCCCCCAACCTGGCAGCCTCTTCCCCGTTGACCACTTGGGAGCTGGTCGTAATTGACTTTTGTACATGCAGTCACCAGCTTTCATGGCTGTGCCTACTTGCTGCAGCGTTTCGCTTTGCTCCAATAGTTCCAGAAGCTGGCATGGCCACACTCCGCCCCCGGCACAGGCCACAGGCTGCCCTGCCCCACTGGTTTTGTTCCCTGCAGCCCAGTCGCCCCGGACGACGGTTAATTTAGCATCCAGCCCTCACCCCACCAGACAGGAGCCCAGGCGGACGGTCTGCCTGGTCGCCACGGCACCTGGCTTGGGGGGGCGGTGCCCGGCGGGCCAGGACCCCATCAGTCGATGCCAGTAAATGATCAAACGGGCAGGAGGGTCTTCAAGAGGCTCCCGCATCCCTGGGACCCCAGCCCAGCCCCCACCCAACTCTGGGGGCGCTGCAGTGCTGGCAGAAATAGGGCGGGGCCCATGAGGACATAAGGAGCTGCTGGTTTGGGGTGTAAAGGCCCATGCACCCAGATGTGATGCAGGGGTCGCCGAGGCGCTGCCTGGGTCATGTCCCGAGCCTCAGTCAGACCAGAAGCCCACAGTGTGGAGCAAGAGAGGTGGCCCCGCCCATGGCACCAGTGTTGGCTCCAGGGAGGGCCTTGTGCTGCCCCCAGACTGTGCCCAGACCCAGGGTGGGGAGAGGGTCCGCTTCCAGTTAGGACTTGGGGGTCCGTCCAGCCCACCTGCTCCATCCGGCTGGGTGGGATATCGGCCCATCGCCATCGTCAAAGCAGCCCTGGGCCCCTCCCTCCAACTGTCCCCATGCCCCCTCCTCGAAGGCCCCAGGTTTCCCGGACTCCAGGTCCGGAGCTGAGCACTGGCACGTCCTCCCTGCCCAGGGCCCCCATCCGTGGATGCCCACTGCCCACCTCCATCCCCCATCCGAGCAATCCTGCTTCCCAAACAGCTCTCACTGCGCCTAGCCCCCGGCCTCGCCTTGCTGGGCCAAGCGCCCACTCCCTGTGCTGACAGGCCTTCCCACACCCACTCGCTGCACACACAGGGGCCCCTCCACTGGGCCCTCGGACCCCAGGCCCCACAAATGTCTGCCAGACCTGGCCTCTTGGGCTGCGGGCCACCCCCACCCCGCCCGCCTGCTGTCCACCCCGAGGGTCAGTCTGTGCTGTTCCTCCCTGCACAGCCTCCGCCTCAGGAGCGCAGGCCCCTGGCAGCTCCTCGAGTGGGACCCAGTGAGAGCTGTGTGGTGTATGAATCCCTCCCCACCCTTCGTGTTGGGGTTTGCTCCTGGTCCCCAGAGCCCAGCCAGCACCTGCTCTCTCCCTCCACCACCTCAGCTCCCACGGCTGACCGAGGCTGCAGGAAACACCCAGCCGGTGGCCTCCTCTCAAACCATGGTCAGGCCCAAGCAATCCCTGGGGGTAGACACTGTGCTCCTGGCCGAGGGCAGCCCCACTCTCCTGCAGTGTCCATCTTCATCTCTGCTGTGCCAGCCCCCTCAGTACCTGAGCACACTACCGCCATCTTTAAACAAAACCTTCCTTGACCCCAGTGAGCCCTCCAGCTATTGCCTCCCTCCTCCCTCCCCTGGAACCCACAGTCTGGCTCCTCCCTCCTGCTGCTCGGCCTATGCTCTGTCAAGGTCACAGTGACCTCCACGCTCCAGTCCTCCTACTGTCCTGGCCTCGGCATCTGCCTCCCCTTCAATGCCGCCCTCAGATGCTGCCAGGACCCCTCCTGCTCCCCCCGCCTCTCCACCCACGCCGTCTCCACCTCCTCCTCCTCCTCCTCCTGCTAACACTGCAGGCCCAGGCCTGTCCCAGGGCTCTTCCTTCCTCGGCTGCTACATCCCCAGACACCAGGCCCACCAGTGATGCTAGAATCCTGGCATGGAGCTCCTGCGTGTCTTGGAACAGATGGGGGTGCCTGGTCAGGCCAAATCCAGACCTAGCCTGGCCACAGGCATTGTGACAGCACAGGCCCCCTGGCCCCCCAGGCCCCTAGTCCCCTGGCCCTGGCCGCTGCTCTAAGCAAAGTCGCATCTACCAGGGAAGGAGGTTCAGCAGAGTCTTGATCCTCCTCATCAGACATCTTAGCCTCTTTTAAAATATCACCTAACAGGTTCTTTCCCAACTGCTGTTCTCGTGTTTGGGGGACCCAGCTCTGCTGGCGTCCCCACACGTGCCCAGCGGGGGTGACAGGCACACCGGGTCGAGGGGCACAGACTCTCTTCCCCAATTAGCCCTGACACCCATGAATCCCATGGGAGCCAGTCCCCTGGTCCCTGATGCCCTTGGTGTCGGGTTGGGTGGGCTTGCAGGATGCCCCTGGACGCCCCAGACTCTTGGATCCAACTTCCTCCCTGAGCCCCAGCAGAAACTACTTGCCTGACGCTGGGACCTCCCCACCCTGCCCGCCTGAGCCTTCCTCCACACCTCGACCCTGCCCTCCGCCGGCCCGTGCCGCATCATCCCCTCCCTGCTGGCCAGGTCCACGCAGAGACGTGCCTTGTCTGCTGCAAACCCCTCTCTCTCAGGGCACCCCTGGCCCCTGACCTCGGCCCTCGCCGGCTCCTGGCTCCCTCCTGGCATGGCCTTCCACTGCCCAGGGTGGGCGTCAGGGCCTAGACCGTGTCTGACCCAAAAGTCAGCAGGCAGGGGTCTCCTCCTGGATCGTCAGCAGCATGGGGTGGGGGCAGACCAAACTCCACGGGGAGCCTGGGGTCCACTGATGGGGAGTGTCCAGACGGGCGAGTCCACAGAGACAGAGGCACATCCGTGGTTCCTGGGGTCAAGGGGCTGCCTAGTGGATTTTCTTTCAGGGTGATGAGAATGTTCTGGAACTAAATATAGGCGATGGTTGCACAATGTCGTGAATGCACTGAGTGCCACTGAATTATTCACTTTAAAATGGTTAATTTTATGTTATGTGAATTTCACCTCAATTAAAAAAAACTCCCTGCAAAGCACGCCACCCAGTCTCGCCAGACTGGGATCCAGGTGCCGTGTGGGCCGCTGGGCCCCTCCGTGCTCTGGGCGCCAAGCAGAGTGCCCTCCCTGCGACCCCTCCCGGCCCTCTCATCCCCCGCAGCTGCCCCCCACCGTCTCTATTTCGGGACTATCTGAGTGAGCCCCGGGCTCCGGAAGGCCGCCTTTGTCCCTGGAAACAGGGAAGCCAGTCTTCCCTCGTGTGCGTCTGAAAAACAAACCTGCTCGGTGCTGGGTGCTGGCCCCAGAGCACAATTAGACTCCAGCGAGTGGAAAAAGGGGGGGTAATTCTCCAGCCTCATCCCCGGTGGAGGCCCAGACATCTCTGTGACACACTCCTGCCCTTGGAGACCAATTACCAGATGGAGGAGAAGAGCAGGCCCAGCGGCCTCGTTAACTCACTGCCAAGGGAGGGCCCAGCGCGGGTGGCTGGTCCAGGGCGCCCAGGCAGCTCAGCCGGCCCCGAGAGCCTGGAGGTGCAGAAGGAGCCTGGCTGGCCCAGGTCCCCAGGTGGGCTCCTGCCTCTGCCACCAGAGCCGAGGGCGGTGCTTCCCCAGGAGCCAGGGTGCCGCTGCAGAGCCCCCTCCCTGCCGTGGCAACAGCCCAGCTGATGCCTGCCTTCCCGGCCCAGGTTGCATCAGACAGGCCGCCCCAGGAGGCTCCCGCTGCGCCTGAGGCCCAGGGCCCCCCCCCCCCGGCCCCGTGCCCCAGCTCCCAACCCCAGGCCAGAGCTGCCTGGGTTTCCACAGCCTTGTGGGCTGGGCTCTGCCTCCCTCCAGGTCCCTGCAGCTATCCCTCCTCCCCTGCTGCTCCGGATCAGATAAATGTGGGGTTTCTGGATGGTTCTGCCTCCGCCATCTGTGAGGTAGACTCTGTCAGGGACCAGGCTACACTAGAGGCTGGTTTGGAAGCATTTCCCAAACAGCCACCGATCCCCCAGATGCCTCTCAATGTCCCCATGGCCAGACCCAGGGCCCACGGCTTTCCTGACCCCGTCCACGCTCCACGAAAGTGGGAGGAGCCCAAGGCCTCTGCCCCCTCGCTCCCCGTGGCCCCTGAGCTGGTACATCCCAGGCTCCGGCTCTGAAGGCCCCAAGGAGCTGCTTCTCTGTCCCCCTTTAGGCAGAAAACCCAGGGCCACGACGTCCTTGTTCCCATTCGGCCACAGACAGGCGTCTGCAGGCAGAGGTAGCTGTGGCTCCGGGACCCTCCCCCCAGCTCGGAGCAGCTGCTCCCCAAAGGGTACCCAGAAAGTTAGGAGGGGCCTCGCCCCACAGCACCCCTAGGCTCCGTGCCCTCCTTCCTCCCCGGAGGCCACCCAACCACCCCGAGCCCACACCCCTCACAGTCACCCTTGAATCTAACTCAGGGCGCAGGGCGAGGCCCAGTCCATCCAGTCTCTCCCACCTGGGCCCTTCGAGGAGACCCCTGTAGGCCAGGTGCCTGCAGTGAGAACAGGGTGGAAACAGCCAAGGGGCCACTCAGGAGTGGGAGGGGCATCCCCAGGTGGGAGCCCAGGGAAGAGATGGAGGAGGGGCCGCATGACCCAGAGTGACCTCCTCGCTGACCCCGCCTGACCTCCTCTCCTCCTTCCTCTGACCAGGATTTCCCAAGCCCTCACTTCCTGCCAGTGCTGGGCACCCTGGGGGCCTATGACGTCTGCAGCCTGCTGGGGGTGGGGGCACCCTGAATCTCAGGGGTTAACCAGGGAGAAAGGAGGGAACCTTCCAGAAGAGGGGCAGTGTGTCCAGCTGCTGGAGAAGCCCCTGGAAGGCAGGGGTGAGGGTCAGGCAGGGCAGACAAAGCTGTGCAGCCTTCGCCCTCTCCTACAGGCCCTGGGGGCCGCCGAGGGCATTGGGTGGCGGTGGGGCCAGCTTGGGTCTTGTGTGGACCCTGAGACCCAACAGCAGGCAGCCAGCCAAGCTCACTGCCCCCTGTGCTGTGCCCGGGCCGCCACCATCCCCACGTCACCCTAAGTCTCAGGGGCACCAAGCAGGGTCGTAGCTGCAGGCGGGCCCTCCCCACCCACAACTGCCGCTGAGGCTAGAGAGGGCAGGTCAGGAGTCAGAGAGGAGAGTCCGCAAAGCAGCACAGCCACTGGGGCTGAGCCAGACAAGGATGCAAGTGTGGGGGCTGGCGGTCGAGGAGGCCGCAGATGACCTTGGGGGGCACAGCTGGGGAGCCCCCATCTGCCCTCAGCGCCCCTGGCCCAGCACCTGCCCAATCCCACCGGGGGCTTCCGGCTGGCCCAGGACCCCGCTCAGAGCAATAAGGCTGGGTGGCGGCAGGACACCCCCTCGGAGCTCCCCACATGCCCAGCACTGTCTGGGGGAGGTGGGGCAAGTCCCGTAGTCCTGGGAAGGCCCTTCATCGTCCGTCAGTCCGTTGTCAGTCGTCAGTCCAGCCTGGCTCTGGCATGGGCTCTGGAGCCCCCACCCTCTCCCTAATCTGAGAATTTCACTCAAATTAGATGCTAATGTGGCCGCAGCTGCTGATTTGGAATGCAAATCTGAACCACACACGCAGGCCCCAGCTGCTGCCTGTCTCGTCCCTTCTGGGTCAGAGTCGGGTCAGGGTGGCGAGAGTCGGGGTGGGGGGTCTGCCCAGGCTCCCCTGGGAGCCAAAGTCGTCCCTGTTGGCGGTGCCCTTAGAGCGTCAGGGCCAGGAAGGGACAAGCGTCGGCACATTCCAAGGGGTCTTCCTGTGAGCTGACCGACTTGCCCACGCGGTCCTGGGCCTCCTGCGCCTGCTCCAGGACAGCCCCCGCTGCTGGAGTGGAGGGAGGTGGGTGCCGGGGTCAGCTCCGGCCAGCACTGGGTGAAGTTGACCTGTGCCGTTTTGCTGTCACTTAGCCTCCACAGGGGAAAGGCCACCCACACAGCTTCACTGGCACCAGGGCCAGCAGAGAGGGCACACCCCAAACCTGCTCACCCTGCCTTGTCCTCCTGGGGCCGTAGGCCAGGGGCTGCCATGCTGGAGCATCCGCGTGTCCCCCCAGTCCCCTGTGAGGCACCCCTGAGATGCACCTCCAGAGCCAGAGGAGAACACTGCATGATGGAGCCCGAGCTTCATTCCTTCCTTCCTTCAGCAAACGCTCGCCATGCCCTCTGTGTGAGCCCACGCCTGGGCTCCTGAACAACACAAAGACCCCAGCCCGGTGGCGGGACCCCCATCGGATAGGCACACGACTGACAAATGAGGCGTGGGCGCAGTTAGGACAGGGCGTGCCAGCTGGAGGGTGGGCCAGGCTCTGAGTTAGCAGGGCGTCCAGCCTCGCCGAGAGGGACCGGTGAGCCCAACACCAGGGGGTAAGGGGCCCGAGGACCCCTGTGCAGAGGCCGGGGATAGTGAGGGGCACGGGCAGGGCCCGTGAGCGGGGCGCCTGTCGGGGAGCAGGGATGGTGTGCCTGGACTGCAGGCGTCTGTGCTGCAGGTGGAGCAGCCGGCCAGGGCAGATGCCAGGGCCAGTCGGGTCATGGCACTGAGCCAGGAGAGATGGCAGTGGTCAGAGCGGGCAGTGCCACGGGCCGGGAGGAACCCCGGGTCTGGTGCACTTTGAAAGCACTGCCAGCTCTCCTGGGGGCAGGAGTGGAAGAGGGTCCGGAGGATGACTGGCACCGGAATGATGGAGGGCTCCTAGTGGACATGGGGTGGGGGTCAGTGGGGGCAGGTCCAGGAAGGTCGGTGTCCAAGCTCAGACAGGGTGGGCTTGCAGTGTCTGTTAGACACGGTGTGGGAGGCAGGTAGGCGATGAGATGTGCGTTTGGGAGCCGCTGGTGTGTAGAGGGTGTTCGAGTCTGGGTACGGAGAGAGTGTAGGGGAGGGGGCCAGAGACCACAGGCAGACCCGGCCCTGTCAGGTTCAGAGGTCAGGAGAAGGGGAGCTGGCAAAGGAGCCACCAGGAGGCTGGGAGTGGGAGAGGGTGCCCGGAGCCTGTGAGGGTGGTGCAGGGAGATGCGGCGGGCGACAGGCACTTAGAGCCAAATGAGGAAAATGCTGCAGGGGGAGCGAGTGACCCGCGGGCCGGCCCTGCAGAAGGTCCAGCGACAGCTGAGAACCGAGCCCAGGAGTGCTGGTGGACCTCGACGCAAGCAGTCTGGGGAGGGGAGGCTGCTGCAGGTCCAGGGGGCAGGGAGGATTGGAGATGACCCAGCACAGGGAGGGGCTGTGCTGACGGAGGAGGGTGGTGGAGGGGACGGGCAGCCCCAAGGTTCTCTACAGGCCCCTCGTGTTTGCCAAGGGGCCTGACAAACAGAAGGAAGGGAGGGGACCCGAGGGTGTCCCAGCCCAGGGCCAGGATTCCCTCAGTGAGCAGAGAAGACAGACCGCCATCTCGGCTGCTGAGGCGTGAGGTTCCTGTGGTGTAGGACCCCATTTAAGAAAAGTAATACAGAGCTGGTCCTGTGGCTTAGCGGTTAAGTGCGTGCACTCTGCTGCTGGCGGCCCGGGTTTGGATCCCAGGCGTGCACCGACGCACCGCTTCTCCGGCCATGCTGAGACCGCGTCCCACATACAGCAACTAGAGGGATGTGCAGCTATGACATACAACTATCTACTGGGGCTTTGGGGAAATAAATAAATAAATAAAATCGTTAAAAAAAAAAAAGAAAAGTAATACAAAATAAGAAATGCAAAATTGGGAGGAAGGGTGATTTTTATTTAGAATCTGAAGAGAAATCAAAACAAAAGGCCAACTGTTAAAAGCTGACAGACATCACAGACGTGAACCCTGGACGGACAACGACCCCTCTTCTGCATTAATTAAAAGCATGTCCTGAGCAGGCTGGCGCGTCCGAGCTGGGCAGGCAGCCGTGAACAGAGCTGAGAATCCGTGAGGATGCCGAGGTCCTGGGAGCCAGCCTCTCGCGGTGGAAGACCGAATGCCCAGGATGGGGAGAGACAAGGACGCCCCAGTGGGGTAGGCTGGAGTTGGGGTTGGTGTGAGCTCGTGACTTCTCACCTCCAGAGGGAAACGCAGAACCGCGGCCTGGAGCCCCATCCACCAGCGGCTCCAGGGGCCGTGGACGCCCAGCGCAGACCTTGGCTCCTGAATCCCACCGGAGGAGCAGCTGCCTGGAGAAACGCATGCGGGGTGGGTGCAGGGAGCACCTTCTGACCCAGAAGGCCAGGTGGCGCTCAGAGTGCGGGATGTGGGGGGGGGTCCACCGCTCAAACCAGAACAGAGGGTAGCAGACTGTAGCCAGTGAACGAACTCTTCCTGCAGTGGAGCTCTGGGGTGGGGGGGGAGGGCGGGTGAGTGTGGAGGGAACCCCGACGAGGAAACCGGCCTCGATGGCGACCAGGGAGCGGAACCACACCACCTCTGTGCCTCTGTCACCACCCTCAGCGCGCAAGGAAAAGTCAGACCCCGCAGAGGGACTTTGTGCAGAACAACGGCCCAGAACCTTCAGTGGGTCAGGGTCGCCCTGTCAGGGGAGGCCGAGGAATGTCCCGGACCGAGGGAGACTAAAGAGACACGACGCTCATTGCAACGTGTGGTCCCACCTGGATCCTTTGCGGCAAAGGACGCTCTTGGGACAAGCTGTCAACTGGGTCTGAGCCCAGACAGGAGGACTTGGGGGAGGGTGACGGGGGGGAGGGTGTGGGGGTCCTTACTTGTGGGACGAACACACTAGTGTTGGGGTGAGGGGCATCTAGCCAGCGGCTCACCCAAATGTCCCGGAAGAAACTTAGTGCTGGCTATGGGGTGAATTGTGTCCCCAAATCCACATGTTGAAGCCCAGACCCCCAGTGTGGTGGTATTTGGAGGTAGGGCCTTTGGGAGGTGAGTAGGGTTAGGTGAGGTCGTGAGGTGGGACCCCAGGATGGGATTAGTGCCCTTATAAGAAGAGAGAGAGAGAGAGCTCTCCCTCCCCGCTCTTGTGCACCCGAGAAAGGGTGACACAGCGAGGTGGCCGTCTGCAGGCTGAGAAGGGGCCCTCACCAGACACGGTGTCTCCCGGCACCTTGATCTGGGCCCCTAGTCCCCAAACTGTGAGAAGCAAATGTCTGTTGTCGAACGTGCCAGTCTGACAGACAGTATTGTACTTGCAACTTCTCTGTAAGCTTGAAATTATTTCAAAATAAAAAGGAAAAGAATGCTATGAAGGAAAGACTTAAAACAAAACAAGGTCCCCACGGTGCAGGGCCCCCCAGGCTTTAGCAAGGCTCTGTGGAGCTCCGAAGATGACTCCCAGGGAAGGCTGTAGGATCCCACTGGTGGGAGGTTCTGGAGGCAGGGAGTGGAGAGGGGCCGGGAACTGAGGTCATGGGGCTGTGGTTACCACGGACACCATCCAAGAATCAAGACCACGGCCTTGAGGAGCCCAATGGCGAGGCCAGGCTAGAGGCATCTAGAGATAGGGTGGGGGGTGTGTGGTGAGGAGGTGATGACAGGAGGGGACCTGAGGCCAGAGGGAGGGCAGGGAGCCCCAGGCAGGAGAGGGCCTTGGGGGCTGGGTTCGGGCTGCCGCATGGGGGTCAGGTTGGGGGTGGCCTGGGAGTCTGCGGTTCTGTGCTAAAGAAGTTGGTTTTGGGGATGCAGAGGCAGCAAGGGTTGGGAGGGTGGCTGGTGCTCCCATGGGATGAGGTAGAGGCCTGGAGGCCTGGTCTAAGACCCCGCGGGCGGCCAAGTGCATGCTGGACGGCTGGCAAGGGAGTTGCAGCTCTGGCAGCCCAGCTCAGCTTTGTGGCCTCAGTGGGTCTGCCCTGAGTGCGAGGGCTTCAGGCCCTTTTCCGGAAGGTTCCTGCAAGACTGGGGATGTCAGTGGAGGCCTGGGGCTCCCCAGCCAGGCCAGCTCCGGATCTGAGCTCCTGTTGCACCTGGAAGATGGGGCCCCTGAGGCCAGGCCCCGGGGGTGGGGACCGGCGAGGGCTACCCATCCTTTCTCGATTGCTGGGTTTGGGGCTGATGCCCACGGCAGCGGCTCTCGGGGGCAACAGTGACATTGGCAAACCTCGGCTGTGACTGTGGGTGCAGCGGGTGGGGCTGAGTTTCCTGTTTTCCTGGGCAAGTGCGTGACCTCAGGCCCTGGCCACGCCCTGTTTGTACGGTGACCACAGACGCCCAGGTGGTTGTTCCAGCACCTGTGGAAGGCCCCGCCTGCCCCCAGGCTCTTTGTTTCTTCCTGGGGGGCCGCTGAGCCACTGGGCCTGGCCCCACCTAAGAGGGCTGGCCCCAAGCCACGCTGGGCCAGGTGTGGGCCCTGCAGGGCAGGAGAGGGCAGGGGGCTCCCCTTGGCACTGCCAGTGCCCCCAGGGGCAGGAGGGGCTCAGAGTTCGAGCAGGTTAAGGCCGGGAGCCCCGGCATCCATCTGGAGCTGCTCAGTCCAGCAGGGCAGGCGGGAGCCACCGTGAGAGGAAGGTGCGCGCCCCCCAGGTCCCTGCTTGGCCAGCACTGGCAGCCCACCAACAAGGATGAGCCAGGACTCTGGGCCCAACCTGCCCACGGGCTCTGGCCTCACCTGCGCTGTTGGGACCAGAGGAGCTGGAAGAAGCATCACAGAGGGTCCGCCAGCCCCTCAGCCTGGCTCCACTTGGGGCCCTCCGTGCCCGGGGCCTGCTGGACACAGCCTGGGGGTCCTGGAGCACCACCTCCCCACTGTGAGACCCCTGAGCAGAGGCAGATCTCCCGCCAGGCTGGGGGTGCCTTGCAGTCGGGGCAGGGGGTGGGGCACGGCCAAGAGCAAGCAGACGAGGAAAACACACCTAAGAGGCCAGGGACCCGCCCAGCTCACCTGTCAGTTATGACCAGGAAAGACCGCTCTCCACGTCCGGGGGGCGGGGGTGCCTGCCGTGCTGCTGTCCCTGACCATGCCTTGGCCTGGCCGGCCAAGCCAGCGGGCAGTTAGAAACCAGGGCCAAACAGAGAGGGAGGCTGGGAAGGGCCAGAGGTCAAGAGGCCAGGGGTCAGCAGGGCGGGTCAGCTGAGGTCGGGGTGTGGGCAAGGCTCAGCTGGCCTTCCCAGTGGAGGGATCAGAGTCCTGCCCCCTCTGGGGCCCTCCCCAGCATTCTCCCGCACGGAGGCTGCCGGGGGTCCCGAGCGAGATGGGGTGCGGACACTCCTTGCAACCCCTCCAGGGGGTCCACACCAAGGCCCCAGCTCTGTGGTCAGCTCTTTGCTGCCCCTTCCCAGGACAAAGGGAGCCACCAGCCAGCCACTCAGAACCGGGGCCAGTCTTTGCTCAGAGCCTCTGGGCAACTTCTTGCACCACGAGGGGTGCAGGGCAGCCTGGACTCCACGGGGAGCCCCCGTGGGGCAGCTGGCCCATTAGGGCCTCCTGGAGGTCAGAAGAGGAGAGAGGAGGCGAGGAGTCCGGGGCGGGAGGGGCGAGGCCAGGACGGGAGGGAGGCCGAGGGGGCCTGAGCACCTGCTGGGGTTGCACCTCCCCGCGGTGCTGGATTTGCCTGTGTCACTTCCATTGCTGCTTTGGCTGCTCTGAGATTTACCTGCCCGGCTGCCTGCCCGCAGCTGTGGTTCCAGCAGGTGCCCATCGCATGCTCCCTGTGAACCTGCTGAGCCCCTGGGAGTGCTGGCTGGGAGTGCCTTCTAAGTGCCCATGGCTCCGAGGTCCCCAGCACATCCTTGGGAGGGTCCTTGGTTTGGTCCCAAGGGTTTGGTCTGGAGGCACCCTGGTCCAGACCTCACAGCTCAGGGTGCATTCGAGGACAGGGCCAGCAGCCCCTGGGTGGGGTCCCTGCCAGTCTGCTCCATTCCAACACTGTCCGCAGGCGATTTCTGTGTCCTGCCTGACACCTAGGATCTCCAGCTGGACGCTGAATGCCCTCCTGCCTCCCCAAGTCTGTCCTCTCCAGGGCTGGCTCCTGGGCCTCACCCTCCTGCACAGCTGGCTTTGACTGCCCAAGGCGAGGTCCATCTCCTGGGCCCCCTCGGTCTCTCAGGGGCGGGACCCACCTGGCCCAGAGCAGGCTCCAGGTGGCAAGGCCACCCAGCGGTGGCCCCAACAGACAACATGTGGAGGTGACTGTGGCAGTGCTGAGTGCCAAGTCAGGGTCCCAGGAATGTTCAGAGGCCTCAGAGACCCCTGAGCTGCAAGCACCAAGCCCAGCCCGACCACAGGCAGCCAAGAGTTGGAGGCGGCTCATTTTCGGCAGCCATTCGTGTCCCTGTGTCTAGTTCCTCAGTTTCCCTGAACCTCTGCCCACAGCAACCCACTTCTGTCCCCAGCCACCAATGGGACATCTGCCAAGGCCACAGGGGGGACTCTTCAAATTATATTTAAATAGCTTTTGATTTCCGATAGTTTCACACATACAGAGAAGTTGCAAAGATAGCGCAGCGTCCCTGCAGACCCCACACCTGTGCCCCATTGCTAACATCTCAGATCAGTGCAAGCCATCTGTCACGATGAACCAATATCAGCACTTACTGTCAGCTGAAGTCACACTTGATTCAAGTTTCCTTATTTTTTCCCTGAGGTCCTCTTTCTGCCCCAGGGTCCACGTGACATCTAGTCGTCCAGTGCCCCAGGCTCCTCTGGCTGTGAAGTTCCTCCGACGTCCCTTCTCCTCTGACCCTCACTGACCGGGACAGTGTTGAGACGTGCTGGTCAGGTGTCCGTGGAACGCCCCTTGATTTGGGTTTGTCCCATGTTTTCCTCGTGGTCAGCCGGGGCGATGGATTTTGGGGAGACCACAGAGGTGCAAGGCCTTCTCCTCACATCGTGTTGGGGAGCCTGCTTCCAGCGTGGCGTGTCACCACTGGGGGTGACCTTGATCACCTGCCTGAGGTCTTTCCACCAGTCGGACTGTTTTATTGTCTTGTATTTTAACTCCAAGTATTTTTTGGACTCCACAGCTCATTGTTTTTACTATGTTTGTGTAAAGTCAAAATTAACATAGACTTCCCCACCTTTTGCACCTCAGAATGCCCCTGGACTCATTCTCCTGCTGACACGCATTGATTCCTTTATTGAAGGTCTGCTGGTGGAAATGTTCCCAGTTCTTCTCCTCGTTTTTGTTTGGTTTGCTTTTGCGTATAAGGCACAGTGCTTTTATCTCCTGCACTGCGAGGAGGGACGCTCTGGGCTGGGAACGGCAAAGCTCCCGACCCACCGCCTTCTGTTCCAGTCAAGCCGCTGAGCTGTCAGCAGGCGTCTGGCCGTCCAGCCTCCTGTTTTCCTCTGCCGCGTTTCAGTTTTTGTCCTCGGTTTTCCAGATGGTTCACTCTGACGACGAGGTGTGGATTCTGTTTATTTGTCCTGCTTGGATTCACTGGGCTTCTTGAATCTGTGTTTTCATGTCTTTCAATAGTTGTGGAAAATTCTCAGACAGTATCCTTTCAAATATTAATTTCTCTCATTCTCTCCTCTTCCTCTGTTTTAGTCTTTCGCACACTCCCTCTGTACTTTCCATAACGTCTTTTTTTTCATCTCTGGCCTCCATTCTGGATAATTTCTTCTCACCTCTCTTTCACTCCCTCCTCAGTTTTAGTTTCAGCTGCTTCAATCTGATGTTAAGCCCACCCATTGAGTTTTCAGTTGTAGTTATAGGATGTTTTCATTTCTAAAGTTCACCTGGCTTTTTTTCAAATCTATGATCTCATTTTTATGTATTCCAGCTCTCTGCAGATATTAAACTTGTCTTCTTTTTTTTACTTTCACCAAAGTAATGTCCACTGTTTCCTGGTCTGTGTCTGATAACCCAGCACCTGAGTCCTTCCGTCCTTCTGCTGCTCCTGCTGGTTCTCACTCATGGCACCCTGAGTCCTTGTGTGTCTGGTCATCTTCGACTTTGTGCCAGTCATTGCACTTGAAAACTTATTTGTAGGAATAACTTGGTGCCTGGGGTGAAGGCACCTTCCCAATTTGGTTTTCTTCTGCCAGGCACTTGGGCCACTCACAGCTGGCACCACCTTGACTTGAGGTCCACAGAGACCCTGGGGGCTTGGATGGGGCTGCAAGGCCTTGAGAGGACGAGCTCCCTCTCACTTCATCTTCCCTGTGGTGATGGGACACTTGGGGCTCCCAGCTTTCTGTGGGAGGGCGTCCTGTTAGAAACACACCCTCACTTAGTGGGGACCCCAAGCTTTCATTTCTGCCCCGTAACTCCTCAAGGCCATCAGAACAAAGCTCAACTGGACCCCCAGGGCATGGCCACATTCTTCTCGGTTTCAGCCTGATGCATCCTTACCAGTTCCTTGGCTCATGGAAGCTTTAATAAGATGGCTCAGCCTTTGTTGTTCTGGGGGACCAGGGTGGCCTGAGGGCCTCTGCCCACCACAGCACGGATGCCACATTCCCTCCCTTGGCTTCCCAGACACCTCACTCTTGCTTGCTCCTGTGTCTCCACTGTGGACCCATCACCTGCTTCCCAGCCAGGAATTCCTCCCAGCGCAGTAGACTCGACTATGGCCTCTGTTCCTGCCGTCAGCAGGAGACACCAGATGTGGTTCCTGCCCAGACTCTGCTCATCTCCAACAACCAGCGTGGAATCTTCATTGGAAAACTCCAGACACTCAAACTCCACTGACAGAACAGCAGCAAGTCTGACCTGAGGCCACTGGACACTCGGGAAGAGTTTTCTGGGCCTCCCCGACCTTTAGATGTTGGGGTGCCCAGGGCTCCATCCTCAGACCCCTGGTCCCCATCTAACCTGCCCCCCATTCCCATGGCACCAGCATCTCGACCCACTGTCTCCCAGAGATGGGAGACACAGGGTGCCTTGGGCTCTGGCAGCCGAGTGGAGTAGAGGCTCTGAGATCACTCAGTGACCAGCCACGGACAGGCCGGGCTGAGGAGGCCTGAGGGCTGACCACTGGAGTTGGCACCCTGGAGGCCACTGGGGACATCAAGGACAGTGGCTGTGGAGGACTGGGGTGGATCTCAACGAGCACTCAAGAAGAAGTAAATGGACAGTCTGAGGATCAGGAAAGTGACTGCCCGGCAGGAAGCCGTGTGTGAGAATAGAGGACGCAGGTGTTCAGATTTCTGGCCTGGTGTTTTCTGGATGCTGTGACCAGGTGTGACCCTCAGGGAGATGGGTCCAGGCACAACACAGGCACTTTGGGGGCTCAGGCAGAGGGGGTCAAGGTCAAGACTAAGTCAGGCTGCAGGAGCATGCTGCGGTGTTGGGACAGCCTGTGGGTGTCCCTGCTAGGCCCTGCTTGGACCTGGGGCCTGAGACTGTGGTCCAGGGCAGGAAGATGGGGGAGGGCATGGCCAGGACTTGTCTGGGCAGGCCAAGAGGGGCCCCCAGTGCTGGGCTAATCCTAACCCCATCTGTGGGCACGTCTGAGGCCTCATGTGATGACCAGGCCTCTAGGACAGCTTTGTGGGGCTGGGGAGGGACCTCAGGAGAGAACTGGCCAAGCTTTCTGGCTTGAACCCTTGTACCCTGAGCTTGGGGCAGCCATCGGGTCCCTGGGCCCTTGGGTCAGGTGGGAGGAGCCAAGGCCTGAAGGGGTGGAAAGATTGCTCAGAAGGTGGATGAAGGAGGGTCCCCTCTCTGTGCAGTGTTTAATTAGGGCAGGGCCCACCCTCCTGCATCAGCAGGCCATGCTTACCTGTCAGCACCCCAGGAGGGATCGGCCTGGGCAGGGAAGCACCAGGTCCCGCGGATCAAGGGCAGGAAGCGAAGCTGGCAGGCGGGTCCAGGCCGGGCACTGCAGCCCCGCCCCTGTGCAGGAGCACAGAGGCCTCTCCAGGGCCTTCCTGTCAGGTGGGAAGTGTGTCTGCTGCATCAGACAGCTCAGAGAGGGTAGCAGGTGGCGAGGAGGCCAGGAAAGACACCGCTGGGAGGCCCGAGGAAGCAGAGCTGGTGCCTCACAGTGGGGAGCCCTCTTCCTGGGCAGAACCTCCAAGTCCAAACCCAGAACACGAGGGTCCAGCTCTGCTGAGCCTGTGACTGGATCTTCCTCCCGGTTTTCTTGACATGAAGCATGTCTGTATCCCAGGGCAGTGCTGACTAGGGTGGCCAAAGGCAAAATCAGCAGGAAAGCAGTCACAGGCCCCTTCCCGATCCAGGTCAACACCCCTGACTTGGTGGAGGGCCGGGGAGGGGTGAGCGACAGCATTTGCCCCTTCATGGGGGACACTGACCCCAAGAAAAGCTGCCCAAGTAGAGCCCACGTGGGGCTGGCAGGCAGCCTCCAGCATCCACCCACACCTGCCCCAGGTGTTTGCTCTGCGGTGGCCTGGAGCTGAGTCAGAGCCTGGGGCCTGCAGGAAGACGCCAGCTGTGCAGAGGAGAAACGGCCAGACCCAACCAAAAGTGGAAGGACCAGTGTAGGCGTCTCTGAACGTGCGTCCCCTTGGAGCCTGGAGCTGGCCTGGTGCTGGGAGAGGTCCTAGCCCTGAGTCCGAGGCTCCAGAGGCTCCAGGGCCCACCCTCTGCCCCTTAGCACCTGGCCTCCAGGCCAGGGCTGGGCCATGGGGGTTGGAGACCCTGCGGCTGTCTGTGGCTGGCTGCCATGCAGGAAGTAACTGGGAGCCAGCACAAGGGCCCTTTGTCCCACCTGCCCCGCCCAGTGAGGCCTTGGCCCAGCCAGGGCTAGAGGGCTGGGGGGTTGGGGGCTGGGCCCCACCAAGCCAGCTCTGCCACCAGCCTGTGTCCCCAAGTGTGGGGGGACACAGTTCTGTCACCCCTCTCAAGTCAGGCCTCGGCTCCCTGATGGCCTTGCTTGCCCCACCCCCTCCTGCTGTCATGGCAATGTCCTCACCCAGCAAGTGGGCCAGCACGAACCTTTGTCTGGTGGCCACGGGTTTCTCCAGCATCCTGGCACCCAGTGCAGCTGCCACCCACCAGGCCAGGATGATGTGGGCCTGGTATGCTGCATGGGGCGGCCCCACGCTGACCATTCAGGGCTCAGGTGCCTGACTTGCACCAGCTGGCAGGGCCACAATTGCTCTCCACTTGGAGGAGGCCAGAGGCTCCAGGCCCCACCCCGCTGACCCCCTTGTCCACACACATCCTTGAAGGGTGGGGGAGTGCTGCCCCAGAGAGTCCTGTGTCCCCAAGGGTCCCAGGCCTGCCCTCCCAGTGCCTCCGCACGGGCAGAAGCTGGGATCCTCCACAGCCGAGAGCCAGGGCCAGCCCACAGCTGCTCAGTTAGGAGTGACTGCCCCAGCTCAGGGCCTTGAAGCTGGCCAGAGCTCCGAGGTGCCTGAGAGTCCCAGGGCCCAGCCAGGGCTGCCTGTGATGACTACAGGAGCAAAGGAAACATCTCAACTGACCGTTCGTTTGAAACCAAGAGACGAGAGGCATGCGAACCCTGCCCGTGCCGCCAAGCCCCGCTCCTTGGCCATCTCACTGGCACAGGATGGCAGACGCAGCTTGGGTCCCACAGTCTGACTCTGGGTCATTTTCACTCTACTTGGGACTTAGGCAGAGCAGTGCAAGGAGAATGGGGAGTGGTCATTGCAAGGTCAGGCAGCGGGTGGTCAGGCAGACCAGAATCTTCCTCTTCAAAGTGGCGAGCCGGGGGGGATGGTCAAAGAGGATGTCATTACCCCAAGCGCTCGCTCCCAGCCACCCCAGAGGGCGGCACGGTGCCTCTACTCTCACCTGCAGCATGGGCCGAGGAGGTGGCCTCCACGCAACAATGCTCAGCTGCTCCATGGCCTTTCTGCTCCTGGGCTGAGAATGCACCTCAGTGACGCAGCTTTGGCCAGGGGTGTGGCCTCACAGCGGGACAGAGTTTGTTGAACTGAGTGCCCCGTGTGGGAGAGGAGCAGGTGGCAAGGGGTCCTCCATGTCCCAGGGCCCGTCACGGCACGGACTTGCTGTTTTGGCAGCAACCCAGGGAGCCACCTCTTTAAACCCCCCACAGAAAACTGTGTGGTCTTAACTTTGAGTCTCTGACGTGGACTGCCCAGTGTCTGTGCATGGAGCGTCAGAACTGGGGGAAACAGCACAGTGTCTGAGCCGGCTGACAGTAGGACCAGAGCAGAAAGGACAGGCCAGGTGCCACTGTGGCAGTGGGAGAGAAAGAAGCAGCCTGCCTGGCCCCGTAGCGCAGTGGGGCTCACTGCCCGCACATCTCACACAGGTCTGATGTGCCACGGCCACTGCCCTCCTCTGCGGAGTGGGGGCGGGGGCCCACCACTCTCCATGTGACTGTCCCCCTCCCGCCCCCACCACGTCCCAGCACTCGGGGGTCAGCAGGCACTGGCTGTGGCTCCCTCTGGCCGCTCCTCATCCTCCTGGAGCTTCTGGAGTCTGGCAGCGCTGCGCCCGTCCGCCCCAACCCGGCATTTCTCAGAACCATCTGAGCCCAATGGTTCTGACGTGCAGCAGCACAGGCAAGCTCCGTGACGGGTGAATGAGGCGGCGTGGAGGGCAGGGCATGAGCCTGATAAGGGGTCAGCAGGGGGCCGGCCCAGTGGCGTAGCAGTTAAGTGCGTGCGCTCTACTTCGACGGCCCAGGGTCCACAGGTTCGGATCCCAGGCGCACACTGACGCACCGCTTGTCAAGCCATGCTGTGGCGGCGTCCCATATAAAGTAGAGGAAGATGGGCATGGATGTTAGCCCAGGGCCAATCTTCCTCAGCAAAAAGAGGAGTACTGGCATCGGATGTTAGCTCAGGGCTGATCTTCCTCACAAAAAACAAAAAGAAAAAGGAAGGGGTGGGCAGGAGCAGCCCCTCCTCCCACTCCCGTCCAACAGCAAATGCCTCTGGGTTTGGGGTCAGTGAGCAATGTCTCAGTATCCCCAAAACCTGGGTGCCCACCAGCCAAGTGTGTCCTGACCGCACACAAACAGCCACACGAGCACGGACACCCTGAGTGGGCATCGGGGTGGGGGGGTCCTAACAACCCTGAGGGCATGCCCTCCACAGCCCTAGGCGCTGGGGGTCAGAGGGTTGGCGGTCAGAGGTCACCGATGCTCCCAGGACTGGCTTCCAGATGCCCAGCTCCTGGCTGCTCCCTGCTCTGGAGTGGGGGGAGGAGCCTGCCTGGCTAAGGTGCCCCCACCCCCAACACAGCTCTTTGGGGTGTGAGGCTAGGCCGAGCTTGGCTGAGAGTGGACGGGCTTGGGGGCCTCCAGGGGGCAGTGGACTCAGAACCCCAGTGGATTCCGAGGGGGCAATGTGTTCAGGTTCCCCCAGCAGGACCTCAGTGATCCAGGCCCATGGGGGCTTCTGAAGGGGCTGTGCCCTCCTCTGGGTCCCCCCTGCGCGGGGGTATAGAGCCCAACAGGGCGGTAGCCGAGGGACAGCGCCCTCTGGAGTTGTGCAGCCCCCAGGGAGCCTTCCGTGGCGGCGACTCACCCCTCTGGCCACATCCATCCCTGGACAACAGCCTTTGGGTCTAAAGACCAGGCCTTGGACCAAAAGATGAGGCCCCACGAAGCCCTGCTCCTGGGTGGAGCAAGCCTGAGAGCTGGCAGCCCGGGGGACGGCCCTCTGTCATGAGGAGTTCCAGCGGGGCTGTGGGAGCTCGTTACAGAAAATAGGTAGGCCCTTTGGGATCTCTGCGGTCGGGCTAATTACCGGGATCCTTGTGGTTTCATTACGGGCCCTTCCTCCGGGAGCGGGGCACGAACATGAAGTCCTGGTCACTTCCACAAACTGGACTGGGGCCCTGTCCCCCCGACCCTGCGGCCACAGGACCCAGGCCGTTCCAAACTTCAACATGGAACCTTGCACCCCTAGTCCAGGGTTCCAAAATGGGGCCGCCAGGCCAGGCTCCACCCTGCAGGAGGGCCCCTTTCCCAGCAGCCTCTCCCCCAGTGTGTGGTCTGAGTGACACACGGCCTAGTTCTGGGGCCGCCTGCCCACACAGGAGAGGATTCAGAGGTCCACGCAGAGCAGAAGGCCCACTGCTGCCACATCGGGGACTGGGGGCCTGGAGCCAAGGAGGCAGGTCCAGCCTCTGCCCTGGGGAAGGCAGAGGGTGGAGAGCGTGACCCCACTCTGCCCGCTTCCTCATCCAGCGAGGTGGTGCCCAGGGGCCTGGCCAGGAAGCTGCAGCCCTGGCCCCCCAGCCGCTGGCGCACGCTCCGCTGCAGCTCCTGCAGAAGCTCTCTGCCCTGGTTTTTGTTCAACCTGGGCCCGGGCGGGCGAGGCGGGGGCAGGAATGTGTGCGGGGCCTGCCGCCTGCCCTGCCGCCCGCCCTGCCGCTGCGTCATGTAGCTGCCTCCCTGCTGGCCTATGGGAGCCCGGGGGACACACCTGTCGGCGGCCAGGAGCAGAGATTGGTCGGCTGGGAGCAGGCACCTGCATGGGGCGGGGTGAGGGCCTACATGTAAGGCGAACCCCGGGCCACGCCGTCTCTTCCCTGCCCTGCCCTTCGCCACCGCAGAAGGGCCCGGCCGCCGCCTCCATTGTTCCCAGTCGCTCTCAAAACTCTCCCAAAAGGCCAGGCGAGCTGTCCACCTGGTGAACCTCAGGTTTCCTCTGAGTGGAGCCTCAGTGCAGAGGCAGGAAGCTGGGCCTCCCCAGGAGACGGGCAGTCCTCGCATCACCCGCGCTGCCTGAGGCCGAATCTTGGTTGGGCAGGTTGGGCTGAAGCCAACCCGAGCGCCTGGGCTGTCGACTGCGGGCTGACAGGTATTTGGGGTGACTGGTGCCAAAGCTTCTCCGATGTCCGTCCTGAGGCCCGGTGGGTCCCGGGCAGAGGGACGGTGCTGGACACGCCGGTCCAGCCACCGGGCTGGGGGCGGGGAGTGGCCTCCCACCCTCCTTCTTCAGGCGCCAAACCTGTTGGGGCAGGTAGCGCAGGAGGCGGGGGTGGAGGAGCCCGGGAGGCCGCTCCATGGGGAGAGCCTCCAGGTGGACGCCAACGTCCCCGGCACAGCCAAGCCCAAGAGGACAGGGCGATGGCGGCGGACGGGACCATTCAGCAGCTGAGTCCAGCTCGGGGCCAGGACGCAGGGAAGGGTGGTCGTTCCTCTCCGAGGAGAAGATGGGCCCCTCAGGCCGGGCGTGCTGGGTGTTGAGTGTGGAGCCATCTTGGGCTGCCCAGGCCCTCAAGGTCCACAGGCCCTGTCTGCAGGGACCAGGCGGGCATGGGCGCTGGCAGTGGGCGTCTTCTTGCCCACCCAGAGGGCAGCTCAGTGTTGCCGACTGCGAGGGTTCCAGCCTTCCGCTTGGCCAGGACCTTCTGGAAAGCTGTTTCCTGAATCCGCCACCGATGTGACGTCCCTGAGGTACCTTGTCCCCTCCAAGTGGGTGTGGGGCAGGACTCGGCACCTCAGCCCTGGGGGTGGGTTTCTGGGTTTGCTCATGGGAAGGGCTTGGTTTTGCCGGTGGCCACACTGGTGACGGTTGGAGGTTGGAGCATGGGGCCAGAGCCGGTCTGGCCCGGATTCCGGCTCTTGCTCACCCGCCGTGTCTCAGGCGCCAACAGAGCCGGAACCGCCCTGGAGAGGCGTAGGCTGGCCGCCGGCCGACACCATTACTCCAGTCGGGTCCAAAGTCTATTCTACAGATTCTTTACTTAAATGCAAACTAGCCCTGTAGCCGTGAGCAGCCACACACCTCTGAACAGCCACACACCTCGTCTGGTGAAGCCGCCGTGGGCACAGCCGCTTTGAACTTGCCGCATGGCTGCTGAGAGAGGCTTTCATCGCCAAATCGCTGGCTTTCTTGGACAGTTTTAGAGTGTAGGAGATGATAACACTGACGGAGTGTGAGGCTCATTGTCTTCACAGCATAATATACAGTTCACATTCCTGACGAACAGAACTTTGAGGGCATCAAAATACGATGTTTTAATCAATGCACTGGCAGCATTTTAGGCCTTTTCAGGCTAAGCATCTGGAAAAAGAGGTCAGCTTTGTTCTGTTTGCTTATTCCTAGTAACCAGGTGAAATGCTTAAAAGTTAGAGCAATCGGCAGCACCTCAAATTAGGCAAAATAAGTTTTGCATGATACAAAACCATAGAATATGGACACACTCCGCTGTTAATTTTCAGACGTTTTGGTAACTTGCAAACACTTGATTTGCAAATTCAGGTTTTAAGAATGTTTTTGGTGAATTTAGGAGAAGGTAAAAGGGCCTACGGAAGTCACCTGCCCCCCGAGGAGCCTGGTCTGTTCTCCAGGGTGGCCGAGCGTGGGGTGAGGCCACCGGGGGAAATGGCGGCTTCACCTAGCAGCTCGACCGACGCGGAGGAAATGCCCTGCGTGTAGACAGGCGGCTCGCCGCCCCGCCCGCAGCACCCGCCTGGGCTGGCGGATCCAGCGTGGCGCACGGGTTGGGTTTCAGTGCTTTGTTCTCTGGGGCCCTCACCACTGATTAAGGCCCGTCGGGCAGGTTACCGGCGAGTCAGTTTCTCCCACTGGGATGGCATCCCACCCCACCCTGTGCCTGTGCAGGTGGGACCCGCCCAGGGCCAGGCAGCCGGGCGCCCTCCAGGTGGGTGTTTGCTCTGCAAAGAGGAGCCTGGAGGGCGATGCTCAGGCCTCTCGACTCCTTCCTCCATTTTCCCAAGTGGAGCCTGGTCGTGATGGTGATGATTAACCAGACCCCACATCCGGGGACCACACGCTGGCTTCACCCCTGCCAACAACTGGCCAGGGAAGCACCAGGGGCACTCAGAAACAGACGCTCATTTCCACTTTTCTTTCAGCCCTTAAGACTCACCGCCCCTCAAGCCTGCGCCAGGCGCACATCCAGGCCCTGACCCCACGCTGAGCTGTGCTCAGAGGCCCAGGCCAGGTGTCGGTCTTTCTTTGTGGATTTACAGGTTCTGAGTTCAGGAAGAGAGGGGATTCTGTCCTGGAACCTAGGAGGGAGCATTGTGCCACCCGCCCACCCGCGCTGCGTCTGTCTGTGTGTCTGACTGTCTGTCCGTGCAGCTCTCTACCTCCTGGGTGAGAACGTGACGGCTGATGAGACATCAGACAGCAGTGGTGGTCCGTCCATCTGGCTTACAGATGGGCCAGCCCTGGGCCTGTGGGGTCTCCCAGCCCTCAGTGCTCCAGGTAGGGCTGGCCCTGAGTGGCCAAGGGCACTAGAGACACCAGGCTCTGGCTCTGGAGGCCTTTCGCTAGGAGGCCGGCCTGTGCACGGTGGGCTGGCGACAAGGGAGGGACACTGGGCCCCTGCTCATCTCCCTCCCCCAGCCCCACGGCCCTTCCCCTGCGGCCCAGCAGCTGGGAGTGGAGCTGAAATTTAACTCAGCTCTGAAAGCAAAATCTAGATGGTCTCTCTTGGCTCTGGAAAAAGTGGACTTGCATTCCCGAAGCAGACTGATTTCACGGGGTCCGTGGGATGGACACTAAAAGGCAGAGGCAGGGATAGGGGCTCAGGGCAGGAGCCTGGTCATGGTCACCCAAAGGGTCCAGGCACCTGGACCTCGCTGTGCGGAGGATGGGCATGCCACCAGTGCCCCGACGCTGGGACTGTGTGAGTGTCAGGTCCTGAGAAATGTCGGATGTTTCGAGGACGAAGCTGGACAACTGGGTGGACCCAGCTGAGGCTAAGAGCAGGGTGGACGCAGTCTTCGTTGTGGTCAGCCGGGTGGCCTGGGGGCAATCGGCATGGGCCGGAGCCCCCTCCCTGTAGCCTCTGTGGGTGGAAGGTGCGGAAAAACTTGAGGAGCTGCTCTGGCCGGTTCTTCAGGCCCTGGTGCTGCCTGTGCAGGGACAGAGAATGGATGGAGGGAGGACGGGACCCCTCAGTCTCCCCAGGGTAGGGTGCCGGGGTCTCTCAGCTCCATGCAGGGGCCCCCAGTGTGGGCCCTGAGCAGGGCAGGGGCCCCGAGCCACCCACTTCTATGACCCCCTCACTCTGAACACCCCTGTCCTGGGGGTGCCTTTGAGGACTGGCTTGGTCCCCACAAGCTGCTGGGCAGTTGGAGCCCAGACCAGCGGGCACACAGGCCACAGTGACCACTGGGCACGAGCTGGGCAGGGCTGCCCCTCTTGCACCCCTCCTGCAGGCCCAGAGCAATCCCGCCCTTGGACCTCACCCAGCAGCGTCCAGCACCCAGGGCCATGGAGAAGTGGGGGACAGATGGCCCCATCTGTGACCCAGTGGTGAGCAAGGCAGCCAGCAAGAGGGTGGCCTGGGCCCGGGAACGCTTGCCCTGCTCGGTGGAGTGGGGGCTGAGGAGGGCCTCCGGGTGCCTGTGCCTAGGAGCCATGGCCTGCTCCATCCCTGTCCAGACACACTTCCACACCTTTGACAAGGTCAGAAGGGGGCTGGGCTGGAGACAGCCGTTGGGGCGGCGTTCGGGAGACAGAAGCCTATTGTCCAGCCATAGCAGCCCTGCTGGCCTCAGACACACGCTCACCCAGGACCCTGAGCGGGCTAGGCCTGATGACCAGGCCTTTCCCTGGGGCTACGCAGAGAGAGGGTCCCGCTCTGCCCCCGCCCCGTAGGGCCGCCAGCCTCTTGTGGGCAGGACACCTGACCCCCTCCAGGCGCCACCCCATGCCCGGAGCTGGTGGCCCCGTTGGGCCGGTGGGGCTGACCAGGCAGGGAGGTCACCCTGTGGTCCTGGCCTCCAGGGCTGCCAGGTGCTGCAGCCCAGCCCTCCCGGGGCCCCTCGCCACCTCGGGGCCCTAAGAGGACGTGGTTTTACCTCAGGCTGCTGAGCGCCCCCAACACGCATCCCTCCTGACCCGGCGGGCGGCCCTAGACCCACCTCGGGGCGGCCATCGCCATCTTACTGGGCAGCATTGGATGTGTCTGGTCTCTAATACTGCCTGGTAATGATGACGGCGGGGCCCTGCATGCAGCCACGGGGCCGCCCGCCACAGCCCAGCCCCCCGCCCTCCCTCTCTCCACGCAGGCCCACGCGGGCCACAGTCCCCGACACCCCCAGAGTCAGCTGGCCTGCTCGCAGCTCCCTTGCCTGTCCTGCCCGCAGCTTCTGGGTGGGGTGATGGGGCAGAAAGTTGACCTTAGGCAGCCCCGCCAAGGCCCGGACGTGTCTGAGTGCCCCTTCTCGGCCCCCAGAATGAAAGGCTTCTTGCAGCTGCACTGAGCACCCCCAGACAGTGATCCAGGATTAGGACGCTCAGGTATCAGCCCTGCCCACGGCGCCCGAGTAGGAGCTGCCACCACACCTGGCAGGCGTGGGCCAAGCAGAACCCCAACCAAGGCTCCAGAGGGCGGAGGCACTGCACTGGGTGGGCGGCCACCTCACACACCAGCAGTACCTCCAGCCTTGGTGTGGGGCCCGCAGCCCAGGCCTCCTCACTCTGGAGAGAGCAGGGGGCGCCCACGGCCTCCTACCTCGGGGCCCTGCCTCCACCTGGGCCTGCCTGCCTGGGCAGGCACCACGTGCCATCCGCGTCCCCGGGCTGAGGCGCCGGGGCCCCTGTGGGCATCTTACCGGACAGTGCTGGATTTCTCCGCTCGACTCTAACACTGTCTGGTAACGATGTTCAAAGGTGACCCACTGCCGCCTGCGGGGGAGCGGCCCGAGGACATGCTGTCCTGAGCTCCTGGACTCCACAGATGGGCCACGCGCAGCATGGGGTCGGTTCTGCCACCTCGGGGCCCTCGGCGCCTCCTCTGTGCTGAGCCTTCCTGGCTCCCTCCCGGGCTGGGTTCTCGGGGTGACCTGACCCCCGGGAGAGACCACGAGGGCCAGGATACCAGGACTGGAGCAGGGCCACTAGCCCTGTCCTGAATATCAACCTCGTCCTGGGAGCCCGCGCCCTCAGCCCACCCCCCAGCCTGGCCCACTTTGCTCTGATGGGCTGGGCTGGGCTCTGAGAGCTTTCAGCGGAAGTGGACCGTGAGGCCCAGGTCAGCCGCCACACGGGGAAATGCATTTTCTAGCTGGTACAGAGCTGGCAGTAGGCAGCCCGCCTTCTCTGCCCAGCCCCTGCTGTCCACCATGCAGGGTCATGTGTCTGCTGTGGCTGTCCTGGGGCAACCCAGCCACACTCGCCATTGGGAGCTGGCCCTGCCCTTAGAGGCAGGCCCCAGTCAGGGGGGTTGGGTGTGGATGGCGGGCTCTCTCACACCATAAAGGGGCCGCAGGAAGCTCAGGGATGTCCAGGTGCCTCGGCCCCAACCTACAAGACGAGTGCAGTGGACATTCTGTGCTGTACCCGACAAGGACAGATTTCTCCCTCTCCCCCCACAAGCGCCCACAGTGTCACAGGTGAGAATGGGAACATTGTCTGCAATCGGCAAGGCCAGGATGGCCCTTTGCTTTATCTTTTTGATCTGAAGCCAAGATGCTGGCCCCCAGACCTGCCTGGCCCCACGTACAGGGACGGCCCTTCTGGGCCCCGGGAACCCCACCCTGCACTGGGCCCCAGCCGGCCTCTCCTGGGGAAAGAGGGGTCTGCCCCTGGCCTCGCTGTTACTCATTAACCACCCGAGAGCCATTCAGGAAACTGGCGAGGGTGCACAGGGAGCGTTTACTCAGGATCAGGAGCAGGGCGACCAGATGGCTCCCCAGCTGCACCCACAAACACACGCGCCTAGGGGCTGCGTGCCGGGATCGGGGTCTGCGGGAAAGCCCTCCTCAGAGCAGCCCAGGCGCGAGGCGGTTTCCCTGAGGCTCCAGCCAGACACCAGGCTGCAGGGCCTCTGGGGGCTGCTCTGCAGACTCAGGAGGGTCCCGGGTCTCGCCGCCTAGCTGCACTGTCCTGCTCCCTTGGGGCACCATGGGACAGGCCGTGGGAGAAGCTGCCCCTGGGCCATCCTGGTAGGGCCGCCGGACTCGAGGCCACCTGTACCGCAGCCTGCCGATGGGTGTCTTACCAGACATGGTTAGATCTGGGTCTTTCTGTCTAATACTGTCTGGTAATGCCGTCCATCCATGGCCTGATCGCCACCGGAGGAGGGGCCCCTTGCCGGACACCAGGTGGAGGGCAAGGCCCGCAGTCCATGGGGCCCAGGGGCGGCCCTGAGCCAGGCGGTGCACACATCCCCAGGCCTGGGGCCCTTGTGTCCCCCCAGGGCACAGGCCACACCGAGACTCCCCCAGCCCCCATGACCCTGACTAGGGGAGCCTTTTGACCCCAAAGTGGGCTTTCTGTTGCAGACCTAATGAATTGTTGGTGAAATAAAGGATGTGAGGCGCCAAGGCGGCTGGTACTGTTCATCTCAGGCACACAGATGGCACAGCCCACCCCACAATGGCCCCACAGGCCTGACACCGAGGGTCTGTGAGCAGATGGTGCAGCCACCATGCTGTAGGCACCACCACTGGGCCAGGAGAGACCCAGGGGGTCTGTAGTCAGCCACACCCCAGAGCCCCACCCTGGAGCCCTCTCCAGGGAGGTGACCTTATCCCTTGGCACCTCCAACCTGTACCAGGCCAGGGGGCCCGAGGAGGACAAGAGAGAAGCAGACCCCCAAAAACCCCAACCCAGGGTAAAGAAGAGCACCTGTGCCCAGCAGTGCCCCCAGGGACCCCCGGGGCCACTCTCTCCCCCACCCCAGGCAGCACCAGGAGCCTGGAGGGTGCTGGGAGTGGAGACCCCAAGGTGAGACCCCGCCCTCAGCCTAGAGCAAGAAGCTCGTGGTAAGGGGCGAGATGAGTAGGGGTGGGGCAGAGACCACCTATCCTTCCATGGGCCTCAGCCCAGGGTCCTCACTGGGTCCCCACAGGCCCATCGCTCCAGGTGCAGGGCAGATGACCACCCATGCCGGGGTGGCAGGCCTCGCAGCTGCCCTGCCGTCGGCCTGCCCTCAGGCCCTGCCCTGCAGCCCCTGCCCTGCTCTCAGTTGCTCAGCCCACTGAATCTCATCGAGATGTCCTCTGTCTAAAGCTGTCCCCAAACCAGACTTCTGGATGCTGATCCCACCCCCAGCCTCATGGCTGCCCCCTCAAAGCCCCTTTCTTCCCCTGAGAATTCCAAGCAGGTCCTCAGGTCCTAACTCGTGTTTTTGCAAAGGACCCTCTGAGGACAGAGCCCCAGACCCTGCACCCCCTTCCCCAAGTGCTCGGTGGCCAGAGTCTGGAGGGAGGCCCTCCTCCTCCCTCCTCCCTCTCTCCTTCTTCCTTCCTCCCTCCCTTCTTTCTCCTTCCTTCTCTCCCTCCCTCCCTTCTTCCTGAGCGCCCTCTGCGACCTGGGGGAGGAGGAAGGTCCCTAAGATGGAGCCACAGATGGCGATGAGGCCCGGGAGCACGTGTCAGCTATCAGGGCTGCCTGTGCTAAAGAAGCCAGAGCAGTTGAGAAGGTGTTTGGGGGTGAAGTCAGCCCGGGAAGGCCTCTCGAGCAGATGACTAAGTGGGGACCATGCAGACACCTGCAGGAGCCAAGCAGAGGGACTCAGAGGCCAGAGGCTGCATGAGGCCAGCAAAGAGGGCTTCCTGGTCCAGCATCCAAGAGCCTTGGCCTGGCCCCAGCAAGGCACTGACTCTCCATGGGGGGCGGGACCTGACCTGTCTGGGAGACCCCCAACCATGGCTGCAGGAGGGGCACTGGGCCTTCCCTGCTGCTCCTCCTGGCCCTGGAGCGGGGGCTGGACTGCCCCCTCCTGCCTCCAGCACACAGGGTCTGAGCACACCCACGAGGCCCCCAGCTGCCCCCTGCCCCAAGGGAGAGGCGTCCAGCGGTTGATGATTCTTTGCCTGGCTCCAGGCGGCAGATGCAGTGATGCGCCAGCCCCAGGCCATCGTGGGAAAGGCTGCTGCCAGGGCAGCACCCACACCATCCAGTTTTTCAGGTTATGAGGCCAAGTTTTTGAGTTTGAGTTCTCGCTGGCACAGTGTGGGCAGGGGACCACCTCTCAGAACCTGTGGAGAGCCGTGGGGGACCAGGATGGTGGGCGGGCCAAGGAGCCTGGGAGCCTCCAAGGGGTCTGGACCCTAGAACTGATGTGGGGAGAGAGACACGGGATCCCAAAGGAGGACAGCCATGGGGGTTCTGAGGGTCTATGCTTAGGTGACCAAGAGGTCCAGAGGCCCCACTGCTCCTCCCACCCGCTGTTGCCCCTGGCAGGCCCAGGCTGGGGGCCACTAGCTCCCAAGGCCAGGGTGCTCCAATCTGTCAGTCAAGGGCTTGGCCAGAGGGGCTCTCTGCCCCTCCAGGCTGACCTACAGCTACCACAGGGCAGATGGGTCTCAGGCCAATGTCCAGCAAGACTGACTCCCGAAGGCCCCCAGCTCCTGACCCAGCAGGCACGGAGCCTGGGAGAGCGTCAGCCTCTGTGTGGGGTCAGGGAGGCCTCCCCCTAGTGAGGAGAGGTTTAAGGGCTACTGAAACAAGTGACCACAAACTGGGGGCTTGAGACAACAGACGCCTTCTCACAGCTCAGGAGGCCAGAAGTCAGAAGCCAAGGTTGGGGGGCACTCCCTCCAGAGGCTCCAGGGGAGAATCCTTCCTGCCTTTTCCGGGCTCTGGGGGCTCCAGGCGTCCCTGGGCTTGTGGCCGCATCCCTCCAGCCTCTGCTCCCATCTTAACGTGTCTCCTCCTCTCTCTCTGCCTGCCTCTTTGAGGACACTGGTCACTGAATTTAGGGCCCACCAGATAATCCAGGAGGATCTCATCTCAAGATCCTTCACTTAATCACATCTGCAAAGACACTTTTTCTAAGTAAGACTGCATCCACAGGTCCCAGGGCTTAGGACGTGGACACATATTTTGGCGGCCACCATCCAGGCCCACAAGAAGCAAGTGAAGGAACCTAAGCAGAGACCCCCTCGTGACCCATGCAAGGCTCTGCAGGGGGACAAGGCCACGTGGGAGGGTGGGGCCAGGGGCCGTGCAGGGCAGCTGGAGGTACAGCGGCTGGGAGCTTTCTTGGCGCGCTGGTCTCCCAGAGCCGGTGTGAGCCCCTGCTGCCCCTCGGGGGAGGCATGGACCGCGCTGAGCCCCACTTCTTGTTTTGTAAAGTGGGGGCACCACGCGCTGGGGCTGTGCTGAGACAACATGTGGCTCGTAAAGCGCTTGGGGTCCAGGCGTGCACCTGGGGGTCTCGAGAAGGCTCAGGGATGATACTGGGGAGGATGGAGGGCCTGGTGGGGGCCGTGCTCCAGCCTCAGTCACCCCCCTGCTCCCTGCCCCCTCATCCACCTGCTCACCTCTGGGCCCTAGGTCTGGTTGCTGGGAGACGGTTGCTGGGTCACTACTGTTGTTTCCTGGCAGAGGGCTCGCACCACCTTGTCAGGCAGGTAGGAGGGGCAGGGGGCCACCAGCGGGGGTCCTGGCTGGGCATGAGGGCTGGGGCCTGCCGTCCTGTGCCCTCCCCCGGCCACCAGGGACCCTGTGGGTCCTCTTGGGACTCTGCCCAGGAGCAGAGGGGGAGGGAGATCGGGGAGGGGAGGGTGGGTGTGGGTGGCCTTCCTGGGCCGAGCCCCCTCCGCAGAGGGCCACGCCCCCAGGGCCACGGGTGGAGGGGCACGGCCAGGCAGGGAAGGGCGTGCCTCCTGGGGTGGCGGCCCCTCAGGACCAGGTCTGTCTCCCAGAACCAAACTCTGGAAGGGTGGCCTCCTGAAATCTGCAGGGCCCACAACCCCCAGACAGCCTGCCCCCAGCCAGGAGGCGCCAGCCTGCCCAACGATGTCAGCACCTCTTGGCACCCGTGTGGACAAACGGGAATCCGGGGGGCCGCCTGGCTGGACGCTGACCTGCCTCACTTTCTCGGACATTCTCCTCAGGTCCGCGAGGGTCTCCCACTCCACACACCAGGGTGCTGTTTCCTGCCGGTCCTCTCACCTGACCAGGTAACAGTTGATTTCCCAACCTATTGTACAGTGGAGTTCTCACTGCTCCCAGCGCCATCCTGACGGGACCCCCGGCTGCGCGCACGCGTCTCACCCTAAGTGACAAGTGACCTCCCAAGGACACCTGTGAGCGTGGAGCTCTGCGCCTTGTTTAGAATTCCGGCCTTGAGTGGCTGCAAAGAGCAGCTGCTGGACGACGGTGAAGCCACAAGCCCCGACCCAGGGGCTCCAGCCAGCCCTGCAAAGACCCGAGGTCACCACAGCCTGTGTGCCTGGCCCTCTTTCTATCTTTGTTAATTTGCATGAGGAGAAATGATAACTCATGGCTTGTTTAATTCTTTGTGAAAGTGGTGAGTACACAAAGTTAGAAAAGCCAGATCAAGGTGCAAGGCTGAGCATGGAGACCAGCGTCCCCCCAGCTCCAAGGCCGCCTCGTGGGCTCCTCCTGCTGCTGCCGCACTTGCCTCCGCATCTCTGCGGAGCGCCCGCAGCTGCTGTCTCTCCAGTTCCCCTGGCAGAAGTTACCCCCGACTCTGCACCATGGAAGACGGGGACTCACTCCCCACACACCACACGTGTTCCTGTTGCAATCACAGCGATGCTCACGGCCCCGCTGTGCCCTCATCCTCCTCACCACGTCACGGCAACGCACAGTGAGCACGCTCTGGGTGTGAACTCAGTCAGGCTGCTGTCACTCCCAGCCCACTCTGCAGGAGAAGAAATTGGCACGGAGAGATTAGGTAGATATCGGGGGTCACAGCCAATCCGCTGTGACCAGCCCAGCTCCCGGGCTCAGGAGCTCCCCTGAGGGACATCTGGAGACCTTTCTCCGCCCTAGGCACCTCCTCTGTCTCTCAGCGCCCCGCCCTCCCAGCCCTGGGTCCCCTGGACGCGACTTTAGCCCCATGTCCTTCATGCTTCTGTGTTTCATTCTCCTTTCTGGGAGATTTCCTGGCCTTGCACTTCGACCGTTGCGTTGCATTTTTAACTTCCACTAGCTCTTCGTATTTTCTGTTCCTTTGTTCTAACAGCGTCCAGACCTCTTCCGGGGTGAGGACTCTCCTGCTCCCCCAGCACCTTCTGGGGGTGGTTTCCTCTGACTTCTGTGTTATCCTGTTTCTTCCCTCTCCTCTTCCTCTGTGTGTGTGTCTCTGCATGTGCGTGACTGAGTGTGTCTGTGTGTGTGTCTGTGTGCGTGCATGACCAGGTGTGTGTCTGTGCGTGTGTGACTGTGTGTCTGTGCAAGACCAGGTGTGTGTCTGTGTGTGTGTGACTGAGTGTGTGTCTGTGCATGACCAGGTGTGTGTCTGTGCGTGTGTGTGACCGAGTGTCTGTGTGTGTGCCTGTGCATGTCCATGACCAAGTGTGTGTCTGTGTAAGTGTGTATATGTGGGTCTGTGTGTGTCTGTGTGGGCGCCAAGCTCTCACTCACCCTCAGATTCCTGTTGGCCCACCAGGGCCACTCACTTCAGAGTGCTGTGGGCAGGTGCTGAATGTCAGAATGTTGGGGGTCCCGTATCTCCAGCAGGACTCCTTGGACCTGCCACGGGTGCTGGGAACCAAGTGGGAAAGGGCTGGGGTCTCTCAGGCAATGTGGAAAGTTGTGCACGCCCACACACACACCCTCCCTGTTCTCAGCAGGCTCTCCCTCCTTCCCCGCCTGCTCCCGTGGTCATGCTGACAGCTCTTCACAGTTCCTCTTCCGTCCTGAGTGCGCACCGAGGGTCAGTCAGCATTTCTTGGTGACCAGCTTGTGTGTCTGCAGGAGCGGGAGCCCCGTCTCTGTCCTGCCAGCTTTTCAGTTGCTTGCCTTTCCACTGCTTGAGTGTTTTCAATCCTTCAGAAAGTCCTTGCCTCCCAAACGGCCCCAAAACTGGGAAGGACCCGTCGAAAATTCCCTGAAATGTTCCCGAGTTGGCCACACGGGAAAAGGTGCTCAAAAGAAGGGATTGTCCTGCGGGCAGGGCCCAGGCAGCAGTGAGGACACTCCTGGACACCTCGCTGCCCGGCCCTGCCTCAGACACAGAGCCACCCTCGACTCTGGGGAGGCACCTGTTCAGGGCCAGGGTGCCCCTCCCAACCCCCGCAGGCCTGACGGCGGCCCTCCTTACAGCCAGCACCGAGGCCGAGCACGGCAACACCAGGCAGACGGTCCTTGCAGGGGAGACCTCGCCCGGGACAGACAGGATGCAGAGATGGCCCTGGTCCTGCGGGGCACCAGGCCCCACGGTCACCACAGAGACAGCAGCCAGCCACAAGCAGAAACCCAAGTCCAGGACCCCGGGAGGCGTCCCTCCCTGGGCAGGGTGGGCCTGACCTTGTGCCCAGTCCAAGGACTAGGACCACCAGCTGCCAGAAGGTCTTGCAGGGGGGTGGGGGCGACATCTTCCCAGAGGCGCACCCGCCCCAGTGCCCCCACACCTGTGGCCCAAAGCCGCACCTGCTTCAACCACCGCCGGGGACTACCCAATTGGACCCAGGTCAGCGCGAAGAGAGGCAAGCAGTCAAGGATTACAGGGGTCGGGCAGAGCCGTCCCCGGGTGCCAGGCAAATGCAGGCCCCCGCCAGGCCAGGGCCTCCCCAGGACAGGTGCCCCATCCCAGGGAAGGTGTTCTCATGGGGGGACCACACACGGCCCTGGGAGAGGAGCCAGCAGGAAGCCATGCATTGGGTGTGGGGTCTGGGCCAGCTGAGCAGGGCAGAGGACAGCAGAGTCAGGGTCTGAACAGGCACAGAGAGGGGATACCGCTGCTGTCCACAGTGTGGGGGGGGCCACCCCCATGGGCAGCCACAGCAGGCATGCCCCTGCCTGCCCTGAAACCCAGCCCCTGCCCAGGGCAAGCACGACCCCATCACCCCTGCCTGAAATGGGTCACCTGTGATGTCATGATGGACATTGTGACCCCACCCTCCTGGGCACATCCCTGCACCATGTCTGCCCCCAGGTCCAGCTGCACATCCTAGCCCCTTCCCTGCACAGAGCCCCTGCCCTGTTGGTAAGGAGGGGCCCTGCCTGCTCCAAGGCTGGCCCTGGGTGGTAGGGACTGTCCCCTCTCTCCTAGGAGCTGTGACCGGCCCAGGTCCACTGGTCAGGCCTGAGCCTGGGCTGAGATGGGCTGAGACAGACTGGGGGCACTTCCCAGGGGCTGCTGGAAATGGCTGGGCTTGGTTGAGGCCGGATTCTGAATGGGCACCACCCCCTGATCCCACTCCGTTCCCAGGCTGGGCCCATGAGAGATTGATGGGGAGCGGCCAGGAGGAGGGGCTCCTGCATCAGCTAAGCCAGCTGGACCAAGATGCAGGTGGGGTCTGAGGCAGGGGCCGAGAGGGGGTGGGAGAGCCTGCAGCCAGGCCAGAGCCTCTGACCACCCACCCGCCCCCAGACCTGGATGACACTGAAGCTGCTGGGCCCCGGGCCGCCCTCCTGGAGAAGCACCTGCTGGAGGGAGAGAAACAGCTGCCCAGCCCCGGGCAGGGCCCCTTCTTCTACATCGGGGGCACCAACGGGGCCTCAATGTGAGTGGGGGCCTCAAGCCAGGCCCAGCCCCGCTGCCCCCAGGGCCCAGCCCAGCCTCAGCTCTGCTGCCTTGGCCCCCATGTCCCCTCCCCTGGCATGCCCCCCTCCCCCCAGGGTGACGGCTGCCCCTGCCCTGCAGAATCAGCTCCTACTGCAAGAACAAGGGCTGGCAGCGCATCCAGGACAGCGGGCGGGAGGACTACAAGCTGAAGTGGTGCGAGGTCAAGAGCCGGGACAGCTACTGCAGCTTCCGGGAAGGTAGCCGGGAAGAGGGGCCGGGGCTTGCCCGCAGCCTGCGAGGGCCTGCTGGGCCAGAGCACGGGGCGAGCAGCACCACAGCCCTCCATGGGGGCTGGGGGGGGTGGGGCGTGGTGAGGGCCATGGGGTCTGGGTGGCTGCAGCCCTGTGGCAGTCACCCACATGCTGCCCAGGGCTCTGTCATCCAGGGGAGCAGCTGCTGTACCAGCTGCCCAACAACAGACTCCTCACCACCAAGATCGGGTTGCTCAGTGCCCTGAGGGTATACTCGCGGGTCCTGAGCAAGATCAACAAGGCAGCGTTGGGCGCCCAGGCCAGGTAAGCCAGCCCTGGCCCACCTGGCACTGGCCATCAACCCGCCATGCACCCATCTGTCCTTTAAAGCAGTAGATCCTGTCCACCCACCCCACCCCACAGACCGACCCATCTGACATGTACGTCAGTCGCTGGTCCTGGCCGCCCTCCACGGAATCCGTCTGCTCACTATTCTGTCCACTCACCAACATCCATCCACCCACGCATCTTCCCACTGGCCCATCCAGGCACTCACCAATCTGTCTCCACTCCCAAACACCTGCCCCCCATTCCATCCACCTGCCCCTCGGACCACCCAGCTATCCTTACACACACCAACCACGGACCACCCACTGGTGTTCCCGATTTAGTCATTCATTGCCTCCACACCCACTGCCATCCACCCACCCATACCTGTCCCCACAGCTCCTTCTCCACTCACTGTCCATCCACTACCCTTCACCACCACCCCACAGCCGTGCCGAGCCACTCAGTGAACTCATCTCTCTGACCTGCCCACTCGCTCAACCATGCATTTGCCAGACAATTTCCACATCTGCCCACCCATCCAATCAACCACCCACCATCTGCCTCCCCCATCCACCCTCACCAGGCAGGCAGCCTACCCACTACCTGGTCATTCACAACATCATCTTTACATCTACACGTCCAGCCGTCCACCTCCACCCTACCCATTTCTGTCAGCAACTCTGATCTGTTCCCCCAGGCATCCATGTGTCTATCTACCAGACCACCTCTCCATCCATCCACCTACCACCCACCTATCTGCCTCAAAGCCCCCACCCATTCCCCCACCTCTCCAGACCCCCACCCACCCATTCTCCACACACTACTGAGTGGCCACTCAGGCCAGGCCCTGTGTCCCCTGGGGTACAGATCTGGAAAGGATGCAGCACCTGCCCTCGAGGAACCCACGAGGACCAGCCCAGGACGCCTCAGGCCACAGAGGTAGATGCACTCAGCCCAGCTGGGAGGGGCCGCTCTGCCCTCAACTCAAGAATGGCCTGGTGGTAGATGACAGGGGTTAGGGCATCCTGAGCCAGGGGAAGAGGTTTGGACTAGCCCAGAGCGTTGACCATGCTGACCACTCGGTGCATGCCAGTCACTGTCCTGGCCTGGGGACACAGCTCTGACTGACTGCTCACAAATGCCTGAGATGAGGCAGGGGGAGGGAGAAGGGGCCAGGGTATGGGGGAGGCACCTGCAGCCTGCAGAGGACCCAGGTGTGCAAGGAGCAGGAAAAGAGTACTCCTGGCAAAAGAACAGAAGGTGGGAAGGCTCTGCAGAGGGAACAGCTGGTGGTAGGGGGGACCAAAAGCTGCGAGTGCCTGGAGCCCAACACACTCTCCCCCCAGCCGCCCTCAGTCAGACCCCTAGAATGGCTGGCTAAGCCTGCCGGGAGGAGGACAGCGCTCCCGTGTGCTCCCCACCTCCCTGCTCCCCCAGGGTCCTGAAAATGGAAGAATTTTTCCCAGAGACCTACCGTCTGGACATCAGCGAGGAGAGAAAGGCTTTTTTCACCCTCTTTGATGGTGAGAGGCCGCTGGATGCCAGCCCTGCTCCGGGAAGATGGGTTCAGGCCTGGACCAAGGTGGGGGTGTGATGAGGCCAGGTCAAGGTCCGGCGAGGTCGAGGTTCCGGCATGGTCAGGGAGGGGAAGGGTGGAGCCAGGGAGGGCGAGGTCGGGGCTGAGCCAGGGTGGGAGGGTCTGGCTGGGCTTTAGCGGAGGCCGGAGCCTGGTAGGGGCGGGGCCATGGCTGGGCGTGGTCAGCGGTGGATGGGGCGTGGTCAGAGCCGTGGTTGGGCGAGGTCAGGGCCAGGACGGGGCAAGGTCAGGGCAGCGAGTGGACGTGGTCCCATAGGGGGGCGTGGTCAGGACCGGGGTGGGGCGGGGCCGCCCGGGGCTCAGGGGCCTCTCTCCGCAGATACCCAGATGTGGATCTGCAAGCCCACCGCCTCCAACCAGGGCAAAGGCATCTTTCTGCTCAGGAACCAGGAGGAAGTCACTGCCCTCCAGGCCAAGATCCAAAGCATCGAGGACGACCCCATCTACCGCAAGATGCCGTTCCGCGCGCCCCAGGCACGCATCGTGCAGAGGTGTGGGCGTGGGCGCCATGAGGGGCGTCAGTCCAGGGAGGGCTGACCCTGGGCCCCGCTGGTGCCTGTGGGGGTCGCAGAGCCTACAGAGGAGTCCTCGGCCGTGGAAGCCTGCGGTGCCCCTAATCAGGCCCTTCTGTGGCCAGCAGAGGTGGGGTATTATATGGGGTCGCAGTCACAACGGAGATCCCCCCCACAGAGGCTCCTGGACACGCAGGGAGGGCGTGGTCAGTTTGTCGCCAACCTGGGCCCTGCTCCTCTGCCCTGCAGGAAGCCCAGCGGTGGCAGGACCCCCTACAGCCAGCCTCTCCCCCATCCCGGCCAGGTGTAGACCGCACGCCTGCCACAGCTGCTGTCTGCTGCCCTTCCCTTCTTGTCAGCCTCCCAAGCTGCTGCTCCCAGCCTCTGGGTCTCTAGACCTACAGCTTCCTCCACCTGGGATGTCCCCTCCCTGCCGCTCCAAAGCCACCAGCCCTTTAAGGCCCAATGTCAGCCCTTCTTCCTCCTCCAGGCAGTCCCTCCGGCCCACAGGGGCCCAGTCTGCTTCCACCCTGCAGGCTCCTGGTGAGAGCTGCACCCTGGGGTGCCCCAGATGCATGCAGTAGGCTGAGATCGAGGGGCCAGGCCCTCCCTCCCAATTCTCTGACCTGTTCAGGCTCAGAAATGTCCCCTTACCAATGGACACTGCACTCAGCCAGAGGAGGGAGCCCATAGGTCACACTTGGGACAGGTGGCAGGAGCACTGAGGAACCGACCCAGGCCCTGGTGGGGGTGAAGGGACACAGGCCAGGCTGGCCATGTTCTCAGGCCCCACATGCCCCCAGGTACATCCAGAATCCACTGCTGCTGGATGGGAAGAAGTTTGACGTGCGCTCCTACCTGCTCATCGCCTGCACCATGCCATATATGGTCTTCTTTGGCCACGGCTACGCTCGCCTCACCCTCAGCCTTTATGACCCCTGTTCCAGCGACCTCGGTGGCCACTTGACCAACCAGGTAAGGGCACCTCACAGGAAAGGGGCCTCCCTGCAGCCTTGGGACAAGATCTCTGCCCAGAAATGCAAAAGAGAGGCTTGCTGTAGACATGCTCAGACCCAGAGGTGGCTCAGACACAGGGGTGGCCCAGTCTTGGAGGTGGTCCAGGTCTGGAGGTGGCCTGGGCTCCTCCTGCCTGCAGTCAGCACTGTCTCTCACCTCAGCCACAGCAGGGCTTCCTGGTGAAATGACCAAGCCCTGCAACTCTGACCCCCAGCTTGGTTCCCTCTGGGTGTGGATGAGGTGTGGGTGGGGGTAGGAGCTGAGGGGCAAGGGGTCTCTGTGAGGACCTCAGTGGAGAGATCTTTTCCTAATGGGAAGAGTCTAGGCAGGGGCCTCCCATGAGGATCTGTGGGGGACTTGACGGCTGAGGAGTCTCAGTGGAAGAAGGTGTTATGGGAGGGTCTTGGCAGGCAGGCTCCTGCAGGGTGTCCTGGAGGAGTGGGGCCTCTGTGGGATCTCTGGGTAGCTGGGTTAGGGTGAGACTATTTTTAGGGCCCCTCAGTGGGGCAGGACCTCTGGGTGTTCTGCGGCAGTGGTCTCCAGGCGCCACACTGCCCCCTCAGTTCCTGCAGAAGAAGAGCCCCCTCTACGTGCTGCTCAAGGAGAACACGGTGTGGAGCATGGACCACCTCAACCGGTACATCAACGACAAGTTCAGGAAGACCAAGGGCCTCCCCAGAGACTGGGTCTTCACCACCTTCACGGTCCGTGCGCTCCTCACCCACCGCAGCCTGGGGGGGCCAGGGTCAGGACCCCTTAGGGTATGTGGGGGGCGGGGGTGGTGTTTCCGCCTCTGCTGGGCTGGGCAAGGGGCACGTCAGATGTCCTGGGGGGGCGCGTCTGTATTGGAGGGTGTGTCTGTCTGAGGTGTAACTGCGGGCTGTGGAAGCTGGCCGCTCTGAGGTGTCTCCATTACTCTCTCATCTCTCTCCCTCTCCCTCTCTCAGCTGCGATAATTCACGATAATTCACATAAACTTTACCATTTTAAAGTTTACAGTTCAGTAGTTTTAGTTGATTCACAGAGTTGTACAATAGTTCAGAACATTTTCATCTCCTCAAAAAGAAACCCCGTGCCCATTAGTCATCTCTGCCCATTCCACTCCCCCAGCTTCTGGACACGACTGATCTACTTTCTGTCCCTATGGGTTTCCCTATTCTGGACATTTTGTATAAATGGGAGCATACACTACGTGGCTTTTCCTGGCTTCCTTTACCAAGCATCATGTGTTCGAGACTCATCCACGTTGTGGCATGTGTCAGTACCTCATTCCTTTTTACAGCTGAGTAACATTCCAGCGTGTGGATCCACCACAACTTTTTGGGTGAACATCCATCAGTTGATGGACGTTTGGGTTGTTTCCACCTTTTGTCTATTATGAATAATGCTATGTGAATATTCTTGTACAAGTTCATGTATATGTTCATGAACATATATTTTCAGGTCTCTTGGGTACATACCTAGGAATGGAATTGTGGGGTCACATGGTAACTCTTGTGTTCAACTTTTTGAGGAACTGCCATACTCTTTCCACGGTTGCTGCAATAGTTCACATTCCCATCAGCAATGTATGAGGGTTGCAGTTTCTCCAGATCCTTGCCAATATTTGTTTTTTGTTTTTCGTTTTTTTTAATAGTCGTCCAGTGGGTGTGAAGTGGTATCTCATTGTGGGTTTGATTTACATTTCCCTAATGATAATGATATTGAGCATCTTTTCATGTGTTTATTGGCCATTTGTATATCTTCCTTAGAAAAATGTCTATTCAGATTCTTTGTCCATGCTCGCCTGTTAGGCTGTAAGAGCTCTTTATATGTTCTGGATGCTAGACCCTTATTAGATATGTGGTTTGCAAATATTTTCTCCTGTGAGTTGTCCTTTCACTTTCTTGATAATGTCCTTTTTTGCAGAAAAGTTTTAGATTTTGGAAAAGACCAATTTATCTATTTTTTCTCTGGTTATTCATGCTTTTGATGTCATATCTAAGAATCCATTGCCAAATCCAAGGTTGTAAAGATTTATACCTATGTTTTCTTCTAAAAGTTTTATAGTTTTAGCTCTTACATTTAGATCATTGACCCATTTTGAGTTAATTTCTGTATATGGCATTAGGTAAGGGTCCAACTTCACTTTTTTGCACGTGGATGTCCAGTTGTCCTAGCGCCATTTGTCGAAGAGACTGTTCTTGGCACATCGTTGAAAATCAATTGACCACATATGTACAGGTTTATTTCTGGACTCTCAGTTCTATTCCACTGGTGTGTGTGTCCATCCTTAAGTCAGTACCACACTGTTTTGATTGCTGTTGCTTTGTTCTATTAATGTGCTGTATTACATTGATTGATTTTCATGTGTTGAACAAGTCTTGCATTTCTGGGATAAATCCCACGCAAACATGGTACATTATCCTTAAATACACTGCTAGACTTGGTTTGCTAGTACTCCATTGAGTATTTTTGTGTCTACACTCATAAGCAATATTGGTTTATAGCATTCTTTTGTTGTATGTTTGTCTGGTTTTCGACATGTTCCCTCCTCTTCTATTTTTGGAGAGTTTGTGAAGGATTAGTGTTAATTCTTTAAATGTTTGGAAAAATTCACCAGTGAGGCCATCTTGTCCCGGACTTTTCTTTGTGGGAAGGTTTTTTATATTATTACTACTAACTCGAGCTTTGCTTGTTACAGGTTATTCAGATTTTCTGTTTCTTCTCGGGTCAAGCTTATTCATTTGTCTTTCTAGGAATCTATCCATTTCTTCTGAGTTGTCTAATTTGTTTGGAATACAGTTGTTCATAGTATTCTATGAACAACAATAATCCTTTTTATAATCATTTTCATCTCTATGTAAGGTCTTTCTTTCTTGATTTTAGTAATTTGGGTATTCTCTCCTTTTTTCTTGGTCAGTCCAGCTAAGAGTTTGTCAGTTTTGTTGATCTTGTCAATGAACCAGCTTTGGTTTCATTGATTTTATCTATTGTTTTCTATTTCTATTCCCTTTATCTCCACTCTCTTCTTTATGATTTCCTTCCTTCTTTGCTTTGGGTTTAGTTTTCTCTTCTTTTTCTAGTTTCTTAAGGTTGAAGTTTAGGTTATTGATTTGACATCTTTTCTCTTGTTTATGGTGTTTACAGCCATAAATTCCCTTCTGAGCACTGCTTTCACTGGATCCCTTAAGATTTTATGTGTTCTGTTTTTGTTTTCATTTGTTGCTTAAGAGTGTTACTTAATTTCCACATATTTGTGAATTTTCCAATTTTCCTTCTCTTATTTATTTCTAACTTCATTCCATTGTGGTCAGAGAACATACTTTGTATGATGTCAAACCCTTTAAAAATTACTGAAACTTGTTTTATGTCCTAACACATGTCTGTCCTGGAGAATGTTCCATGTGCACTTGAGAAGAAGGAGTGTTCTGCTGCTGGGTGCAGCGTTCTCTAGATGTCTGTTAGGTCTAGTTGTTTTTCAGGGTTGTTCAAGTCTTCTGTTTACTTGTTGCTCTTCTGTCTAGATGTTCTATCCTGTTCTATCCATCATTGAAAGTGGAGTATTGAAGTCTCCAACTATTATTATTGAATTGTCTATTTCTCCCTTCAGTTCTGTCAGTTTTTGCTTCATGTATTTTGAAGCTCTGTTCTTAGGTGCATGTATGTTATAATTATTACATCTTCTTGATTTATCATTATAAAATGTCCTCTTTTTTTCTTAATGTCCTCAATTTTTGTCTAAAATCTATTTTCTCTGATATTAGTATAGCCATTCCAGCTCTCTTTTGCTTACTGTTGGCATGATATAGCTTTTCCCCTCCATTTGCTTTCAACCTATCTGTGTTTTTGAATCTAAGTGTGTCTCATAGATAGCACATCAAGGGTTTTTAATGCATTCTGCCGATCTCTGTCTTTTAACTGGAAAGGTTAATCCATTTACATTTAGTATACTGATAAGGTAGGATTTACATCTGCTGTTTTGCTATTTGTTTTCTAGATGTCTTTTATCTTTTTTTGTTTCTCAATTCCTCCATTACTGCCTCCTTTTGTTAAATGGATATTTTCTAGCATACTATTCCTAGTGTCATTTCTTTTACTATATATTTTTAAGTTATTTTCTTAGTTGTTGCCCTAGGAATTACCATTAATATCTTATTTTATAACAATTTAGTATGGATTAATACAAAGTTAATTTTAGTATGGATTAATACCAAGTTAATTTCAACAGTATTTTAAAAGACATTGTTTCTATATAGCTCCATCCCTCCCTTTATGCTGTATTGTCACAAATATATATTGCAGGTCTATCAACATAGATTTATAGTTATTGTTTTATGCAGTTGTCTTTTAAATCAGACATAAATAAAAAAGCAATTACCAAAAACTACATGTATACTGTCTTTTATACTTAACTATGTAGTTACCTTTACAGGCGCTGTTTCGTCATGTGAATTCACGTTTTCATCTAGTGTCCGTTCACTTCAGCCTGAAAGACTGTAGTGATTGATAACCTCTGGTTTTTGTTTTTGTTTTTTTAACCAGAAATGTCTTGGGCCGGCTCCGTGGCTTAGCGGTTGGGTGCGCGCGCTCTGATGCTGGCGGCCCGGGTTCGGATCCCGGGCGCGCCCCGAGGCACCACATCTCCGTCCAACCCGGGGCCGGGTCCCGCGTACAGCAACTAGAAGGATGTGAACCTACGACATACAACTATCTACTGGGGCTTTGGGGGGAAAAAATGAATAAATAAAATCTTTAAAAAAAAAAAAAAAGAAATGTCTTAATTTCTCCTTCATTTTTGAAGGATGGTTTTGCTGGATATAGAAGTCTTGGTTGACAGTTTTTTTCTTTCAGCATTTTGAATATGTCACCCACAGCCTTCTGGGCACTAGAGTTTCTGATGAGAAATTTGCTGTTAATATTATTGAGGATCCCTTATGATGAGCCACTTCTCTGCTGATTTCAACATTCTCTTTGTCTTTATCTTTCGAAAGTTTCATTATGATGTGAGGGATCGCTTTGAGTTTATCCTACTTGAAGCTCATTGATGATCTTGGATGTGTAGGTTGGTTTTCATCAAATTTGGGAAGTTTCCTGTCATAATTTCTTCAAATGTTCCTCCTGCCTCTTTCTCTCCTTTCCTCTGGAACCCCCACTCTGCGTGTTGGTCTGCTTGATGGTGTCCCACAGGTCTCTGTAGCTTTGCTTACTTTTCTTCATGTTTCTTTTTTCTGTTCCTCAGACTGGATCATCTCAATTGACCCATCTTCAGACAGCTCAGATCTACTGTTGAGCCCCTCTAGTGAGTTTTTTATTCCAGTTATTATACTTTTCAGCTCCAGAATTTCTATTTGGCTCCCTTTTATAATTTCTCTCTTTTCGCTGATGTTCTCTATTTGGTGAGACATTGTCCTCACATTTTCCTTTAGTTCTTTTCAAGTGAGGCATTCCAGGGACCCACCAGACAGATCACAACAAATAACTACAATTCTCTGCATGTCAGGTCCCTTCTGCTCTCTCAGTACCTAGAATGCAGGCTCTCCCCAAGGCTAACCCTGAGCGGAAGCAGGGGTGACACTAACTAGGGCAAGTTAAAATGCCACAAAGCTCACTGCTCTTACCAAGATTCAAGATTCTTCTTGAATAAGCACTCCTCAGGGTGCTTCAAGCCTTTGGCTAATTTCCGGAGTTCTGAAAAAGTGGATTCTGACACCTTTTGCCAGTGTTCTGGCTGCTTTTATGGAGTAGCTTCTCTTTGGATGTCCCTCCTCTGCCATTTTCGCTGATGTTCTCCTTGTCTCTCTCGAACTCACTCCATGAGGCTTCTTCTCCCTGTTGTGTCACAGAGATGCTCATCAAGGTCACCAGTGACCTCCATGTTGCCAAAGCCAGAGGTCAGTTCCCAGCCCTCTGCTTCCCTGACCCGTCAGCCACTTTGGACACAGCAGCTCACTCCTGGTGCTCTTTCCCCATGGCCTCTGGACCTTGCCCAGTCCATGTCGGCCCTCTGTGCTGGCCCCTCGTCTGCTCGCTGGAGACCCAGGGTCAGCCCGATGCTCTGCTCTTTATCTGCACTCACTGGTGGTGAAAGTCTCCTGGCTTTAAAGTCCACCTGTGTGCTTAATACTCCACATTTAAACATCCAGCCCTGACCTCTCTCCTGAATGTGAGCCTTATATCCCATGGCCTGCCAGTACCCCATCTGCAAGCTCACAGACATCCCCGACTCCATGGTCCTCCTCCCCTTCTTAATGGATGGGGGCTCCATCCTCCCAGAGTCTCAAACCAAACACCTACGATAACCTTCAATCTTCTTTTCACAGCTCACAATCCTTTCATCAACCAACGGGGTTGGCCCTACCTCAAAATATATCCAGAATCCACCCTTCCACTTCTACCTACCCAAGCCACTGCCATTTCTCACCCGGAGTATTCAACAACTTCCTCCGGGCCCCTTCAGCCTCTCAGCACAGCAGCCAGAGGGCCCTATTAGGGCCCCGGTCAGATATGCCCCTCCTAGGCTCCATCCTCCAACAGCTCTGCTCTCAGGGTCAAAGGCAGGGTCCCTCCCATGCCCCCACGATGTGACTGGCGCCACTCTGGTCTCATGTCCCGCTGCCCCACTGGCTTGCTCCAGCCACAGCGACCTCTGTTCCCCCAACACCTTGGGCTGCTCCCACAACAGCCGTTGCTCATGCCCATCCGCAGCTCCTCCTTTTGGTCTTCACTCACTATCTCCTCAGTGAGGCCCGCCCAGACCAGACCCCTTTTTACAGCAGCCACCCCAGAACCCCACCCCGAGCACTGCTTCATTTTCCCCATTAGCGTTTATCACTTAGTCTGCTGCGCAGAGTGTATCGTGAGGTACTATCACATTTGCTGTCTCTCTCTCCTGCCACAGGTGGCATAGCCATTCCTCTTAAGTTCTCTTCACTCTTTTTTTGTGTGTCTGAGGAAGATCAGCCCTGAGCTAACATCCAATGCCGATCCTCCTCTTTTTGCTGAGGAAGACTGGCCCTGGGCTAACACCCGTGCCCATCTTCCTCTACTTTATATGGGATGCCGCCACAGCATGGCTTGACAAGCGGTGCATCAGTGCTCACCTGGGATCTGAACCCGTGAACCCCGGGCCACCAAAGCGGAGCGCGGGCACTTAACTGCTGCGCCACCAGGCCAGCCCCCTCTTCACTCTCGTAACCCAGTACCTGCCACGCAGTAGGAGCTCTACATATTTGTTGAATGAATAAAACGAGAGTGAATGAGTTTCTGGCTGTGAGCCTGTGACTCTGAGAGTACGAAAGTGTGGGCAGGTGTGGCTGTGCAGGTGCGGGCCCAGGTGAGAGAGCAGGTGAGGGCTGTGGCTGTGGCTGTTCAGGCCTGGGAGGTACAATCAGGGTCCACAGGTGACATCCAGTCACCCCTCCCTGCCCCACCCACAGAAGCAGATGCAGCAGATCATGGCCCACTGCTTCCTGGCCGTCAAATCCAAGCTCGAGTGCAAGCTGGGCTATTTCGACCTCATCGGCTGTGACTTCTTGATCGATGAGAACTTCAAGGTGCTGCTGAGGCGTCCCAGGGTGGGCGGGGCCTGGTAGGCAGGGGCAGGGAGGCAGGGCTGTCTGTGCACACCCTGACCACCCAGGCAGGCCCCTGGGGTGGACTCTGCAATCAGACTGCTCCCTGCCCCAAGCCCTGGGGATGGTGTGTCCATAAGGCTGCACTCCCGCAGCTGGGGCAACCCCCAAGCCAGACCCTCAGACCCTCAGAGTCTCAGCCTCTGGGGCAAATAGGGGGAGTAAGGCCACAGAAAAGGAGCACCTTGCCCTGGGTCACCTGGCTTAATGGAGACCAGGGCCTCAGACTTCTGCTTGACCAAGTGGTGGGTGGGGAGGGATGCTGACTAGTGCTGGGCCCAGGTGTGGCTGCTGGAGATGAACTCCAACCCTGCCCTGCACACCAACTGTGAAGTGCTGAAGGAGGTGATTCCAGGCGTGGTGGTGGAGACCCTGGGTGAGGCCCCTGGGCAGGCCCCAGAACCTTCAATCTGCCCTGGCACTGCCTGCCCAGTCTTGGATGCTCCACCCCACCCTCTCCCCAAGTTCAGATGCCCACAAATGTAGCTCTCCACCTGCGTGGCAACCCCGCCCCCAATGCTCCCAGAAGAGAGGCATCCGTGCCCCACCTGCCCACTAAGGCGGGCCGCCCACACCTCACTCCCACCTGGGTCCCACCCCTCACCACTCCCTCACCTCTGCCCCTAGAACCTCACCCTGCCCCACAAACGTGATGCTGGGGAAGCTGGGTCCCTGCCCCTCCCAGCCCCCCGCCAATGCCCCCCGCCTCTCCCGCTCTGCCCAGACCTGGCGATGGAGACCTTCCAGAAGAGCTTGCACAGCCAGAAGATGCTGCCCCTGCTGTCGCAGCGCCGCTTTGTGCTCCTACACAACGGCGAGGGGGACCCGGGGCGGCGCCCGGGGGGGCCCCGCCCACCGCCTTCGCTCCGCGCAGACAAGCCGGGAGCCCGCAGGCCCGTGCCCCCCCCCCCCCGGGACCCGGACGGCGCCCAGGCCCGGGAGCCTTCCCCGGGGCCCGCCGAGGAGCAGCGCAAGAACACGGGCCACCGCGGCTCCTAGCGGGCGGCCGCCAGCGCCCTCTCGGGACCTATAAAGGCTACTTTGTTACAGAGGCAGCCTCTGCGGCGGGTCAGGGGGCTGGCCGCCCCAGCATGCACCAGGCACCCCAAGACGCCCCCCAGGGGCTTCCCTGGACCCCAACACCTGTCCCTCTGCCCTGCCAGCCCCTACTCCACTGGTGGGACCTGTCCTTGGGGGGAATACAGGGGTGGAGGGACGGAGGGCCTGCCATGCAGGAAGGGAAGATGAGCCCCCATGGTCCCCTACTCTGCCCAACCCCGGAGCTGCCTCCATCGTGGGAAAGCCCGCCAGCTCCTGGGCTCCCACACGTCACCCTGTGTCCCTAATTACCCAGGACCCTCCTGCAGCCCCACAACCCACATGACCCCTCCATCCTGGCTCTGTGAGCCCCGAGAAAGGCATCCAGTGTCCCTCAGGAAGGATCTGGATCCCTATGGACCCCTATGGATCCCCAAAGGAGGGCTCCCCGGAACCCGACTGTTCCCCAGAGCACCAGGGCCCTGCGCTCTCCACCACTTACGACAACCCCTGACGTTCCTGCAGGCAGAGCGCTGCAGAGGCCGGAGGTGAGGGTCATATGTCAGGACAGCACACCGAAGGGCGTGCAGAGCCAGCACTGGCCCACCCTCGCCAGTTCCTGTGTGGCTTGGGCCATCCCTGCTCCCTGTGGGCCCAGCCCTGAGGTTGCAGGGAGATTCAGGACCTCAGATGTGTCCCGGCCCCTACCACCAAGTGCCCAGGGCCAGCCATATCTCTCCCAACCCCTGCCCTCCAGCCACCCTGCACCAATCCCAGTCCGGACCCCAGGCCCACCTAGTTGCACACCCTCCTCCTGCACCCGTCTCACAGGCCAGGCCCTTGCCTCTCCAAATTGTCACTGCCAGGTCACAAACGCCCTCCTTCTGGCCCACCCACGCTCCTGACCTCAAATCCGCCCCAGACATGAGCGGCCTCACTGCAGGGGATAGGGGCCGCCAGGACCCCTTCTCTGCTCTGCGATGGAGCGCTGGTGGGACCTGGCGGGCAGCAGGCCTGGCCTCACAGCTGTCCACCCCACCAGGCCAGGGGGAGGGCAGCTCCACTCCCAGGGATGCGACAGCCACAGCACCACTAGAGGGCACCAGGCACCACTGTGTCTCCCGCCGGCAGCCAGAGGGGTGCAGCCCAGGAGAGGAGGAAGGAGAAGGGAACCAGGGCTCAGAGAGGTAGTCAGTCCCCCCAGGTCACAGAGCCAATGAGGGGCCCAGGCCTGGGGCTAGGACCGACCCGTCCAGTCACTCTCAGCCCGCCCACCCCACCCCAGTGCACCCCGCTGCACCCCCCCATCATCCTGCTGAGGCCTGGAGTGTGGGGTCCCCAGACGAGAGGCAAGAAGCACACTTGTCACTGTGTGGCGGAGTCCAGGAGCCCGAGCCCCTCCCAGAGTGTCTGGCGGGCTCTCTGTGAGAGGCCAGGCTCAGCCGCTGTTTGCTCTGCAGCAGGGTGGCCGGCTCTGTAGTCCTGAGGGCGGCAGGGGGAAGACCAGCCTCCGTCAGGGAGAGGCGGCCTCCTGAGTGGGCTAAGCGTGCCCAGGTCTTTGGGGTCAGGACCACGTGCCCTGCTGGCATGCAGGCTGCCGCATAGCCACTAGCCTGGGTCACCTCCTGATACCCCCGGGGCCTCTGTAGCCCATGTCGCAGCTCACAGGCCTCTCCCCCCTTCCTCACATCCCACTCACCCCACAAGTCGCTGCCCACGAGTCCTCTGGCCACACACTGTCTTGTGGTGTCTCGTGGCCTGTGAGGCATCAGTGCTGTCCCAAAACATTCCAGCTCTCCTCACCGGCCACGGTGGGGCTGCCCCTAGGTTCAGCCAGCCTGTCAATATGCAGAGTCCTCAGGAAGATGCTTTGCTCACGGCCCCCATTGTCGCTGGGCCCTGAGTGGGTGCAGTGATCCACGGGACCCGTGGTGTGACGAGAAGTGCCCAGTGGCAGAGTGGCCTGCCTTGTCCTGACTGAGCCCCCGTCCTGGGCTCCCCCAAAGGCCTGGACCATCTGCTGCTCTTGGGTCCCTGGGGCCCCCTGAGAGCCCGAATGTCAATAAATGAGGTTCCCCGAGAACCTCTGCTGTCGTTCATGCCCCGGAGGTGATGCCACCCTCGCCCCCATCGGGATCTCCGGCGGCCCCACCCAGCCCACATTTGGGCTCCAAAGTGCCCTAACCAGAACCCCAGACCCATAAGGTCTGACTAGCAGGGAGAGGAGGGCAGGAGATGGAGCCTGGGGTGCCGTGGGCAATGGGGCACCTGGGCATCGGAGGTGCGAGGTGTACCCCAGTATTCAGACGACAGGATGGGCGGCAAGCACAGCAGAGGCGGTCGGGACCCCGGCAGGGGCTTGAGGTGCAGCCCAGGCAGCAGGGGAGGGGTGGCTTCCCGAGAGCCTAGGATGGGCCTGCCCTGCTCTGCGGCTGGGTTTGTAATCCAAGGTGAATGCAGCTCCTGAAAGCTGAGCTGTCTCCCCCTACTCTCCATCCCCCTCCACCCATTCCCTCCCCCTCCACCAAGGGTGAGTCCTGGGGTCCTGCCAGTGGGTGGGGAACTCAAGCAGTGCCTTCCACCTGCAGAAGGTTTGAGGGATCAAGCCACCCTCGGCTCTGACCCAGGCACCGCCTAAGGACCCCTACCATCCCTGTAGCCTCCATCTTGAGGTCTGCACAGCACAGACCCTCACACTGGCACCACTCAGCCCCTGGCAGACAGGGCCTGGGGTCTGCTGGGCACCTTCCAGCAGCCATGGGTGTGTTTCAGCCAGACAACAAGCCCATGGAGCCCCGAGCACTCAGAGGACACCCCCAACCCCTCTTCCCTGGAATGTGTCTCGGAGAAAGGGGTCTGGAGCAGCCCTGGCCTGAATCACCATCTCTGGAAATCACCTCACCTTCTGAAGCTTCCTGGAAAGATGAGACATGTGGGGGTGGGGGTGTCTGCCTCTCCACCCCAGGCACAGCCACTTCTTGGTGGGGGTGATGTCCAGGGCCCTGAAAACCACCACAAGGGCTGGCTAGAGGGGCAGCCCCTCTAGGAGCGAGTCCTTTGCTGACCCAGCTGGGGGAGGGGTGGCTGTGCTGCTGAATGTTGAGGATACCAGAGGTCGGGGGGACAGGAGTGATGGCCCCAGGTCCTGGTCAGAGTCCCTGAGTGGTCAGGCTTGACATCATGGGCCTGTCTGACCCACTGGTGCACATCCCAGCACTTGGGGGCAGCCTGGGACCACCTGCCCCAGGATGGTCCCCAGCAACTGCCCTAGGACTGGGGCTGGGAGGGGCTAATGTCAGTTCTGTCTAGGATGGGTCCCCTCCCTGTCCCCACCATGGGTCTCTCTGCCCAGCTGGGGGTCCCACACTGGCTGATTCCAGATCTCAGTAAGGGCCAGACAGGGACCTTTTCTAGTGAGGTGAGGGATGGAGGCTGGGTGGGTAGCCGCTGTGGCCGGAAGCACTTCTGGGAACAGAGGGTGGCCTCTGGGCCCTTATCTGAAGCTGAACAGACACGTGGACCCTGACCCCAGAGGGAGGGGCTGTGGTTTTCCGGGACAGCTGGTGATGTGCTCCTGTCGGGTGGGAGTTTCGAGGGGGAGCAGTGAGGGGCCTGAAGTGGCCTGGACAGAGTCTCACCATGGGGCCTTTCTCCACACAGGGCTGCCAGGCTGTGCCAGTGGGCACATGCCTGCCCCATCCCAGGAGGCTGGGTTGAGTGGGAGGAGGTGGGAGCTCTCAGCAGCACCTCGTCTCAGAGCAGCCCCCACCCCTTCCGCACACGTAGCCCCTGCTGCCCTGGGCACTGCCCCCCGTCACACACTACTTCCCTCCTCCAAACTCGGATGTGCTCAGGCCTCCCCTACCTAGGACCCCTTGGTGTGGCCTCTGCACACCCATGCACTGGGGTCTCCACTAACCTTCCAGCCTTGGCCCCTGTGCCCCCGGGGCCCTGCACACCCCTTTTCAGGCAGAGTTGTCCTACAAATTGCCATGACCAGGCCCCTGTGTCCCCTCTCTGTTCTGTGGGCTCTGAGCTGGGGCACCGCAGGCCCAGGTCGAGCTTGCAAATTGAGGGGCCCTGGGGGCTCCATCCAAGGAGGCTACCTGGGGAGGGATGTGAGCGAAGGCGGGAGGGAGAGCAGGAGTGGGCCTTTGGTGCTGTGATGACCACAGGATGGGGGCAGGTGGGGCCGGGTGGGATAGAGGGCATCTCTGCGGCGGTGCGTGGTGGAAGGGGACGGATGCTGCAAAAGTTCCCCTGAGGCCCCCCAAAGCCCTGAGCTCCCTGGGGCCAGACCCCTCTCACCCACTCCCAGGCCCAGCCTGACCTTCCAACGCTGACTCCAACCCTGTCCCCACCCTCGCCTGACCTGGGTCTCGGAATCCCCCTCCCCGCTCTGCGTCAGCCCTGCCGCCCCCTCGCTGACATTCCGGGCACTGTGGCCCCACGCGGCCGCCCACGAGGAGTTTCCGCGCTGAGTCAGCGACCGTGCGCCAACCTGAGAGGCCCCTCAGGCCCTGGCACGGGCAGGCCACGGGCAGTTTCTTGGGAAGGTCTGTGGATGATTTGGCTCCCAGCCCCTGCCGGGGCGGCTGAGCCAGGGCTGGGAACCCCTCTCCCTGGGGCCGCCTGAGCAGGTGCATGGGGAGGGTCCAGGACAGCTGTGAGCACCCCTGTGCCCCACCCCAGGGGGTGGGGCAGTCAAGTGACCTAGGTAACAAGAACAAGCCCCAAGAGAGCTGGCTTCCCGAAGGACAGTGGGCGAGGGGTGGGCAGGACAGGAGACCTGGCCTGGACATAGGAGAACCTGGGGTGCGTCCCCCACTGTCACCATGACGCCAGCCAGCTCGCTGGGCATTTTCTTGTTCGTGAGCTAATTCGCCTGGATCCTCACCCAGAACGTGGGCTCCGTGAGAGTGCCCAGAGCCCCGGGCCCAGGAGGCACTGAGAAGGTGCTCACGGACAAGTATTCCCCTCTTGGGTAAAGTCGTGAAGGGTTGTCGACACGCTTCCAGGGGTAGAAGTGGGCTGTGCTGTGTCGGGTGGGGTGGGGTGAGGCCCCAGGCAGGACACACACTGATCCCCTCTCCCCCAACCTGCATCGAGTTGGGCCCACCCGGCCCCCTGCCATGGGTGCTGGGCTGGGGTGAGGACTGGTGACAGGGACTCTCCTGGGCCGAGTGCAGGTGGGAGGGCCGGGGGCAGGGCCTGGAGCAGGGGGCGGGGGGACGAGGGCCGCGGGCAGGTGGCCAGGTGCAGTGCGCTGGCACCTGAGGGCGCAGCTACTGAGACCAGTCTCCGCTGGCCTGCCGGCCACACCCTGCACAGCTGTGCCAAGGAGTCCTTATCAGTGTTCTGTGGGTTGCCAGCTCGGCCGGGAGACTGGGCGGCACCCTGAACCATGGCCGGAGGGAGCTGGGTCCTATGGAGTGGGGGCCAGCAGCAGAGCCGGGAGAGAGGCAGGAAGTGTGGGGTGTGGAGACCAACCTCGCCCTGGACTCGGGCCCAAATAACACAGGGCAGGCACCCCACAGGGGCCAGCAGGCTGTGCGGCCAGCCCAAGCCTAGAACCCAGAGCAGTGGTGGCCAGAGACTGGACGCAGGCCCAGGACCCAGCTGTCCCAGCACGTGACAAGGCAGACCACCAGGGGGAAGGGGCTTGGACAGGGCAGCAAAGAGGCACAGAGGGCAGGTGTCTAGCCCGGCACCCCTCCTCCGGGAAACCTTCTGAGCCTGTGGTCACTGCGGAGCGCCTGTGCCCTGACCTGGAACGGCCCCGACTTCTGTCCCACCCCACTCCCGCCTAGGCTGGGAGGGGACTGTGGGCACCGGTGAGGGAGGCCCTGGGGCCCACGCCTCATCTCCCCACCCCCGGTCTTCCCCCAGCACACGTCCACTCAGGTCACTGGGCAGTGTTTATTGAGCGCCACCTGCAGCCAGGTCCTGTGCTGGACACGGCCTCCTGCCCTGGGAACAGGGGCCCACAGACCCCACCCCAGCAGGGCCAGCAAGGGAGGGAGGCGGCCACAGCCATGTCTGTGTCTCCCATGGGGTCTGGGCACTGCTGCTGCCTCTTCTGCATGGTCTGGAGGGCTGGTCACTGTCACCACCCCCACCCACTTCCGCCATTGAGGGGAGCAGGGCCGGGCCCGCAGCAGGGCACAGAGTCCTTGCTCCCAAGGGTCAGCCCTGGGCGAGCGCCTGGGAGGGTCTGGCTCAGGGTCTGCTGTCCCAGAGGACGGCCAGGCCTCACACCCACAGGTCCCCCAGCCCGCCCTTGTCCTCCGACAGCCGCTCCCCCCGCTCCTCCTCAGGGAACTGGCAGCTACAGGCGTCCTCAGCCGGTGGTGGCACCTCCAGGAGCAGCTGGGTCTCTGCAGAGGGGCTGTGGTCAGCAGAGAGGCCGGCGCCCACCTCCCCCGCCCCAGGGCACCACTGACCTGGGGGGCGCACTCGCTGTCTCCTCAGCTGCCAGACGTGCAGGCCAAGCTGGGCCACGGTCAGGACTAGGCTGCAGGTGGCCACCGCGAGAAGGATGATGGTCAGCGGGCCGTGCGGCTCAGTGGGCGGTGGCCATGAGCTGCATATGGCATTGTGTGTCTTGTTGCCGGGGAACACGGTGGGAAACCCAAACTGGGAGCAGCTGGGACACAGGGACACAGAGCCTTTGGTCAGCCCGTGAGGGACAGGAGAAGCCCCTCCCTCGGAGCTGGCTGGCACTGCCCGGCAGGCCGGGTTTCCCCCAGGACTCACTCTGCCCACGGTTTGCAGTGGCCCTCGCGGCCCCCAGAGAAGGTCCCTGCGGCACAGTCCACACACTTGAAGCCAAAACGGAAACTCCCTGGAGACAGACAGATGGCGCTCAGGCTGCAGGGTAGCTCAGGGGGGTCTGTCTGGGGTCCGGGCCCACAGCGGAGTGACCCCCGCACACCTCGTCCATTTGACAGAGGTCTCTGATGCTCGCAGATGATACACCAGTTCCCCCGTGTGCCCCGTTCCAGGGCAGGCGTTGTGGGGAGGCAGCCTTGGGGGACCTGGGGATGTGACCCTGGACTGAGTGGAGGCTCCCTGGGGGCGTCAAGACCCTCACCCTGGACAGAGAAACCCAGGCTGAGAGGAAAGGACTCCCCAAAGCCGCACGGGCGCTGGGTGCCATGGCTCAGACTCGGGCCATGGCGCTAAGCGACAGAGCAGTCCCACCACCTGGGCTTTGCAGGACCTGGGACGCTGGTGCCTGCTGCCCAGAGCATGTGCCTGGTCCCCACACAGGCCAGCTTCCTTCCACCCGCACACCACTTGCCAGACACCTGCCCCCATGAGGTCTGGCTCGGCCCCCTGGTCAGCCCTCTTGGCCTGCTCAGGGCACAGCCGCCAGAGACTTACCATGCGGCTGCGCCTCCTGGCCGGGCGGGCAGGGGTGGTGCTGGCAGCTCTTGCACTGCGGGTCTCCGCAGTGGAACTCAGGCTGGACACACGTGCAGTTCTGCTCAGGACAGACCTCGGCTGGGAGGAGACATGCCGGCCCTCTCAGCAGCTGGGCCGGGCCCCTCCCTCCTCAAGGTTCCCCCTAGCCCTCCACGGGAATGCGGTGTCAGTCACGGCAGCCCAGAGCCCCCAGCCTCTGACAGCCCCAGGGCCCAGAGGCCCCTGTGTGGGAGCCAGGACCCTGCACTGGCCCAGCTGTGTTCCTCCCTCCTGGGTGCCAGCTCCTCAGCCCACAGGGCCTGGCCACATCCCCCCACTGCCCTGAAGCTGCTCCCGCCCAGAGTGGCTGTGACTCGGCATGTGACCAGGAGCTGACCCTGCGGACATGGGAGTCATCTGGGGCCTGTCCCCCTCTTCTCTCCCCCTGCACTGCCCCCAGCTGCCACGCCCCTGGAGGCAAGCTGCCTGGGCCCCCCTGCATCGCTGTCCACCACTCCAACCCCATGGGGTTTTGGACCCTCAGAGCCTCCCCTTCCCACCCCCAGGCCCCAGCAAGCTGATGCTCTGGGGTGTTTTCTTGCAATATTTTTCCCTAGCTGGCGCTTTCCACCTGCCCCTCACCCATAGATACAGGTCAGGGGCAGGGGGAAGGAGGCAGAAAAGGGGCCTGCCACCCCAAACTGGGCAGGAAGTGGTCTGGATGATGGCCAAAGGCTCACTTCCCACTCAGGAGGAACCGGAAGCCCTCCTCCACCTTGGGGCCCCCGGAATCTTGGGGAAGGCTCCGCAGCCCTCGCCCTGGCTCCCCCTCGGGCCACTGGCCCGAGCCCAGTGCGCCTCCGCCTCCTGCGAGATTGCACTGGGACCCAGGGCTCTGGACCCGGAAAGCTCGCCTGCCGCCCACCACAGCTGGGTCTGCAGGGAGCATGGGGAGGGGGTAGTGCGATGCTGCCCTCCAGCTGGGTGCCTTACCTGGGGCGCAGGAGCGGCAGCAGCGCACGTCTGTCCCCGTCCCACGCAGATGGCGGCCGGGGCCGCAGCTCGGACCCCCGGCAGGGTGCTGGCCCAAACTGAGCTCGCAGAGCAGCGCCAGGCCGCACAGGGCCACTCGCGCACCCCTCGCCTGCATGGCACCCACCACCCCGCCTGGGCTCCGGAATTTAGGAGGCCCGGCCCCGCCCCCAGCTGGACACGCCCAGACCCGCCTGCAGCCGCCCGCCTCCACCACACCGGAGAGGGCAAGAAGCTGTTCCCCATCAGGACCTCCAACACCCGCAGCTCCGCAGTCCCAATGCAAGGGACAGGCAGAGCGGAGGATTCAGGACAGAGGAACCACGCTGTGCGATTAGAACAGTGGGTGCGTGTCGTTACTGCTCGGCACCGCGAGACCCCCGCAGACCGTGGCCTCTGGGTGACAATGACCTGTCAGTGCAGGTTTGTCAGCTGTAACAAACGCCCCTCTGTGGGGTGTGGACAGGGGAGGCGCTGCCTGTGGGGGGCACATGGGAATCTCTGTACCTTCCCCTCAGTTTGCTGTGAACCTAAAACTGTTCTGAAAAATAAAGCCTATTTTTTAAAAAATTCAATGGAGCCCAGTGGGACCTCAAGGGGGCAGGGTCCCATTGCAGGCTGCAGGTGACCAAGGGGCGTCAGGAGACCCACGTGCGGGGTGATCTTGGGGGGGTCCCCAGTGTTCGTGGCCTTTGGCCCAGGAATTCCCATCCAGAAACTAAATATGCCCCAAACGTGTGTGTGTTGAGGGGGACATGACCTACATCCCCAGCCACGTCACAGGGGGCACGAGATGGGGGTTCAGAAATGTTTTCTATGCAAAACTTGCGGCCGCCAGGTCTGGAGGGACGGGGTGAGGGCAAGGGGCGCAGGGGTGGGTGCCGGATGCGGGTGGCAGATGGTGCCCTGAGTCATCGTGGTGGGCAGCGCCCACGGGGCAGGCTCTCGTGGGGATCCCCCACCAGGGCGGCTTGCTGTGCCCCCTTGGCTCCTGGCTGAGCCTCCTCCCCACCTCCAGCTTCCTCGGGGGGCCCCACGGGCTTTTAAAGATCTTCAGCGACCCCTAAACGGGGTGGAATGAAGTCCCTGGTCCTCTGTGAAGCCTCCAGACCCCAGAGCCCACACCTGCCCAGCCCTAGCCGCACCCAAACCGCAGGGCCGAGCCCAGCACCCACCAGCATGGGAACCACCCCAGGGCTTAGAGCCCGGAAGCCCTGTCGCACCCCCAACCCAAGCAACTCCTCGGTACTCGGGAGAGGTGCTGGGAAGGGCAGCGAGGAGACGCCAGGGCAGGGGTTGAACCTCGAGGCACCTGAAGCTCGGAGCGGAGGGGGCCTGCCCAGGTCCAGCTCTGATCGCTGGGCCAGTTCCAACCTAGATCTCCTCAGACAAATCCGGTCACCCTGGAGGGTGTGGAGGACAACTGACGGAGCTCTCAAGCCACAGAAAACTCACCGTGAGACTGTCCCCATCTCTCTGAGTCTCAGTTTCCCCATGTGGCACCAAGGGGTTCTGGGGCCCTGCTTCCTCCAGTAAGCCTAAGCCTGCCTGGATTGCTCAGCCTTATTTCCCTCCAGCTGAGGCACAGGGGGAGCTGGAATGCTGGGGGCGGGCGGGGGCCTCGGGACTGTGACTGTGGCTGTGCCCATGGGCTGGAGGTGTAGTGACGGCCGCGACATGGGCAGACCCAGGAGACCTGGTCCGAGCCCCTTCGAGACCGGCAGCCACCGCCTCACCTGGGGCAGCGGGTGTCCCTCTTCTGAGGGAACGGACAGGAATGAGCAGTTGGTGACTCCACTTTGTTCTCAAGCCCCTCCTCAGAGAAAGGGGGTCCCTAGGGTGGCGGTGGCTCCAGGCTACGGGGGGCTCAGTGGGTCGGGAGGCCTCTCTGAGGAGCCCCGGGGTCTCTGTTCAGCTCCTGGGTGGGGACGTGGGTCTGAGCTGGGGCAGGAAGAGAGGTCATGTGGCCAGACCTGGACGCTGGGTAGAGGTGGAGAACTGGGCAGTTCTGGACCTTCTGCCAATGCCCATCTTAAAGACCTGAGAGGTCAGGTCTGTGCCAGCACAGGGTCGCCCCAATTCAGGTAAGTGCCCAATACACTGTGACCCAAGAAAATATGATAAATCCCCTATAAATGACGCTTGCCAGACCATGCCGTGCGTCAGCTGGTCCTTCTGGAAGTAGGGACAGAGTTAGAACCTTCTGGAAGTGGTGTAGGGGGTGAAGGTGCAGGGGAAGAAGCCAGGCTGGGCAGGAGGGCGTTCACTGGGGGGGTCTGGGCAGGGGAGAGGCCGGCCGGGCCCAGGAAGGCAGGCTGTCTGCAAGGGTGGCTGCCAGCCCCTCGTGACGGCCACCACATGCCACGGACGTCAGAGGACCCAGGTCCTGTGCCCATGGAGATGGCGGCTGTGAGCAGGGCCCTCGAAAGGCAAGCATGACACCAGCGAAATGTCAGCGCTGGCGTCGGCCTTCCTGTCCCAGTGGCTCCGGAAGGCCCTCCCGGCCCTGCCACCGCTGCCAGCTAGCGAGTCTCCGCGACCTGGCGGTGGGGCGAGAGGAGATTTATATCTGCTTCTCTGTGTTTTCCAATGTTTTTTGAGCATTTTGCGTCATTTTTTTCGGTTTACACAAGTAACGTGTGTTCATGCAGCCGAGGGTCCACGGGGAGCCTGTGGGGGGCGTGGAGAGAGCCCACTGGGCACAGCCGACAGGGCAGGAGGGGGCACCGGGTGGACCCTGGAGGAGGGGCCTGAGGTGGGGAGTGTGATCAGGAGCAGCGTAGAGGCCAAGAGGGGGCAGCCGACCTCCGACCTCCACAGTGGCGGAGATGAAGCAGCCAGGCGGGGCCAGGGGAAGAGCTGGGACGTTTGGAGATGAAGTCCTTTCCCACAGCCTTCGACCTTCCAGGCCCCAAGGACCCAGCGCCCCCAGCATCCCAGCTCCACGGCCCCTCCTTCAGGTCCCACAGCCTCCACACTGCACTGGGGTCTGTGGTGCCAACTGCCGCCTGTCTTGAGGGCAGGGATGACATGGTTCTGTTCCCTGCCGAATCCCGCGCCAGATGACAGAGACTCCGTGGACGGACACTGCTGACTGAACGCCGGGGTGGCTCGGTCTTCCCTTCGAAGCAGCAGGCAGTGCCAGGGACGGGTTTGAGGAGGAAGAGTTTGGACGGGCCTGTGGGGCGACTCTGGGGAGAAAGCTGGCCCAAGAAACAAGGAGGGGGCTGGGGGGCACCAAGGCTCTGCCGAAATCAGAGCCCCAAGTCCTCGCTGACCGAGTGTCCGTCAAGGTGCCTTTGGCTGCAGGACACCGGCAGCCGTGAAGGGCGTTCGCCATCTGGCACAACACCCTGGCAGGAGGCGCAGAAGGCAAATCCCGGTGAGCGGGACTGGATGGCCTCGGCCAGTGGGAGTGGGAGGGGGTGGCGGGAGAGGAAAGGAGCCGGAGGGGAGCGTGCCGGGCTGCCTGCTGGGAGGCTGTGCGGTCACTGAGCGAATCTGCCAAGGCCGTCGGGGGCTCTGGGGCTCTCTCACCAGTGGAGCCGAAACCTCTTAGCACCTGGGTGGTGTTTTCTTTTTGATTCGTGGCAGCTCTTAAATGCACTACAAACACCGAGGGCGGGGGCCTTCGCCCCTCGCTGTGGTGAAAACGTCTGTCGTGGCTTGTGGTTTCCCTCGCGCTGGTTGGTCACACGCCCGCTGAGCTTCCGCGCTCGATGGGGGCTTCCTGTGCCCTTCTGGCCTCTGTTCAGGGGAGCTTTCCAAGCCAGGGGTGTGCAGAGAATGGTGTTTCACACGTGTGTACCTGTGCTCCCGGGACGCTGGCCCGAGGAACCACCTGCGGCCCAGGGCAGGCACTGACCCCGGATGGCGGTTGGCTCACTGCCCCTTCCTGCTGCCTCCACACGACGAGCACACTGCACGGAGCAAGAGCCAGGAGCGCCGACCCTCAGCTGAAGCTGCGGCACCGTCCTGGTGCACTTTGCTCTGGATGGACGCTCCAGCTTTTCCACTTTTGGAGCTTTTTGCATAAAGCTGCTATGCACATTTTTGTCCATGCCCAGGGTGGACCAAGGGTCCAGAAACCTCCCGTTTCCCAAAGTGGCTGCTGCATTTCACGCCCACCTGCAGGATCCAGAGTGTGAGGGGTGGCGCTCGGCCCTGGGCCCCTGGCGTGTACCAAGCCGGCCTTGGGGGACTTGGGGCCCAGCGGGCATTGGTGGAGGGTCTCGGGGGTCACCACATACTCAGGTCTAACAGAGACCAGAGCGATGGTCCTCAAATGCCCCCTTTGGGACAAGGGCCTCCAGCTCCCACCATTAGCACTAGCCCAGGAGCCCTGCCCACGCCCTCCTGACTGGCCCCAGCACAGGGCCATGGGTCCACTCCCCCAGGTTAGGATCTGGTCGGATCAGCGGCTCCTGGATTTGCCTAACAAGCTGCTGGCATTGTCCCCTCCCCCCAGCACATTTATCTTGGCCTCCCCCACACAAGGACTGGGACAGGCCCAGAGAGCAGGGAAAGACAGCAGCCCTGGAGTCTTGGAGTGGTCCACTTGAGGCCCCCACCCCAGACCCCTGCCTCGGCCAAAGACCCCTCCCCAGCCAGTGGTGGGCATGGCTCTGCCCCTGTGGGTGTGTAGCCCACAGCCCACTGGTGCCCAGTCAGAGACCCACATTTGCCAACGTCGTTTATTGGGGCACCACCCTGAGCGGGGAGTATGCACAACATACATAGCAGAGCCCAGGGTGGGGACCAGCCCAGGAGCACCTAAAACGGAGCAGGGCAGGGTGACAGGCGCCAGGGCCATGGGGTGACAAGGTCATAGGGTCATGGGGTCATGCACGATGCGGCCATGGGGTCATGAGGTGATGGGGTCATGGGTGATGGGGCGATGGGGCATTGGGGCAATGGGGTGATGGGGCAACGGGGTCATAGGGTGATGGGGAGATGGGGTCATGGGGTGGTGGGGTGATGGGGTGTCGGGGTGATGAGTTGATGGGGCGATAGGGTGTTGGGGTGATGGGTTGATGGGGCAACGCAGTGCTGGGATAAGGGCAATGGGGTGATGGGATGATGGGGGACAGTGCGATGGGGTGATGGGGTGACAGGGTGATGGGGTGATGAGGTGATGGGTTGATAAGGTGATGGGGTGATGGGTTATGGGGAAATGGGGTGACAGGGTGATGGGGCGATGGGGTGATGGGGCAATGGGGTCATGGGGTCATGGAGTCATGGGTGATGGGGCAATGGGTTATTGGGGTCATGGAGTGGTAGGGCAATGGAGTGACAGGGCGATGGGGTGATAGGGTGACAGGGCGATGAGGCAATGGGACAACGAGGTGATGGTGCAATGGGGTGATTGGGTGATGAGGTGATGGGGTGCAGCAGCCTGCACCTGGGAGCACTCCCACTGTCCCACAAGGTCCAGTGGACCCTCTGGGGCCCCAGCCTGGAGAGGAGGTGCCGACTCCGACACCAGCGGACGCTGCTCAGATCTTGGCCAAGGTGGAGTCTGCATCGGCGTGCTCTTCTTGGATGGGGGTCCGGAAGCTGTTTCCCCCTGGGGAGGAGGAAGGAGCGATAGGTGGGAGGTGGGCAGGGGCCTCACCCCTTCGGGAGGCAGCTGGGCTGGGTCCACAGTGGCACTCACCGGGGGGCTTGGGGACGTGGGGCGGCAGCCTCCAGGCCCTGTGGTGCAGGAACAGGGCCAGCACAGCGGCCACAGGGGCAAGCAGGCCCAGGCCCAGGCCCAGGCCCAGGATGGCGGCCAGCTCAGGGCCTGTGGGGAGGCGGAGCCTGCTGGGGTGAGGTCCACCACAGGAAGGGGGTCCACCAGAGGAGGGCCCCAATGAGGCTGGAGGGCAGCTCCCCCCATCCCTCCCTCTCCACCCCATCTCCCCTTTTGGGTTCGAGGAGGGCCCCACTGGGGTAAGGCCGGGCCCTCTTACCCCTGGGTGGCTCTGTGGGGGATGTGGAGGGCCCCTGTGAGGCCCTGGGCCAGGCAGTGGTGGGCTGAGTGGTAGGGGGCCGGGCTGGGGGACCCTGGGTCTCCCAGGGCAGTGTGGCTGGGGGGCTCCTGTCCTCACAGACAGCATCCGAGCTGTTGCTGGCTGGCTGCAGTGTGCGCTTTCCCACCAAGGTGCAGCTGAGGGGGACAGAGGGTGTTGATCAGGCCATAGGCCCCCTGAGTCCTCCTGGATTGATCAGATGGGCCCAGGACTGAGAAGATGTGAGGAGCGATGGGGGCTCCCCCTGGGTCATTCACGCAGCATCAGACTCCAGACCAAGGGCAGCCAGGAGGGGCCAAGGACCCTGCCTAGTCCCCTACCCCCTAAGGAACCTCACCCCACCCTGCAGGGTCTCCAAGGCCACCTGCTCTGCCTGCCACGCCCTCATCCCCCCATTCCTTCTTGCTCCCCCTGACCCCCACACTGGCTCTTCTCTTTCTGCCCCCACCGTGTAAGCCCTCTAGGGACAGGGGCCTCCCAGCTGTGGATGAGTGAGGGTCTCACACACGCCTGGGGCCTGGGCTGGATCACACAAGCTCCCCACTGCAGCCCAGCAGGAAGGCCGGTGGGAGGAGCAGGAGGGCCGGGCATTGCGGGGGGCAGGTGTCATGGGGGACAGGGGCCATCGTGGGGGGCAGGAGCCAAGAGCTCCCCCAGCCAGTGGCTTCCTGCTCCAGGACCTGGCCCCCGGTCCCCAGGCCCCCAGGCTGCCCAAGCCCTCCAGCCCCAGGACACTCACTTGGTCCAGGGCTTGCAAGCCTGGTTGTTGCCAGGGGAGAAGTGTCCTGGTGGACACGGCGCACAGTCTGCAACGAAGACAGTAGGACAGGCTCAGCCCATCTGTGGCCACCGTGGGGGCCTGGATGCTGCAGCCACTGGGGGCCAGGCCTGTGGGCACTCACCCTCCACGGCCCTCAGAAGCCCCTCCCTGCCCACATTCTGCCCACTGGCCCTGACCCGGGATCCCCCACCCCCATCTTGATGGACCTGTTGGGGGAGCGGCACTTGGCCAGGCCTGGGGTGACACTGTGTGATATGGGGGGGTGACAGCATGTGACACGGGGACATGTTTCTCTTACACGGTTCCCAAGGCCCCCACAGGCACATGCTGCCCCCCACCCGGGCTCACCGACTCCGAGCTTGTAGCCACGCTGGGGCTGAGTGCCAGGCCTGCAGCGGCAGAGGGTGTCCTGCGTGGGTGTGCATCTCTGCTTGGGTTCGCTCCCACTTCCTAAGGGGTCAGGTGGGGCGGGCACAGTCAGCGGGGCAGCTGGGGTGCTGAGCAGGCTGGAGGTCTGGGGACCAGGGTCCTCAGCAGCCTCCCCAGGCCCTCCGCCCCCTCGCAGCCTGCTGGCTCCCAGGTCTCTCTGATCCCTGGACATTGGTTCCCTGCTGGGCACATAGCCACAGGGCATAGCCTATGGCAGCTCCGGCCTCCCTCACCACCCTCCCTCCTGCCTGCAGCGGGACCCTCCATGGCCCTTGGCTCCCAGGTCTAACCCCCGACAGGCCACGTGGCCCACACATGCTCCACCCCAACTCCACGTGGCCTCGGCACCCCCACCCCGGGAGGAGGGAGGTGCCCCTGGGGGATGCCTCAGCTGCTCACGGGACCCCTGGGGTGGAGCAGGCCCCCTGTGGTCTGGGGTTTGCTTCTGCGGCTGAGGGGCCCCACGGGTGCTGGGCGGGGCCGGGGTGCGGCGGGCAGGCGCTCACTCTGGTTGCACTGTGTGCAGGGCTTGCAGGCCTCATAGTTTGTGGCCTCGTTGTAGAAGCCAGGCTCACACGGCCGGCACACGGTGTCCTGCTTGCCATGGCAGCGGCTCTCCATCCCGTAACCTGCATCGGGAGGCCAGGGTCAGGACCCGGTACAGCCTGGCCCTCCCATCCTGGCAGCCCCCGCCTGGCCTCTGGCTGGCCCACTATCCAAGCCTGGCTCCAGGTCACCCAGCACCCAGTCACCAACCCTGTCACCCTGAGTCCACTTGCCCCACAATACCCACACCCTGTCACCCCATCTAAGTATCCCGTTCCCATGTCCCTGTCTCCCTGTCCCCATGTCCCATGTCCCCATGTCCCATCCCCTCATTCCCATGTCCCCTATCCCCTCATCCCCATGTCCCCTGTCCTCTCATTCCCATGTGCTGTCCTCATGTCCCCATGTCCCCCATCCCCATGTCCCCCCTCCCTTCATCCCCACGTCCCCTGTCCCTCATCTCCACATCTCCTATCCTCTCATCCCCATGTCCCCTGTCCCCACATCCCATCCTCATATCCCCTCCCCATGTCCCCTGTCCTCTCATCCCCATGTCCCCATCCCCATGTCCCCTATCCCCTCATCCCCACGTCCTCTCCTCATGTTCCCATGTCTCTTGTCCCCATGTCCTCCTCCCCTCATCCCCATGTCCCCCATCCCCATGTCCCTCATCCCTATGTCCCCCATCCCCATGTTCCCTCAACCCCATGTCCCCCATCCCCTCACCCCCATGTCCCCTGTCCCCATGTCCCCGTGTCCACGCAGGTGCTCCTCCCCCACTCCGTGGCCGGGCCTCTCACCTGGATCACACTCCCGACAGCACTTGCTGCCACCGGGGTAGGTGTTCCCAGGACAGTTGAGCTGGGCCGCAGCGCCCAGCACAAGCCCCAGGAGCAGGAGGGCTGAGCAGGGCGCCCTGGGCCACTGAGCCCTCACACGCATCCTCATCTCCGCCGGCGGTGCAGGAGTCTGGGGTTTTTCCTTGCAGGATGTGGCTATAAGGGCTGCGGGGGAGGGGTGGGGAGGGCGGGAGGAGGAGGGGACCAGGAGGAAGGAGGCCCCAGGAAGGGCTGGTGCCCCCCGACCCAGGCTGGTGGCCGGAAGGCAGCTTATCTGGGCAGCACCCCTCCAGGCTGTGGGCTTCTCCTCTGCCCTGGGCCCCGGGGTCCCCCACCCCTCAGCCATGCCCACTGACCTCAGGCTCAGCCCAGCCGGCAACTAGGCACCAACCCAGCCCCCTCCCACAGCATGCAGCCCCGGGGCCACAGGGAGGACCCGTGCCAGGGCCAGCAGGTCCTCTAGCCCATCTGGTCTGCACCACCCCACACACCAGACTCTCCCACTCCCGTCTCACTGGGGAAGTGGAGCCTCTTTGGCAGGGCACCCTGGCTGTCCCCTACCCTGCCCAGCCTGGCCGAGCGGCCTGAACCAGGGTGGATTCGGGCCCCTCCACATGGCTCACTCCTTCTGGGCACCCACCTTCCCTGCACAGAGCACACCCCTCAGGGGGAGCCAGGGGCTGCTCCTGCCACCCCTGCAGAAGGCCACATTCACACCAGTCCTCACCTCCTCAGCTAAAGGGTGCACAGCACATGTGGGTAAACCGAGGCCACACAAGGGCTCAGGAGACAGGCCCCTTCACAGTCTGGACCTTCCCCACAACATCAGCTGCCGGGGGAGGGTTGGCAGTGCCCCAGGCTCCAGAGCGTGATCACCGGCGCAGGTGTCCTCATGACCAGTGCCCACAGGGTGAGTGTGTGAGCGTGTGTGGGCACGTGTGAGCGTGTGCAGGCGTGTGCTGGTGTGTGAGCAGCTGAGTGTGCCTGAGCACAGCCAGTGTTAGGACTCACTTGAGTCCCTGAATCTACACGTGGAAGCCTCGACCCCAGTGTGGCTGTATTTGGAGGTGATTAGGGTAGACGAGGTCATGAGGGTGGCTCTGATCCCATAGGACTTGTGCCTTTATAAGCAGAGGGCGAGACCCCAAGAGAGTGCACAGGGGGATGGCCATGTGAGGACACTGGGAGAGAGGCCTCAGGAGAACCAGCCCTGCCCACGCAACCTCGATGTCAGCCCCCAGGACGGGGAAACAGCACACGTCTGTCCTGAAGCCGCCCCGCCCCCCATTCTGTCAGCAGACTCAACACACTGCTGAGCAGGTGCTTGCCCTGTGTCCTGGGTGTGACACGTGCTGAGAGCATGTGTGAGCCTGTGTCCGTGGGTGCGTGGCACACGTGTTTCGAGGGCCCCACGTGCTGGGACGGGTGTGTGGCTACTCCTGTGAGCACCTGGGCCTGTGTCTGGGGGTCCCGTGAGGACAAACCGCTGGCACCCGCTCTGAACTCTTGGCCAGGCAGGACCAGGAGGAGGGCTGTGTCCCTGAAAACTCTGGGGCGCATCAGGCTCTCCCCGCCGTGGTCTCAGGACTTCCCACAGCACCGCGGAAGAGGGAAAGGCTGGAAAGACCCACTTGACCATCCCACGGAGTGCTGGGCGTCCTCAGACGTGGACCGGACAGTCCCAGGACAGGTCAGGAGGGCCTGTGTGCCGGGCCACTAGGGTGTATAAAGGGAAAGAGCACATGCACACACACATATGCACACATGCATGCGTGGAGCCCGAGGCAGGGGAGGCTATACTGTGTCGTTTTTGCACCTTTTAAGTCTTAACCGTGGGATGGGGTCATCTGTCCAACCATTCACTTAAAATCGTTCACTTAAAAAGACTCAGGTGGGGGCCCCGTGGCTTAGCAGTTAAGTGCTCGTGCTCTGCTGCTGGCGGCCTGGGTTCGGATCCCGGGTGCGCACCGACACACCGCTTCTCCGGCCATGCTGAGGCCGCGTCCCACATGCAGCAACTAGAAGGATGTGCAGCTATGACATACAACTATCTACTGGGGCTTTGGGGGGAAAAAAGAATAAATAAATAAAATCTTTAAAAAAAAAAAAAAAAGACTCAGGTGAGTGAGCTGGGCCGTGGCCGGGGGCCACAGTGGTCCCAGCAATCCACGGATTGATCCGTCGTCAGTGATTTCCTGTTGGAGAAGCGGAGCACATCGTGCAGGGGTCTGCACAGCGGGTGGGCGGCAATAACAACGGGGACCCCGGAAACTCCATGGTTCCCATTCACTCCCCTGGTGCTGGGCGAGGAAGGCTGTGCTTGCCTATTTCACGGGGAAGAAACCGAGGCACAGGAGGGTAGGGACTCTTGCTTCCTGCTTCCCGCATCAGTCGGGAGCTGGGCTTTGAACCCGGCTCATCTATACCACCACCCTGGCCTGGGAGCAGCGCTTCTGAGCCACTTTCTCAGGGGGCACAACAGGCTCTCCTGGTCAGCAGGGCCTCTCGACCTCCTGATCCTCAATTCTTCCCCATTTTCTCTGAATTGTCAAGCCCTCTGGAGATGGCTCTCCCCCATTTCTAGGACCTCTTCCTTGTCTGTAAAATGGGGACATGGGGAGGCTGTGCCCTGAGCCACCTCCGCAGCATCTGGAAGACTTGGATGCCCAGACCTGCCCTCTGGGAGGGGAGCTCCCTGAGTGAGGCCCCCGACCACGCTCAGTTCCCCAGTGTCTGAATCTCATGATCACAGGTGCCAGGTGTATCTGGAAGGGTCAAGTGGAGCTGGGACACTTTGGTATAAAAAACATTTAGTCTTTGTCCCCAGTTCCTGGCACATGGCTCCTAAACCTCCTGGGATCTGGGGAGTAAGAAGAGTCTCCGGGATGCTAATGGGGCGACGGGAGGCTGGGGCCCTGGATGGCTGCTGAGGATGGGGGCTGGTCCCCAGAAAGACCAGTGCAGGACTGGAGGGTGGGAACTGCTCCCTCTCCTCTCCCCCAACCTCCAGGGGGAGGGGGCTGCGATGGAGCTGATGAGCCAGTCAATCGCGCCTGCGTGTGAAGCCTCCATGAAAACCACAGGCTGGCTGGGCTTCGGAGGGCCTCCAAGCTGACGGTGCCAGGAGGGGAATGGAAGCCCCGCGCCCCTCCCCCAGTCCCTCCATCCGGCTGTTCCCACGTGGCATCCTTTACACTAAACTGCTCACAGTGAGTTAAGTGAAAAACAGAAAGTCTTGGGCGGGGGGCCTCCCGCAGGGACTAACGGGGAGGGCTGGGAATTCCCCACCAGCAGGAGCGCGGGCACAGGTAAGAGAGCCGGCCCGGCCCACCTGCGGGAAATTCCGCCCCAGCTGTGCCAGGCAGGGCGGCCGATGGGCGGGGCGAGACGGGGCGGGGCCCACGGCAGGGTCAGCCCTCCCCGAGCCTCCAGGGTGAAAGCTGGTCCACGCAGTCTGGCGTGCCTGTGCGTGTGCCCGTCTCCCGAGGACAGTGAGAAAAATCTTTTCTTCTTGCCAACTAGACAAACTGTAGTAGCCCCAGGGTTGAGGTAACGCGGGGTCTGGTGGGAAGCGCTCCACTCTGGGATGACTGTCTCCTTCCCCGGGGGCCACATGGGGGCCGCCCGCCCTCTGGTGCCAGTCTCCACTGCCAAGGCCCCGCGTGCCTGGCCCACGAAATTGGAGACGGCTCATGCTGACCCTGGGGCACAAACACCGTGCGTCACCCACAGGCCCAGCCTCCATCCCGAGCGTCCCGCCAGGCCCGCGCTCAGCCCACACCTTTGTCGGAGTGTCACACACTGCTTACCACCAACCGACCCACACAGGGCTGGCCCACTGCGGAGACCGCCCTCCCGCCACACACTCCGGGCTGTTGTGAAAACAGTCTTTCCTCCTGTTTGTCTGGAAACCAACCCAGGTGTGACCGACCACACGCTCCTCCTCCGCGGCGGCCCTACCCCACGCTGCTCGGAAGTGGTCCCTGTGACAAGAGCTGGTCAGACGGGCAGCTCTGAGTGGCCCCCCCACCGCCCCCACCCCACTGGCCGAGTGAGCTGTCCACTGAGGCGCCACGGGCCATGGCTCAGGGCTCCGAGAGGGTGACCGTCGTGGGGGCTGGGAGGCAGGCAGCTTGGTGGGCATGGGGGGTCAGGACTCGCAATCATTTAAACTCTCACAGCTCCATCCCCACACAAGCACCAGGCACGGCTGACCCCCAGGAAGGGCCCGGGACAGTGAGCAGCAGTGACGCAGGTGGTGGGACCTCAGCCAGTGGAGGTCAGTCGCTCCGATGGCAGCCAGCCCGGCCCCTCCTCTGTCCCCCACACCTAGCCTGGACTCCAGGCAGCGGCTCCTCCCGTCCTCCCCTCAGGCAGTGGCCCAGGGCTCTCCTCAGATCTTCCCTTCTCTGCTCAAAACTCCCATTTCTCCAGGCCCATCCGGGTCTCTCCCAGGCTGGGCTCCAGGGTCCTGACGTCAAAGCTGCAGCCCAGGGCCGGCCCCATGGCTTGGCGGTTAAGTGCGTGTGCTCCGATGCTGGCAGCCCGGGTTCGGATCCCGGGCTTGCACCGACGCACTGCTTCTCCAGCCATGCTGAGGCCGCGTCCCACATACAGCAACTAGAAGAATGTGCAACTATGACATACAACTATCTGCTGGGGCTTTGGGGGGAAAAGAAATAAATACAATTAAAAAAATGTTAAAAAAAAAAAAAAAGCTGCAGCCCAGACCCCCAACTCCTGCCTCTGCCCTGCAGAAGCCCCCTCCCACAAACCCCCTCTGTAAACACATCCTTCACCATGGCCCCCGGGACCCTGGTCCCACCTGGACACCCTCCGCCGACCCCTCCAGGCCTCGGAGCCCATGGTCCTGCCTTTCGCCAGTTCCCTGATATGCTGCCCCCTCCGTTGATGCCCCAGTGGGCGGCTGGACCAGATGGGAGCATCCTGACTCTCATGATGCTTACAGGCGCCAGGAAGCCCCGTGTTCCAACCAGATCGCCCACCTCAAGAGCTTCAGATGGAAGCCACCTGGCCACAAATGTTCCAAATTATTGCTCTGTTCTTTTCACAAAAAAAATGAAGCTGGGAGAAAAAGGCAACTATATTTTAAAGTAAATTAATGTGACTCTTGTCACAAGGACTTGTGTTTTCTCAGAGACTGAACGTGTGTGACCAGCGGTTCTGACAGCCCCTCCCCAACATGCGGGAGGTGCAGCCACCCACCCCGGCTGCCGGCTACTGGTTTCCAGCAAAGCAATTCTAACATTGTCTTCATCTTTCAGTTTTCAAGGAAACGGCAAGAGTTGCGTTATTTCCCACGGTGTGGTGAGCCCGCGGAGCCCCGATGTGGTCACGCCTTCAGCAGAACGGCTCCCAGTTCTCAGAAGCAAGATGCAGCGATTACATGGGACTCCCGCGCTGGGGGGACAGTGGGCTGCGTCCAAGCACAAGTCAACCTGTGACATGGGTGGCAGAGGGGACACCCGGCCTGCCCACGCCCATCTTCAGTGAACCTGGACCCCGCGGCGGCGGTGGTTGGGAGCAGCAGAGAGGGAAGGTTCTGGGTGGCGATGGGTGGCCGTGGTGGCACGGGGAGCGAGGGCGGTCAGAACTCCTCATGCACATTGCGGGCATAGTCCATCAGCTTGCTGCCCGTGAAGAACTCGCTGTACTTGAGCACCTCCTCGGGCTCCAGGTGGTGGTTCTGGTTCTCGTCAGCGATGGCGATCATCTGCTTGGCCTCGTTGAGGGCATTGTACTCGTTCATGGGGTCCATGTAGTCCTGCAGGGACGTGGACACCGGTCAGCGCGCCCCCTCGCACCTGCCCACGCGCTCCCTACAGTGCTGGGGCCTGCTGACCACAGGTGTCCTCCTCACGACCTCGAGTCCAGTCCATACTCAGGACACCCACCTGGAGGGCGCCCCTGCCCCACATGGACCCCCAGCAGCGAGGGCACCTTCTGCCTCAGGGAAGCAGCAGGACTTCCTATAACCAGCTACAGAAAGTGACTCCTTGTTTAAAACATTCCGTTGGCTAATAGCAGGACAGGGATGAGGGCATGTTCTGGAATGTTCTGGAAGGCGGACGCCAGGCTGCCTTTGCTGTGTGGGCATTGCCATGGGGGGCGTGGGAGACATGTCACCTCCTGGTCCTTCTCAGGGCGCCCCCACCATGGAAGGGAACGACCAGGGTGGGGAGAAGGGAGGCCCGGCCAGAGTGTGAACAGCCTAGGGGAGCCGGGACGCTGGCCCAGGAGGTGGGGCCGTGGAGCAGCCACCTAGGGCCTGCCAGTGGGTCACACGGCACACAGACTGAATCAGCTGCCAGGACCTTGGCACAGACAGGAATCCCTGAACCAGAGGTGCCCGCCGGCTATCAGCAGGAATCAGAGAATTCTGGCGTAAAACAAAATGACTCATCGAGCAAAGGAAAAAACAAGCCCCACGCAGCACCTACTCGATCCAGTGAAGACACTTCAGAGGAAGGCAGTGGGTTCCAACACGCACCCGCTCCCTCCAGCCCAAGTGTCCGGCCCAGACCACCCCCTGGGAAGCAGTGTCTCAGAGCCAGTAGCTGCACCCCCCACCCCGGGGACACACACAGGCGCCTCACTGGCTCCCAGCTTTCCTGCCTCAAATCTGTCCGAATGCAAAAGCCGACAGGCTGGCTGGGCCCTGCTGGGGAGCCTCAGACATGGGCATTTACACGGCTCAGCCGGCCCGAGGACCGCTGACTAAGTGACCAAGTGACCAGCCACAGCCAGACCAACTCTGCCTTCCCGAACAATCTTGCAGGCGGCTCCCCTGCCATGGGCACAACTGGGGGCCTCAGGGCCCTGGGCATGTCCACAGGGGCACTGCATGTCCTCCCAGGGCCTGCCCTCAGGGGGCACCCCCAGGGCACCCCCCACATCCCCCCACGCTCACCTCCAGCTCCGCCATCGTCACGATGCCATTGTGGTCAGCGTCGATCAGCTCCTCAAACTCCTTCTTCCTGTCTCTCACCCAGCTGTCGTCCATGTCCTGGCCCTGCTGATTCTCCACAGTGCCCACAGGCAGAGAGATGAACTCGGGCAGTGAGAGCTGCTTATCGCCATCCTGGTCTGCGGGACGAGGATGAGTGGACGCTCAGACCTCAAGTTGGCATGGGACCACAGAGAGCCACTCAAGAGAAGTCAACAAAATGGGTTTTGCCGCCCAATCATCAGTTTGTCAGCTGTTAGCCTAAACCCAAGGGGCGCGTCTCACTGGACCTGCTCGGAAACCGGCCCAGGCTGGACGGCACCCGCAGGGCATGACCTTCCCTTTCGAGGCCCCCCAGGCCAGGACCAGCCGACGCTGATCTCCCGGCAGGAGGACTGGCTGCACGTAGACAGGGGGCTCCACTGTCCAGGCCCAGTCACCAGAAGTGAGAACGCCCCGCCCTGTGCCAGGCCCCAGGCCTCACCCAAGTCGCGGACAATCTCCCGGACCATGAACTGGAGCATGCCGCGGCTGTGCTCGGGGTGGAGGAACGACAGGAACTCCTCCTCCGTCAGCAGCAGGTCTGATGGCGGCTTGTCCGCCTGGTACCAGCGGTCCTTGAGGTTCTCCAGGACTTCCTGTGCTGAGAGAGACGCAGCCGTGAGGACCTCAGCCTGGGAACACCTGCACGCATCCAGAAAGTTCCGAGACGCTGAATGCAGAGGCTGCTCGGGGCGTGGCAGTGTCCAAGTCCAAGAGCACTGCCCCTGGGAGGAGAGCTCAGCCCCGGAGAGGCAGATGGCACCCCAGCCCACCCCAGACACCGACACAGACAACCCAGACACAGACGCAGGCGCCCCCGGACACAGAGCCCCCCAGACACCAATGCAGACACCCCCAGACACAGAGCCGCCCAGACACCGATGCAGGCACCCCCAGACACAGAGCACCCCAGACACCGACGCAGGTGCCCCCAGACACAGACACCCCCAGACACTGATGCAGAGCCCCCCCAGACACTGATGCAGACACCCCCAGACACTGATGCAGAGCCCCCCAGACACAGAGCCCCCAAGACACCGACGCAGACAGCCCCAGACACTGATGCAGAGCCCCCCACTGATGCAGACACCCCCAGACACTGACACAGACACCCCAGACAGATGCAGACCCCCAGACACTGACGCAGACACCCCAGACACTGATGCAGAGCCCCCAGACACTGATGCAGACCCTCCCAGACAGTGATGCAGACCTCCCCAAGCACAGACACAAACCCCCGAGGTACAGATGCAGACCCTACACACACAGAGACTCAGACCTCCCCCAACACACAAATCCTCTCCACACACAGACACCCCCAAGACACAGACACAGAGCCCCCAGACACAGATGCCCCCCACACACCCAGACGCAGATCCACCAGAAACAGGCACAGACCACCCAACACACACAGACCTCCCCACACACAGATGCAGACGCCCCCAGATACAGACACAGACTCCCCCCACACAGATGCCCCCCAGACAAAGACCCTCCCAAATACAAACACAAACCTCCCCACACACAGACACAGACGCAGACCCCCCAGCTGGCTGTGCTGTTTGCTCCTGGGGAGACGTGGAGGCGCCTGGAGAAGGCTGACTCACACTGACAAGTGTCCCGGGAACAGAGGCAGGACCCTGTCCCTCTCCACTCCCTTCCCGTCGCCGTTCGCGGAGGGCAGTTGCTGAAGGAAAACCCAGTTTCCAGACAGGACTCAAGCACCCCACTGATGCTCACGTGGCCCTCGCTCTCCCTCCGAGGGAAGGCCCATGCAGGCAGCGAGGAGTGCAGCCAACCACCGAGGGTCCCCTGGGGTCAGCAACTGTCCAGGCCCCCAACAGCATGGTTGATCCCATCGGCGGAGCAGCAGGTCCTGGCCAGGCACAGCAGTGTCTCTGCACTCTCATCCCGGGTCCCAACTCCAGCTTTAGCTGGGAACAGGGATGCCGAGGCCTGGGCAGTCAGAAGGAGGGGACGGCTGCACCCTACACAGTGCCTGTGGCCTTGCCTCTTATGCTTCTGACGAACAGAAGACCTCCGTGACCTACTTTCAAGTGGCAAATCCACCCAAAGGAAAAGGGGAGCGACCAGTTGCTCCCTGCCTGCCCCACTGCAGGGACAGGCATGAGGGGGCTGGCACAGACTTGCTATGTCTCCCTGGGGCCTATGAATGGACCTGATGTGGAGAAAAGGTCTCTGAGATGGCCCGGATTTAAGGTGGGCCCTGAACCCAATGGCAGGTGTCCTTGTATAAGAGGACAAACAGACACGGAGATAGGAGTGATGCAGCCACATGCAGGGACCCCAGCAGCACCAGAGGCTGGAGGGAGGCCTGGGACGGAGCCCCTCTGAGCCCCCAGAGGGAACCAGCCCCCTGTGTGGTGTGTAGCGACAGCAGCCCCAGGAACCCACACACGTGCACTGAGTGTCCCCTGAGGAGGCAGAGCTACCACTCGGTGACCCCTGAGCTCGCCTCCCAGCCCTGCCCCGCAGCGCTAGCTCCCCAGGGCCTCCCAGACGTGTGCCAGCTGCTCTTCACCTCCGGTCCCCCAGAACCACTCACCCCAGACTGCAAAAGGGAAGAAGGGATTTGTGAAACACTCAGGAGTGCTGGGATGAGAGCTGGACAGACAGGCTGAGGAGAGGACCCCACCTGGCTGAGAGGACGCCCAGGGGAACTGCCCCCTCCAGGTCCAAAAGGAGGACGGAGACGCCACGAAGCCCTTGATCCAGGAAGGACATGTCTCGACCCAGCCACACCCAGAGGGAACAGGCACCAAGACAGAGAAGCTTCCAAAAGCAGGTGGGAGAGGCGGCCGGCACCCTACGTCCCCACAGCCACCCCAGAAGCTAGTGCCACATCACCAACGCTAGCAGGAGGAGGACAGAGGCCCCCCAGGACCCCAGGCACCTCTAAAGAACACCTTCAGGGGACAGCCTGAACCACAGGACAAACACGTTTGAGAAAAGCAAGCAGCCCTTCAGAAAGAAAACCATCATGCCCAACGTATGGGGTCTAAAGAGGACGGTGCTGGACACCATCACGTGAGCCGAGAAGGGCTCAGCCCAGATGGGGCAGGGATAGATGAAGCTGTCAGATGTAAACAACTCCCCCCCGACACAGCCGTCAGGTCCCCACGCGGGTCACAGGGTATGCAGCCTCCGAGGAGGGGAGCTAAGGCTCTAACCCCACATCACCAGGGGGAAAAAGAAAGAAACTCTGTAAACGAGCTCAACTCACCTATCACCAAAAAACTTCAGACTGGCTCACCAAACAAAACTGAACCCTGTGGTCCATTAAAAAACAAAATGCAGGGGCCGGCCCGGTGGTACAACGGGTAAGTTTGCGCGCTCTGCTTCAGCGGCCCAGGGTTCACAGGTTTGGATCCCGGGCATGGACTGACACACTGTTTCTCAAGCCATGCGGTGGTAGCATCCCATATAAAGTAGAACAAGATGGGCATGGATGTTAGTCCAGGGCCAGTCATCCTCAGCAAAAGGAGGAGGATAGGCACAGACGTTGGCTCAGGGCTAGTCTTCCTGACCAAAAAGAAAAAACAAAAAACAAATGCTTCAGAAAAACCAGGACGGAAGGGCAATTCACTGTGAGTCCCACAAGCATGTGAGGAAGAGGCTGTGCCAACTCATTACACCTCCGTCAGAGGACGAGGCAGAGCGTCGGCCCAGCCACAACCAGACATAGGCATTGCAAGGGAAGAAACTGCAGACCAGCACCGCCCACAAACACAGATGCAAAAGTCCTCAACAAAATACTAGCATCAAATCCAAGAACGTATAGAAAGAATTACACACCACGACCACGTGGGCTTGGTCCCAGGTATGCACGCTGGTCCAACACCAGAAAATCAGTCAGTCTAACCCAGTACATCAACAGGCTACAGAAGGAAATCACACAATCACGTCAACAAAGCATTTGACAAAATCCAACACCCACTCACAACCAAAACTCACCGTAAACTTGGGAAAGAGGGAACTTCCCCACTTGATAAAGAGCATCCACAAACACCTACCGCCACCATCATGCCTAATGGTGAGAAACTCGAGGCTTCCCTCAACCAGGGACGAGGGAAGGACGCCCGCTTTCCGGTGTTATGCTGGAAGCGCTGGTTAGCACAGTGAGCGGGAAGAGGAGGAAGAGGTGCCCTGTGTGGGAAGGAGGGAACCAACGGTCTTTGTTCACAGACAGCATGACTGTCTACATAGAAAACCCAGAAGAATCCACAAAAACCCCTGGACCTACAAACCACGTAGAGCAGAGTTGCAGGATAGAAGGCTGACGCACAGAAGTCGTGACCTTCCACTACCAGCAAGGAACCCGTAGAATTGGGATTAAAACTAAAGAGCAAACGCAACCAGAAAGAAGGCAAGGACTGCAATTCTGCTGTGGGACAAGGGAGCCCAGTCCTAGGACACTCACCCACAAGGAGGGACAGCGGCCACAGCTCCTCCAAGAACACAACAGTAGTGAACACACGTGGACCAAAGAACATGGTGCAGCAGAGGAGGGAAGGGCAGCAGGCACACCAACCAGAGGCCACAACACACCCAACACGAGCGGCCAGTGGACACAGATGCCTCAGACAAACTCCTGCACACGTCCCTCAAGAGCAGACACCACGCCACACGGCAGGGATGATGACCGACCGTGTGAAGACAGAACAGGAGACGACGGCACCACACGCATGCGGGTAGAGCCCCAACAAGCCAAATCTGCCCACAGGCTGTGCCTGAGCCCCAGGGAAGGCGGGATGCACAGAGCCGAGGCAGAACCAGCGAAGGCCACGGCACTCCTCAGAGACGCCTGAGCACTTCGTCATTTCCCGTCAGTGACAGGATTTTTCAAGGGGTGTCCCTGAAGGCTGAGGGGGAGAGAATCCTGTCCTGAGCCCTGCACCACACCCGCCCGCACCAGCTCCCTCCAGCCTCCACATTCCTCACACAGATGCCCCCACCACCTTCACCAGCTCCGGGGTTCTGACACGTCCAGGGCTGAGGACCCTCCACCTGGCCGAGAACCGCCTCTCGCTGCTTCCGGCACCTTCAGCCACCTCCTCCCCAGAGCCTGAGCTCCCTCGAGGCCACCTGCTGCCCCCACCCACCCACCACGTCTGGAGGGGCCCGGGGCTCTGCCTGCCAGACCCTTAGGAGCCCCTGGCATCGGCATCCTCACGCACGGCAACGCACTTGCATGCAGGACCACAGCATGGCCACGCACTCACACACAAGGCCACACACACTCACGTGCAGCCACACACTCATACGCAGGGCCATGCATGCTCACGCGCAGCCACGCACTTGCATGCAGGGCCATGCACGCTCACGCAGGGCCACATGCTCACGTGCAGCCACGCACTCGCACGCAGGGCCACACGCTCACCTGCAGCCACACACTTGCACACAGGGCCACACACTCACATGCAGGGCCACACACGTTCACGTGCAGCCACGTACTCACATGCAGGGCCACACACACTCACACGTGACCACACACACGCAGGGCCGCTCACGCGCAGCCATGCACATTCACACGCGGCCACGCACTCGCATGCAGGGCCACGCACGCTCACACGTGGCCACGCACTCACACGCGCAGCCATGCCGGCCGCGGGAGCCTGGGCACTCACTCTCCTCGTCGATTTTCAGCTCCTCGTTGTTCTTTATCTTCTCAGCAACTTCTCTTTCCTTGTGGCCTTTGCTCGCCAAGAACTTCACCTTATACTCATCCCATGACACACGGCCTGAAAGAGCAGATCAACATGTTAGGATGTTTAACAATGAACATTTTTAAAAAGAAATATTTAATTATTTTAAGACATTTGTCAAAAATCCTTGAGGGCCGGCCCCGTGGCTTAGCGGTTAAGTGCACACTCCGCTGCTGGCGGCCCGGGGCTCAGATCCCAGGCACGCACCGACGCACCGCTTCTCCGGCCATGCTGAGGCCGAGTCCCACATACAGCAACTAGAAGGATGTGCAACTATGACATACAACTATCTACTGGGGCTTTGGGGTAAAAAATAAATCAATCAAACGATAAAAAAAAAAATCCTTGTGCTACAGGCAGCTGTAGAGGCAGAACCACCAGAGCAGCCAGCTCCAAACATCCTGCCAGGGCCCCAGGTCTAAGAGGTGGAGCAGCCAGCGCCCTGCACCCTCGTCCTCACCAGCAAAGCGAGAGGGGGATGTCTGTCTCTCTGGCGCTGCCAGTGAGGGGCCCCTCCTGGCTCTCACCTCTCCATCCCTGGTCCCTCGGCTGGGAGTCCCCTCCGCCCTCCACGCACCGCCCTTCTCCTGGCAGCCTCAGGCCCATCAAGGTCAGGGTGGGGTGGGCCATACCATCGCCGTCGGGGTCCACAGCCTGGAAGTGAAGCTTGCTCTCCGCGATGGCCTCCTGGAAGTGCTCAGCTGTCTTCTCCATGATCCAGTGCTGCATCTCCTTGGCACTGATCCTCCTGTCGGTGTTCACATCCACCCTGCGGGCAGACAAGTGATGTCAGACAGTGCTCCCAGACCCTGACACACAGACGGATGGGTGGACAGGAGGATGGCCAGGGGCTCCACAGGCAGCCGTGAAACCGCCATGAACAGCGACAGTCCACCCAACAGTGACACCAGAAACATCGAGGGATGTTGGGGGATGCTGGGGGACACAGGGGCATGAAGGGACGTCAGGGGTAGTCAGGGAACATTGGGTTTGCTCTGCAGCTGCCTCTCAGCGTCTACCCCATCAGTCTCGGGACCACTGGGAAGGTGAATGGACTCTTCCCTCACTGCATGACCACAGAACCTCAACCCAGTTCCACAGCCCACTCGGCACATGGGCCCAACGAGCCCCCATAACAGGGTTAGAGCTGAGACCCTAGGGTGAAGCCATGTTTACTTATGTACACACAGACAGCTAGACAGAGACACAAGTATGTGCATGCAGGGTATGCTCGGCTAGCACACGCTCACGTGCATACACGGGTCAGCAGTGCTTGTGTGTACACACCGGCTGCTGCACATGTGTACACGGATTGGCACACACACATATGCATACACAGGTTAGTTAGCATGCGTATGTTATCCAGCTCTGCCCGAGCGACCACAGGCAGTGACGGCCCTGCAACAACGCGCACGGCCAGGGCCAGGGCCTGGCTTCTGAATGCCACCCTCCAGCAAGAGAAACCGGCTCCTTGGAGAATGGCTGATTCTAGGGCTGAGGCAGGGACAACACAACGAGCCTGGAGCGTCTGCAAGTGCCCGACAAACAGCAGGACGGGGCACATCACAGGGACACAGGGGCCAAGTGAAAGAGCTCCCGATGGCCAAAGCTGGAACATCGTGAACAGCAAATACACAGCACAGCGCTGGACCACAACCCAAGTGTACAACACACCTCCCCAGTCCACCCTGACAGGAGGAAATGATCCATCCATCAACACATGGGCAAGAGAGCCCCTCCTCACAGAATTCCACACAAGGCAGCTGACCTTCCCTGTGGGAGGCGGAGCTCTACTCCCACTCTGGAAGGTGGGCTGCTCAGGGAGCGGCTGCCAGAGAAGACAGGAGGGACAGGACAGGGAGCCACTCGAGAGGAGACACCTGGGACGCCACCTGACCCAGTGCCCCAGTCGACATCCCCTCACACCATGTGACCGGAGGGCCAGCTTACCCCTGGGGTCTTCTTTCCAGAAGCCCACAACCTCAGTCTAACCACAAGGAAACACGGCAGACAAACCCAAGGTGAGGGACCTCCTACAAAAGCCCTGAGCAGTCCTCCTCAAGACTGTCAAGGTCGTGGGCCGGCCCTGTGGCTTGGCGGTTAAGTGCGCGCGCTCCACTACTGGCGGCGCGGGTTCAGATCCCGGGTGTGCACCGACACACCGCTTCTCAGGCCATGCTGAGGCCCTGTCCCACATACAGCATCCAGCAGGATGTGCAACTATGACGTACAACTATCTACTGGGGAGCTTTGGGGGGAAAAAAGGAGGAGGATTAGGCAATGGATGTTAGCTCAGAGCCGGTCTTCCTCAGCAAAAAGAGGAGGATTAGCACGGATGTTAGCTCAGGGCTGATCTTCCTCACAAAAAAAAAAAAAAAAAAGACTGTCAAGGTCGTGAAAAAACAGGAGCGTCTGAGACACTGTCACAGCCCAGAGGGCACAAAGGAGATGTGACACGCAGCACAGTGTGGGATCCTGGATAGGGTCCGGGGCAGAGAGAGGAGGCTGGGGAGACCCACGAATCTGAAGTCGGGAGGGTGGGTATCAGTCAGGCAGCACCGTCGTTTCTTGGTTCTGACAAATGTACTGTGGTTACGTCAGACGTGGATATTAGAGAAAACTGGGCTATCTGCAACTTTTCTGTAAATCTAATATCATTCCAAAATAAAAAGCTTATTTAAGAAATGTTGTGGAAATATTAGTTTCATTTGTTCAAAACTGAGGGCCGGCCCCATGGCTTAGCGGTTAGGTGCACACGCTCCACTGCTGGCAGCCCGGGTTTGGACCCCAGGCGCGCACCAACACACCGCTTCTCCGGCCATGCTGAGGCCGCATCCCACATACAGCAACTAGAAGGATGTGCAGCTATGACGTACAACTATCTACTGGGGCTTTGGGGGAAAAAAAATAAATAATATTAAAAAAAAAAGGGCCGGCTCTGTGGCTTAGCGGTTAAGTGCGCGCGCTCTGATGCTGGCGACCCGGGTTCGGATCCCGGGGGCGCCCCGAGGCACCACTTCTCCGTCCAACGCGAGGCCGGGTCCCACGTACAGCAACTAGAGGGATGTGAATCTATGACATACAACTGTCTACTGGGGCTTTGGGGGGAAAACACTGAATAAATAAAAATCTTTAAATAATATTAAAAAAAAAGAAAAAATTAAAAAAAAAAAAAAAAAAACTGAGCCGCATGTGCCCTTGGTGGGGGACAAGTAGGGCCGTCAGTAGCTGGCATGTGGCAAAAAGCTGGGACACCATGTGGCCCGTGGCAGCAGCACCGGGAAGCAGGAATGGCTGTGCGTGGAAGACTATGTAGAAACAACTGCCGAGTGAAAAGATGAACACAAGGAGGACACTCCCTGACTATAACCGATAAAGTGCACAATGGGACAGCAAGAGACTAAAGGGAAGTCAGTGTGTTAGCCAACAGGGCACTTTTCCCCGTGGTGGCGTCACAGCCTCAATGGTCCAGCTTTCTTCTGCATTTCCACGTGACTTGATCTGGGCATCTGAACTCCAATCCCACCCCCCAGAGCTGGCTGCAAGGGCAGTCCCATCACTACCCCCTCTCTGAGCAAGCGCCTCGCCTCTGCACTCCAAGGTCCTGATGGCTCCGTGTAGGAGGAGCTCCCGCCACGTCTGCACACTGGCCAGCAGGTGCCTGGGAAGGTCCGTGGGTCCCACAGGGCCAGGGAGTACAGGGATGGGGAGGGTGTGGCCTGGAGCTCGGACCCCCATGTGCACAGACACCTGCATACCTGGCCCTCGGGGCCCTGCCAGGTGTGACATCCAGGTGAGGCTCCACCTAGAGTGGATTCGGAGCTGCACCCCGCACCATCCAGGCCTCGCTATAGCGCGAGGTTCCATTGTGACATCTGCCTGCGCTCCAGCTAGGCGGGGGCAAAGAGCTGACCCTCAATTTTTCACAGGTGAGCACAGTGGGAGAGCAGGAAAGTACCGACTCCGTCAGGGAGGGAGGACTCCATTCACATCTTCACCCCTCCGCAGACAAGGGCCTGGGGTCCCCGTGGCAGCTCCTGCCTCCCAGCTCAACCCTCACGCCAGCGTGATGCACCTGTTCCTGGCACTGATTCTCCTCACCCTCCCTGGATTCTGCTCCGCCCGCCACCCGTCCAGCAGGCCCTGCCTGCCCCCCCGCCCCTGCTCACTGGCCCCTCTCTCCAAGCCCCACCCCACCCACCCACCCGTGTGCCCTGGGCTCTGCGGCCAGAGCAGGGCAGGAAGAGCCTGCTGTTGGTTCCATAGTTGACTCTGAATCTGTCTGAGGGAAGATTTTCTTTCATGCATCTTATAACAGGTGAGGCATTCCCCTGGTGAGAGCCACCCTCCCTCCAGAGGACACCCAGGCAGGTCCCTGCAGCTCTCCTTCCGGGTGCTTTTAGTCCAAAGGCTGCCTGTGTGCTCTGCGCCTTGCCCCTGGCCCGCTGGCATGGTGCAGCCCACCCTCTGCAGGCCACCCCAGAAGGTGGCTCTCAAGCATAGGCATGGACAATCCCGAGAGCCCTGGGGGGAACCCAGTGGCCTCTTGGTCAGCTGGCCATGTCATTACCAAATTAAGGGTCCCAGAAGCAACCAGGGCCTCACCTTTGGAGTCAAGGGTCCACATGCACAGTCTTCTTCTAGGACCCACTTCTCACTGTTTCAGTCTCGGTCAGCCCACTGACCCCGGACTCTCCCGCGTCCAGCTCCTGCCCCCAGCCGGCGGCCTCCCAGAGCCCTCAGGGCCGGGTGCGCACAGCACCTCATGCGGGTCTCCTGTGTCCACCTCTCCTGCCAATGCCTGTCCCGGGGAAGCCCCATGGGACACGGTGGAGACGAAGGGACAGGCGCCCCCACCTCGCCACCTGCCGTGGGCCTGCCTCCAGCAGATCACAGAGAAGAACCCGCCTGCCACCTGGTGGCTCAGTTCACAACTTCTTTCCTCTGCTCCCTGGAAACAGCAAACTTCACTTCAAACGACAGTGGATCTGTCCGCTGGACAAGACTTGAGTGCACTCCACCTGACAACAACCATCAGTTCCTCCAACGTGGAGAGGGAGCCACCGAGAACGGCAGTCCGGCCAGGGCGCGACGGGTGACTGCTGGTCCCGCCTCAGGTCACCCCTGTCCTGCACACCCTCCCCGGCCTCCTGGAGGTCCTTGTCTGGTTCCTCCTTTCTTCTGACCTCTGAACCTGGCCTGGCCCCAGGTCTGTCACAGTTCTTTCTCCAGGCGTCTCAGCTGATGCCCAGACCTGACCCTTTACTCCGAGGAATCTGCACACTTGCCCAATGCTCCTCCTAAACCCCACTCGATGACTGCAGGTCCCGAAGTCTCAGCTCTGCCTGCAGGCGCCTCACAGGCAGCCCGCCCCCGGCCCCCCACCTCCTGCAGCTGCTTGGGCCCCTGCCAGTCCACCTCCACAACGCCCCAGCCCCGGCCTGGCCTGCTACAGGCCCACCCTATGAGCAGACAGCACACAGCCGTGCCAGGACGGCCTTCTCACCACGCCCAGGAAGCGGGGCTCTCAGCACCCTGTTTCACAGATGAAGAGGCTGAGGCCAACCGGCTCGGGGAACGGAGCCCAAGTCCAGCTGCCAAGGGCCTCGTCCCGAGCTTGCGCTCTGGCCTCAAAGGTCCCTCACCTCCCTTGGACAGCTCCAAAGCCCCAGGCCACACGACTCGTGCATGCTCATGGCCCTCGCGACCCGTGCGCATGCTCGCAGCCGGCACACGTGACCTGTGCACATGCTCGAAGCAGCTCCCACGAGAAAGGCAGCCCCACCGCGGAGATCCCCTCAGTCTCCTTCACGGAACAGAGAGCCACAAGTCCCAGGTCCCAGCACGTGACCCTGCAGCCACCATGCCACCCATACCCCGAGATTCTGCAACCCGCCAGGCCCATGCCAGGTAGGGAGTCCCACTGAGATGCGAGATCCCGAGACCTGCAGTCCCGCGCAGCCCCAACACACTGGCTGTGTGTACTTCAACCACAGGACACGCCAGGTGAGCAAACTAATGAGATTCTGACAGCCCCAGGTCTGGCATCCTCCCTCCACTACATCCCTGAGAGCCTCTGAGCTCTCTGTCCTCTGCCTGGTCCCCACCCTCACACCTTCCCCACCACCACCCTGCACAGGGCATCCCGCCTGCCCCGAGTACCCCGAGGACCCCATCCCGGCTCCCCGTGGGCCCTGTTCCCCCACCGCCCTGACGTGTCCCACCCTGTTCTCTGTGTCTAGCGTCTGCCCCCTGTAAGCATCAGCCCTCAAGCCCGGGCCTTTTCCGGGCCCTCAGCAGGTACCTGGGAAAAGATGAGACCCCATGGGAGGGCGCTGTCACTCGGGGTCCTGGCAGGTCCCACTCGGCCCTGGGAGCCGGGCTGGGGGACCTGCCGACGCTCCCTGACACTGCTCCAGGACCAGGCGTCGGCACAGACCCCGAAGATCCAGACGCAGGTACTGACTGCGTGCGGGTGGGGCGCCACACTGCTGGTCACCCCAGCTCCCCTGAGCAAGAAGGTGGCCATCTCAGGACCTGCCTCCCCAGGGCTGTAGACAGTCAAGATGACCCATGACACAGTGCACGCAACCCTCAAGCCAGGTTCCAAGAACCATGGGGCAAAAGCTCGTCACTGAGGACAAGGCGGCCAGAGGAACTCAGGGACACACAGGGAGGGCAGAGGCAGGGAGTGACCACAGCCCTGCTCTGGGCGGACAACAGCGAGGTCAGGGCTCTGGGCCAGCAAAACCATAAAGGCACGTGCCCTGTCCACGCACACTGGCGCTCCTTCATGTCGCGTCACAAGAACTTCCAGACACATGGAGAGCAAATGGCCGCGTGTGCCCAGCACCAGCCCTGCAGTCCACACAGCCAGGCGGCTCTGCGCACCCGCCGCGAGCTGAGGCCCTCCCCACTCCTTACAGTTACTGCCTCCCGCCAGGCCTAGTCTAACTGGTCTTGTGACCCGCTGTGACCACCCCCATGACTGACCATCTGCCTTTCACCACAGGGGACGCTGGCTGGAGGCCGCCTTGCACCACAGGCCCAGGCAGGGCAGCCAGGCTCCTCCAGGCCACCCGCAGCCCTCCCAGCTGTACAGTCTTGTTGCCCGGCAGCCCCACACTGTGGCCCTCTGAGGCCCTACCGACCCAGGGTGCTAGCTCAGGGCTGCATGCTCCTCAACTCAAACACTGCAAACTTCCCTAGTGTGGTCAGCCACGAGCAGGCATCACAGCCCTCTCCTCCACAGCACGTCACCAAGCGGGCCCCTCGACTGCTCCCACCGTGTGCGAAGCCAGGACTGCACCAGCAAGGCAGCAAACGCCAGCCTCCCCGCACACACCCCACAGGCCCCAGGCACCTACTTGGAGAAGATGACCATCAGCTTCCTCCTGCTCCTCCGCGGCTCCGCGTCCTCCTCAAACCCATCGGTGTCCTTCCCCAGGAAGACCTCCTGGTGGAAGTCCTTGTTGAGATGCCCATCCATCTCCAGCTTCACCCCGTTCAGGTGGTCCGGGGGCAGGATCTCATTCTCCTCCCTGGTGCCCGCTTTCTCCCGAGCAGAGGAGTGGTTGGCAGGCCGGGCGGACGCGTCCATCAGAAGGATGACTCCTAGGAGCCAGAGGCAGCGAGGAGCCAGGCTGCAGAGCAGAGCCTGCCTGGACGCCATGGCCATGCAGGATGGTCTGCAAGTGTGGCCAGGAGCTGAAGAGAGAGGGGAGGGGCGGGTGAGGAAGTGAGGCCAAGAATGTGATCACAACCCCCCGCCACCCCAGGCCCTGCATAAGGCTCTGTGCCCAGCACAGCTGCAGGCCAACAGCCCACGGCTGCCAGACCCCAATGAGCAGTTAATGGTCTACAAAGAGGACACAGAGCCATCATCTGCTAGAGCCCAGCAAATACTTCACTAAAGAGACGTTCACTTTGTAACATAAGACAGATGTCCTTGGTTTACAGAATCCATACTAGGCATGGTATTCTTTCCTTTTTCAAAGACATGGGTTTCCAGCTCCTGTCTTACCTACTCAGGTAAAATGGCCCCATCTCAAGGGCTGTCCAGCACCACAAAATCTGCCCCTTCTTGATGTGCACAGCACGGTCTGTCTCTGACTCTCCTGGCATTGAGGCTGACCCCAGAGTCATGGTAACTCACTCCCCAGAACCCAACTCAGCACTGGTGAGCTATGTGACCTTGGCTAAGTCACCTGACCTCCCCAGCCTCAGTTTCCCTCTATGAAACAGGAAGCCCCCAACAGCCCCAGGGCTTTTCAAGGACTGGGCCTGGTGCCAGCAAACACCCAAGCCCACCCAGTAGGGCACTGGCCCCCTCCCACCTTCCCATCTCAACAACCTCTGTGGGCACAAACACACGCACACACACAAGCACACACATACACATACCAGCACACGCACACACTTACACGCATGCACCACAGAACAACATTTCGGTCAACGATGGACTGCATACACGACGCTGGTCCCATAAGATCAGTACCGCACGGCCCAGGAGTATGCTGGGCTGTACCACCTAGGTTTGTGTGGACACTCTGTGACATGTGCACAAAGACGACATCACCTAACGACGCATTTCTCAGAACGTGTCCCCCTCGTTAGGCAACGCATGACTGCACATGCACATGCATACCTGCACGTGTGCGCGCACACACACGTGCACATACATAAGTACACAGGCACGCACGTGCACCCACATACACAGGCATACACGCGCACACACGCATTCTTGCTCACGTTCACGCAGGAACAGCGAGAAGGCCGGAGCGCCCTGTTATTCTGGGTGTGCCTGAGCCTGGCAGTGAAGGAACGAGGCCAACCCTCTGTCCATGTTGCCACATCAGGGATCCCAGGGCCACAGGTGCTCACGCCTGGCACTCGGCCATCCCAGCCTTCCCTCACACCCCAGGATCCTACCCCAGGTCTCCTCCAAGCCAGGAACAGGGCCCAGCTCCCTCCCCATCTCCCCACTTGGCTGTTCAAGGACCTGCATGCTTCAGGATCCCAAAGGGAACTCTAGCTTTATCCCGCCCCTTAACCTGTTCCTCTCATACCCTGCTCACCTGGCAAACACCTGCTGGTCCTTCCAGGGGCATCTGAGACCCACCTCCCCCACCCCTTGCAGTCCTTCCAGGAAGGAGCCGCAGAGGAAGGCACACTCACCCCGGGTTAGGGTGCCGTTTGCAGCCAAGCTGGGGCACGAGGTTCAGAAATCATGGTGTCCTCCATGGGGCAGAGCAGATTCCCGTGCTGGCTGACAGCATGGCCGCCACACCACAGCCTGAGGGCGCATGGGGCTGAGGCCAGGTAAGGGGGCTCTCCCTGGCTACTCTGGCAACACTGGCAGATGCCACCGCTTGCTTCTCTGATGCCTCCCTTCTACCCTACCTGCTCCTAACCGTCATCCTTCTCCTGATGGGTTCCCCTGGACCCATGCACTATCTGGGCCTTCCACGAGATCTTGCTCTCTGAACTCACCTGCCTCATTCCCCTGAGGGAGTAACCGTCCCTGGGCAGCTCTACATCCCTCCTTCCAGGTCTGTGGAGGCCTGCGTCCCCCACACCCACTAGAGCCCACCGGCTGCCCCGACGTGCTGTGCTGTAACTGTCCCCTGAACCACGTTTCCTGGAGCTCCTGTCTGTCACCTTCAAGGGCCCATAGTCCCAGCACCTGTCACACTGCCTGCACACAGTGGCCACTCAGCAGAGCTGAGTGAACAAACGTGGGTGTTTCTGCCACACCACGGTGCGTGTGTTCCAGAAGTTGTCAGGGTCCTGCAGACACACACTAAACACATGGGGCCTAGGGGACAACAAACGGCAGAGGACTCTACAAGTGGAGCTCGGGACCACATCAGGAAGTGGCGCCTGGGACGGCGACGACTCGACAGCCCCGGCAAGCAGCTTGGGCGTCAGGCTGAGTGGAAATGCTACGTGCTGGCGCCGAGGTGATGCCAGCAGGGCTGCCGTGAAGGCGGGCCCAGGAGGAAGTGCAGCCAAGGGTTGTCACCTGCAGTCACCAAGGCAGGAGCCCTGGACACAGGTGCTCACGTCTGGCTGTCTTCCCTGGCAGAAGGCGTTTTCCTTCTCTGCTGGACTGTAATTCTGTTCCTGCCGCCCCAGCTCTTCCCACCAGAAAAGCGTGCAAACCAAGGCAACTCCTCCTGCTGTTAACATCCCACTGACCATGGTAACAACACCCACTGACCGTGGTAACAACACCCCACTGACTGTGGCCATGAAAACACGTGTCCAAATGGACTGTACTCCGGTCTCAGAAGAAGTCTACTCTGATTCACTTACGTTGATAGGAAGTACACTGAATGTTGTTTACACGACGTTTTGCACAAAAAGTAACACAGAAACAGCCATGTAGAGATCAGGCGGCCCCTGGAACGTCCTCCCGCCGCTCACAGCATTCACTTATCCCGCGAACGTCGGCCCCTGCTCACGCTCACCCTCTGCCCCCAGCAGCGGGCTTCGCCTTGTAGACAGGACCGTCCCCGGAGGCTCAGCCCCGGAAGGAACCAGCAGAGCCTTGGGGCGGACGGAAGTGGACACACGCAGGGCTCCTGGCGTCCCGGCGTCTGTTCCGGGGAAACCGGATTCCCGTCGTTACAGACGCTCCCTCGGCAGCTCTGCCGCGGCTTTAGGAGTCACGCTGACGGCGCGATGACAACTACCACCGGCTGTCCGGACTATCAAGGATTTACACACACAATCCCAAACGTCCACCAACACTGCGAACCGGGGTCACGGCCCCCCCTTCAAGGACGGGGAGGGCCAGGTCACCGCGCCGTAACCTCCGGGCCCGCCCGACCCTGGACAGCCGTCCCTCGGCCTGTCTGGCGGCGGCGTCCATGGGTCCGGGTGGAGGACGCGAGGCCGGGAGGCGGGTCTGCAACCGCCCCAAGCCCCCTCCCAACACCCGGGCCGGTCACTCCCCGATGGCGGGCGGACCAGCCACGCCGACCCCGGGCCCTCACTCACCGGCCGCCCTCCCCTCGCCCAGGATCCGCCGAGCGCCCGTGACGCCTCCAAAGGGCTGGCTAGGCCGCTGCCATCTTTTTTCCGGGAAGGGGGGGGGGCCCACGGGGCGGCGCAACATCGCCGGGAGGACGCCGGCGCCGCCATCTTCCCTCCGGGCGGAAGCGGCCGCGTGCCGGCCCCCCCCCACCCCCGGGCGCCGAATGAGAAGCACGCGCGGGTCCACGTGACCCCCCCCCCAAGGGCGCCCAGTGAGAAGCGCACGGGGAGCCACGAGACCTCAGGCCGGCCAGCCGCGGCGCCGCCGGCGCCGGAGCCCCGGGCGCGCGCACCCTCCGGCCGTGCCATGAGGCTGCTGCGGCGCGCGTGGCGGCACCGGACGGCGCTGGGCCTGGGCGGTCTGGCGCTCTGCGGCGCCGCGCTGCTCTACCTGGCGCGCTGCGCGGCCGAGGGCCCCGCCCGCCGCCGCCCGGCCACAGCGCCCCGGCCGCCGGGCCCGCGCGCGCCGCCGCCTTCCTGGCCGTGCTGGTGGCCAGCGCGCCGCGGGCTGCCGAGCGGCGCAGCGTGGTCCGCGGCACGTGGCTGGCGGCGGCGCGGCGCGGCGCACCGGGCGACGTGTGGGCGCGCTTCGCCGTGGGCACGGGCGGCCTGGGCGCCGAGGAGCGGCGCGCCCTGGAGCGCGAGCAGGCGCGGCACGGGGACCTGCTGCTGCTGCCCGCGCTGCGCGACGCCTACGAGAACCTCACGGCTAAGGTGCTGGCCATGCTGACCTGGCTGGACGAGCACGTGGCCTTCGAATTCGTGCTCAAGGCGGACGACGACTCGTTCGCGCGGCTGGACGCGCTGCTGGCCGAGTTGCGCGCCCGCGACCCCGCGCGCCGCCGCCGCCTCTACTGGGGCTTCTTCTCGGGACGCGGGCGCGTCAAGCCCGGGGGCCGCTGGCGCGAGGCCGCCTGGCAGCTCTGCGACTACTACCTGCCCTACGCGCTGGGCGGCGGTTACGTGCTCTCGGCCGACCTGGTGCACTACCTGCGCCTCAGCCGCGAGTATCTGCGCGCGTGGCACAGCGAGGACGTGTCGCTGGGCGCCTGGCTGGCACCGGTGGACGTGCAGCGCGAGCACGACCCGCGCTTCGACACCGAGTACAAGTCCCGCGGCTGCAGCAACCAGTACCTGGTGACACACAAGCAGAGCCTGGAAGACATGCTGGAGAAGCACCAGACGCTGACGCGCGAGGGCCGCCTGTGCAAGCAGGAGGTGCAGCTGCGCCTCTCCTACGTCTACGACTGGGCCGTGCCGCCCTCGCAGTGCTGTCAGAGGAAGGAGGGCATTCCGTGAGCGCCGCCCCTGTCCCCGGGACTCCGCGCGCACTGCAGCTCCTCTTCGTGCTTCCGCGCTAGAGGGGAGGCCAGGACAGACGCCTTGGGAGGTGGCTGCTGCAGCAAGAGTCACTCGGGGGGTCTGTGGAGCTGCGGCTGAGGTGGCCTCCCACCGGCCTTCCACTGGCAAAGCTGACAGGTTCTGGCTAGTTATTTGGGATGAATCCAGCCCTCAAAGGGACCTGGTTTATCCAGTGATGGGTGAAGCTTTTGGGCAGATGCCAAGCGGCAGTGGACAACTGCTGGGCCCCGGCTCCCGTCTGCACCCCAGGGAGTGCACCTCAGGGGCCATACATGTGGGCTCATTCAAGAGCATCTTTTTCTGGGCCTGGGAGACCCTTGAGGCTTGCCACACCATCACATCATGGCCAGGTAGAAATGTCCTGTCCCTGGATTTCAGCCAGCATTTGCCTGGACTGGGAACATGCCCAGCTTTGGGGGTGACGGCAGGCAGAGCCTCCTCCAGTGTGCAGAGGTTTGCAGCCCCCCCACCTGTCCACTTGCTGTCCTGTGCCACGGTGGGGGCAAGGAGCCAGAGGCTGGAGCTGACAGGCACTTGCAGAACCTGACCTGAAAGGAAGAATTCTGACTTGTTTGGGATGGGGACTGTGCCACGGCCCACGTCCGCTGTACCCACCGTCCACCTAGGAAATCACCCTGCGCCGAGAGCCATGACTGCTGTAAACTGACCCGCAGGCCCTGGTGTGTTGCAACTTACCTGCGTGTTGCAGCCCAACGGCTTTTATCAAAATTACTGTTGCTTTGTTTCGTTAGGTTCCCTTCTTTCTCGTCTGGTGTTGGTATCATTAGTCATGTGTAAGTCTAAGATTTAACTGCGTTTTATGTTAATTAGCTATAAAGCATTGTGGTCTGTGTGTGGCCCTGGAGTGAAGTCATGGTAAATGTAATTCAGCACTTGCCTGTGATTTATTTATAAATGTTGTAAATTTGTGGGTCTCAGTGTTTTTTAAATTATTTAAGAGAAGACTTTTCTTTCAGAACTTGGAGTTTGTGGATTAATCTGTTTTTACAGCTTGAGCTGTAGACCCATTGCTGCATGTGTGTTTAAACATGGAAGGATTTCAAAACTTCCATTTCTCCTTTCAGTTTATACATAAGTCAGTTCCATTGTCTGTTTCTGAAAAGACTTCCCTTTTAAGGCTTCCTCGAGGCCGCACAGGGGCAACTGTTTCTCACATCCGTCTGTTATTTTAGACTCTGGGCCCAAGTTCCAGGAATTGGAACCCTTGGAAGTGTTGATGAGGGTTCCCAAATTCTGTCTTAAGAAAACAGGCTTTGCTGCTGGCGTGTCCTTTTAGAGACAGACAGCACTCCTGCACACCCCTGACCGGTCGCCTCTCACGTGCCTTAACATTCCTCAGGACATCGGGGTGTCCTTTCTTCTCCATTGCATGTGAAGTGAGAGCCACAGTGATTGCAAAGGTAAAATATAGTGGCTCCAGGACAACGGTGAGCCCCTCGCCATCAGCGGTCAGCGTGGACACTGCGCGTCTTTACCTGGAGTCTGACCCAGGTCTTCTGTCTGGGTACCAGGCTGCCGCTGCAGTCCTGCAACCCACTTGGGGGCAGTGTGAGCAGCTACAAAGCTCTGATTTCTCTTCTCGCCGTTCTCTTACGTCTCAGGCCGTGGATGTTAAGAGCAGGTGTCTTAGCTCGGGCACCACAGCAAAATCCCACAGGCTGGCGGCTTAAACAGCCAACCTCTATTTCTCACAGTTCCAGATCAGGGTGCCAGCAGGGTCGGGTTCTGTGAGGGCCCTCCTGGTGTGTAGATGGCCGCTTTCCCGCTGTGTCCTCATGACCAAGAGCTGGCCAGAGCTCAGAGCGAAATCTCTGGTGTCTTTTCCTACAGCGACACTGATCCCATCACAGGGCCCCACCCTCGTGAACCTAATCCCTCCCAAAGGCCCCCCCTCCAAATACCATCACACTGGGGGTCAGGGCATCAATCTGAACTTGGGGGACACAGTCGGTCCATAGCACCATGTTTGGGTCATTTTTGTTTAAAGGTAGAAGAACAGAACTCGGGTTCTCAGGCCAGAAGGAAGGAGAGTGGTCTTGGGGTTGGTGACCTGAGTGCAATTCTTCCGCCTCTGGAAGGCAGAAGCTGGTCCAGAGAGGGCCTGAGACCTGACATGGTTCTGAGGAGGAGGCGAGCGTGAGCTTTGTGAGCGCCTTGAGCAAGCCTGACTGCCCCTGCGAACGCCTTGTTCACGGGACAAGGATTCACGAGATGACCCTCGTTTGGGGACACCAGGGTGAGCACAACGGGGCCCTGCCCGCCAACGGCGGCGGGGGGACAGGCTCCAGAGGGATGCTGATTCCTGCCGACCATTTTGACCTGGACGTCTCATCCGAGCCTCGGGATTGTGGGAGGATTGTGTGCACATCTCCGTTTCAGGTGGAAAAGGTGCCTGGAGAGACTTGCTGAGGCCACGCGGCCAGCAGAGCCAGGACTGGAGCTTAGGGCTGGGCCCCAGATCCCTGCCCAGCACCACAGAGTCCTGCCACAGCTTTGAGACTTCTCCAGAGAGTGGACCCACAGAAAAAACAGCACCAACGTCCACGACCACCTGGCAGAAAATCTAAGAATCCAGGCATGTGTCTTCGGGGGGACCTGTGAGTTTGAGCATTCGGTTGAACCACATGAAAGTGCCAATAGGCAACCAGTTTTGACCTGCAAAAATGGAAATTTCATGTTATTCAACCTAAAACATTGAATTTCAGAACGAAAGAAACCACACCCTGGGTGACCACGCACACCCACACCGTGGTTCATGCGATGTCAGGATCCAGACAACACATTGGCACTAAAGGCCGAGAACCCTTCCTAGAGTGACGCACAGCCACCCACTTGTCCGTGGTCCTGGAGCCTGTGGAAGGGCCACACATGGACTTCACAGAGCCTTGGGGGTCGCTGGCCCTGGATGGAGCCTGCCCTTCTCCAGCCTCTCCCTCTCCGCTCCTGTCCACTCTCCTGTCCGGTGGATTCTCCTTGTATGGGTCTCGAGCCCACGCCCTCCCTGCTCCCTGGCACCTGCCCCTGCCCTGTGGCTCCTCTTGGCTGTGGACTGGCCGTGGCACCTCCTCCCCAGGCAGCCTTCCCTGGTCTGCACCTCCCACCCACCGAAGCACTCACCATGGGGTCCACATCCTCTGGACGCTTGTGCCCTGTAGACCAGGGGGGAGCCCAGGACCAAGGAGACAGCAGGCCCCAGGATATGGGGAAGTCCGACCACCAAACCAGCTTTTATGAGGGAATTTAGGAGACAGGACAGCCAACTCTTCTCCAGCCAAACCAGTCTCTCTCCCTAAGTGGCCGTCAGAGCCACCGTGCAGGGCATCAGGGTTGGCATGGGCATGGGCAGCAGGCCTACATTCCACCTGTGAGGGACCCTCTCCTCCAGGGGCCCTGGTCTTGCCCCACCTCCCCCGCCGCCGCATGGAGAGAGAATGCGGGCTGTCAGACAACCGGGATGGCACACCAGCCGCCTGCACTCAGCCCTGGCAATGGCCCCTTCATTTTTCACCAACTGGAGGAGACTGAGGCACAAGAGATGGGGCCTTGGCCAAGGTTCCAGAGCCAGAAAACGAGGAACTTCAGAAATACCCTCAGCAGCCGGGATGAATCTCCAAAGAATTATGCAGAGTGGGAAAAGCCAGTCCCAAATGTTATGTGCTGCTTCCATTTCTGTGACATCCTTGGACAACAAAGCTGTAGAGACAGAGGGCATCAGCGCTGCCGGGTCCAGGTGGGGGAGTGGAGGTAGGTCCTCGAGGGGATGGGAACATCTGGGTCTCTCCTGAGGCTTGAATGTTGGTTTCCTGGTGGTGATGTTGTCCTCCGGTTTTGCAAGACTCGATCATTGACGGAACGTGGGTGAGGGTACACCCATCTCCCTGTACTGTTTCTCACAACTGCATGTGAATTTACAATCATCCCAAAATTAAAAGTTCAGTTTAAAAACATATATCACATCACTAGGGCCATCCCGATGGCCTAGTGGTTAAAGTTTGGCACACTCCGCTTTGGCGGCCCGGGTTCCAATCCTGGGCGCAAAACCACACCACTCGTCTGTCAATGGCCGTGCGGTGGCGGCAGCTCACATTAAAAAAAAAAAGAGGAAGATTGGCAACAGATGTTAGCTCAGGGTGACTCTTCCCCAGCAAAAATAAAAGAAGAGATCACATCACTAATTCTAATAAAATAGAAACATGGGACCCGAGACTCTGGAGGAGGCAGTGCCCCCCCAGGACGGCCCAGCACTAGGAGCAGGAATGGTCACCACACAGGCATGCCAAGGGGGAGGGCTCCCAAGGGGCTGGTGCTGCGCCTGCCATCGCCCCGCCCCCTCTGGCCCCCGGTCTGAACCAAGACCTCCCCCCGACCTCCCCAGCCCCTTCCACCCCCAAAAGCTGGGGTCCGCCTGGTGTAGCAGAGTTGGCAAGACCCAAGAAGGACCAGGGACGAGGTGGGGGGTGGAAGGAGCCTGGGGGCCACGGTTTGGGGGTATTCGCCAGGACACACACCTGCCGGAGACCATGGGACAGAAAGTGGTGAGGCCTCACCGCCTCGAGTGAGCCCAGAGGAGGTATGCCCCCACCTCAGCGCTGGGGGGCTTCCAGGCCTTTCTGGGCCCAGTAGCACAGGCTGGTGTGCAGCTCAGGGCTGGGGAGGTGCCAGCCCACCAGCTGCCTGCCCCTCTTGTCCCTGTGCACATGGACCACCCCTGATTCCCCCCAGAACGGGTGGGGTTCTCGCTCCTGCCCCCAATGTTGCTATGTATACTAGGTTTAGCCAGCAAGTTCGGGTTTTGGGAAGGTCCCCGGGCCTCTAGGCCTCCCTGTGCACGTGTTAAAAATAGAAACATTCAGATTCAAAGACCCCTCTAGTTTCAAGAGCCATAGCCTGGGGAGTCTGGTTCTCTGAGCACTGAGCTGTGCCCATGGCACCCTGCTGGATCCAGGAAGGGGGACATGGGGAGGAGGCAATCAAGAAGCCCCAAGATGCTGACATCATCAGGGTGGGGCAATGGATCCTGCACCCCACTTGGCCACCCCCAACCCAGCCACAGAGCAGTGGGGCTGCAGAGGACCCAGAACCAGCCCAGCCTGGCGCTGGGAGCAGGGGGGGTAAGCAGGGCACCCAGGGGCCTGAGCCGTCACAACGTGGGCTGTGCTCACAGCCCGCCTCAGCCCTGCTGCCTGTCCCCCCGTCGCCTCCCCATCCTTAGGCCCCTCTGCCCCGCTCCTGGCTGTAGCCTCCTCCACCCCCCTCACCAGGCTCACTCCTGCTGGCCATCTCACACGTGTCCCCGCTGTCCCTTTATTCACCTACCCAGATCACCTACCAACCACTGCCCCCTGGTCTCTTGCCTTCTTTGGCCTTCACCTCTGTACCTGGCTGTCCCCAGGCCTGTGCTGCACACTGCAGGGCCCAGGAGTGAGACTGACCCAGGAACCAGGAGCTGCTCACCTGTCTGCCTGCTGGGCCTGTCCACTCGGAAGACGTGGGCCGGGAGGCGGAGCTGCCAGGCCCTGAAGCCGTGCTCAGGCTCTGGACCAGCCTTGGGTCCCTCTGGACGGGCCTGGGTGTCTACCCTGGTCTCCCCAGTTGCAGCCTCAGGATGCAAAGTGCTGTCTGTGTCTGGGGGTCTCCTAGGGACAGGTCTCCTAGGAACCTGTCCCCCATCCTCTCAGACCTTTGCTGAGGTCTCCATCTGTCCACCCACCTGGGTGGGGCCCATGCTGTGGTCACAATCTCAGGGCCCTGCTGTGGGTTGAACCGTGCCCCCAAAAAGATAGGCTCAAGTCCTCACCCCTAGTGCCTGTGAATGTGGCCTTATTTGGAAATAGGATCCCTGCAGATGTCATTGAGGTAAGATGAAGTCGTTAGAATGGCCCCCTACTCCAATATTACTGGTGTCCTTATAAGAGACAGAGACCCATGGAGGAGAAGGCCACGTGAAGACAGAGGCAGAGATTGGAAACGCCATGATTGCCGGCAGCCTCCAGAGGCTGGGAAGGGGCAGGAAGGATTCCACCCCGAAGCTCAGGGAGCGCCGCCCTGCGGAGCCCTGGATCTCAGCTTCTGGTCTCCAGAACTGTGAGAATAAATTTTTGCTGCCTTGAGCCCCCGGGTTTGTGGCTCTTTGCTCCAGCAGCCTGAGGAGGCTGGCACCGCTCCCAAGGCCCACCTGCCCTGGGCCCCTCCCAGCTCCCGGGGCCCTGTGGGCACTCGCTGGGCATCACAGACCCCTCGGCCACGGGCTGTGCCGAACCTTCTCTGCTTCCCAAGGCTCAGCACAGACCCTGCCGTTCTGGGCAGGCCTTCACCTGTCCATCCTCTGGGCTGGAAGGGCAGGGCCCTGCAGTGGCCACATGCCCAGGCATTCCCACAGCCCGAGATGCTGCCTGGCCCCCACCTTCCTTCCAACATTGGCCCTGGCCCATGCCCCCCGCTGGCTGGGTCACCACCCTCTCCGTGGCTCTGTCTCAGCCCAGAATCCACAGGGTCTGACCAGGGCGGCCCGCGCTCCTCCCTTGGGCCCCACCTGCCCCAGGCACCCTATCCACACCATGAGGACAGGGAGCACGTGGCAGCTGGCCACAGACAGGCCTATAGCAGGCCAGGCACCCGGCACCCTCAGGACCTCCAGAGGAACCTGGACAGCCTGCTGGAGTGGCAGCAGCCCAGAGAAGAGAGTTACCTCGAATTTGCTCCTTGGTGCCTGCACCCTGGTTCCAGGGGCTTGGCTTGTTTTCCCTCCTAATAAACATGCTCTGGGTCAAGCTGACATCTCTCTCTCACCGTGAGTCCAGGGAACAGGGGAAAGGCACCCCGTGTCTGTCCTGACACCACAGCTGCCCATCTGTCCATCCCCCTAGTCCTGGCCTTGGAGTAAACATTGGGCTCTCAAGGGATCACAGTCCAACCCCTGGGGGTGCTGCTTGTTCTAAGACCCTCCACTCCGGGGTCTCCTTGGGGGTCCCCTCCCAGCCCCACCCGGAAGACCCTCCCCACAGCCTTGGGAGCTGGAACAGTCCCTTCACTCGTCATATGGCCTCTGTGGGCACCCACTCCCCTTTCTTTGGGGCCAGGGTGGGCTAACTGCCAGCCTGGGACCCCCTCAGACCTCCCCCTCGGTCTGCTCCCCGTAGAAATGCACATCTTCTCTCCGTCGCCCCCAGCTTCTCCTTCTGCCCTTGCTACACCGTCCTCTGAATGCTTTTCTCAGGGTGCTCAGCCCTAATCCCAGCCCTTCCTGACCCCACCCACCTGTGGATGGTGCTGCTGGCTCCCCACCCCTCCCCATTCCTTCTTTCAGACCCTCAAGCCTCATGCAGAAGCCCCAGCACTACCCCCATGGCCACACTGCAGTCAGGTGACCCCTCCCACACTGCACTGACCACTTCAGAGATCATCCGAAGCAAACAGAACAACCCACCATGCACTGCGTCCTGGGGCCACACGCGTCCCTGCCCCCAGCATGCCCCGGGACCCTCCTCTGCTGGTGTCTCTGGATCCCACCTCACCCCTTCATCCCAAGGACCCTGAGCTTCCCCCACCTGTGGTCCCATTGGAGATGGCACGTGGGTTGGGGGCTGAGGAGGGCTCGCGGGGGGAGGAGAGTGGGAGCTGAGAAAGGAGAGGGCCTGGGGAAGGGCCCAGGCCCACCCGAGCCAGCGTCTCCTGTCTGCCTCCTGGCCAGCTTCAGGCCTTTGCTCTGGCCGCAGCAACCAGTGAGACCTACGTTGTGGCCTCAGTGGGCATGGCTCAAGCACCCGTCTCTTCCCAGGGCCCGGGTCTGGCAAGAGTGACAGCAAAGGCCAATGGCCAAGGTGAGTGAGGCCGGGAGGCTCTCCAACGATGCAGCCCGGCCCCTCTTAGCTCCTGTCTGTCCCCTAGACCCACGAGGGGCCCTGGAGCAGGATAGGAAATGAGGGAAATCAGGAAAGATTAGCAATTCCTGTGAGGCTGGGGCAGCGCCCCAGGGACCCTCAGATCTGGGCTGGGGAGACCCGCTGTGGGAGGTCCCAGAGATGTGGGACCCCACTCTGGATGCCTGCCTCAGTTGCCCAGGTCAGAAGACTGGGAAGAGGTGTGACCCCCAGTCTGGGCACAAGCAGGTGCCTGCGGTCCCAGCCTACCGACTGGTGGGGCCCTGGAGGGAGAATCGAGCCTCAGGAGGGCGGGTCTGCCCAAGCTGCTCCCAGGAGACTCGGCCTCGGCAGAAGCTAAGGGTGGGGTGAATGGCTCCCCCTCGACACTGACTTGACGGCTGCACTGGGCCGTCTTGCAGTGAGGGCCCAGGAAGGGATGAGGGTCAAGGGTCCCCACAGAGGGGTCTCCACTTGAGCCTGGAGATGAAAGCTACTCCAGAGCGCATGCCCCGGCCTGGGAGGGGGGCTCTGGTAGCCAGGCGGGCAGCTGGACCTGGAACCCAGGGAGGCCTGGGTGGTAGGGGAAGAGGGGTCAGCAAGGGGCAGCCACTGGCGTGGTCACTCGGCAGGATTGGTCAGGGGCCCTCCCCACACACACCTGGGCCCCCTTGCACAGGTGGTGTCCAAAGTGGCCTCTCTAGAGGTGCCCCCGTTGCCCCTAGCCCCAGGTCCCTGCTTCTTCTCTGCACATGGCCCAGGGCCATGGCTACTGGCCAGCAGGGTCCACCAGGCAGGGCTCAGCTGGCCGTGGCGCTGGTTGGTGCTGGAGGCTGGGGAGAAGCTGGGGCCGCAGAGTGTGGCTATGGGAGCCTGGACATTGGTCGGCTCCATCCTCCAGAGTAAACACTGAATCTCCGCGGCTGGGCCAGCTGGACAGGAGCCCAGGGAGGGCCCTCATCCAGCTCCCGCCTCCTGCTGACCCAGGGCCTGACCCAGCCCGGTGACCCGAGGAGAAGGAAACCAGTCCGGCCCCTCCCTCCGGTGGCGTCTGAGGGTCTCGGCAGCCCTGAGGGGCCCCTGCACCCCCTGCTGCAGCCACCCACCTGACCCCGTGCAGGGAGTGATGGATGGATGGCCAGAGCCAGGCTCAAGTGTCCGGCCCTCCAACCAAGTTCCCAGAGAGGCCCCCGCCCTGTTCTCCGACCCCCAAGAAGCCATCAGGCAGTCTCCACAGCGATTGCCTGGAAGTGCCTTCTCGGGTCTGGCCTTGGTGCAACCTGCTGTGAGGGCCTCCCGCAGGGCCTGGCGTGGGCACCAGTGCAGGACGGCTGTGGGGCTGCAGCAGGGGGCCGGGGGGCGGTCGGGAGGTGGGCCAGGGGCTGCTGGGAGCTGAGGGGCTGCTTCTGGAGAGTTCACTTGAGCGGTGGAGTCTGGCTTGGCTCTTTGACACCCTTTCCTGTTTACTCCTGTTCTCGCCGCCACCCCCGCACATACCCAGGTTCCGACAGAGCAGCCTGGAGGGGCTGTGGGCACAGGTGGGGGTCCCTCCTGCCCTCGCCACTGCCCTAGGTGTGTGTGACATGCCGACTGTTGCAAAACTGATGTTATCACAGCAGAGGAACCTGTGAGTCACTGCCCCAGAGCAGGGGCTGCACCCCAAATCCTCCCAAACAAAGGCCCTTTGTCCCCGAGCCCCCCAGGGCCAGGCCCAGTGTGCACACCGTCAGACATGCAGGCAGGCAGACATGCCGATGGTGACGGCAGGCACAGACACGGGTCAGGGGTGTGTTCCCAACACCCAGACATGCTTCCCAGCCCGCCTCGACCCAGCTCCAGGGGCCAGGCCTTGGGAGACCCCAGGCTGCTGGAGGCCTCAGCTCCCAGGTCAGCTCAGGTGCCCAGGGCTAGAGATCCAGCACCTCGTTGACCCTGGGGCAGGGCCCTGAGGTTTTGCAGAGCTGGGAGCAGCCTGAACTTGGCCCAGAGGGCACACTGGCCAAGCCCAGCGAGTGAGCGAAGGCCCCAGGATGCAGCACCCCACCCTGCCCCCCAGCTCATCTCATGAGGGCCTCCTGGCCACAGCCCGGGCCTAGGTCAGTGCTCTGTGTGCAGGACGGAGGCCTCGGAGGAGACAGGCTCCCTGCCCCCAGGGAGCTTCTGCCCCAGAATAGGGTGTTGATACGCCTCTCCTTTGACCCCATCACTCAGAGTCCCTGGCTCTCACAGAGTCCAGCTTGAGGCCCCAGAGAGCAGCACTTCCCCACCCCCAGGTCCAGGGGTTTTGTGGCCCCCGCCCCAACCGTCTAGCATAACGGGCTCCCTGGCTGGACCAACGCCAGCAGGTCTCCCTGATGCCAAGGACCCCGACCACAGCTATTCCTGAGCTCAGCAACTGGCCAGCCAGGGACTCCGGCCACCTGCCCTGTGTTTGCTCCCGAGGGGCCTAGCAATTCCAGCTCAGCAAACAGACCCCTGGTCCCAGGGCAGAGACAGAGGAGACACGGACTCCACATGCACCACACACCCAGGGGTACAGGTGCAGCTGCACTCTGACCACATCGGAGTCAGAGACACCATCAGCTACCACAAGGACCCTCGGGGTCAGCAAAGGGAGCCCAGGAACATGCAGACCCAGAGGAGCACAGACACGTCCCCCCCACCCCCATGTCCCAGGCTACTCTGGTCCTTGACCCCGGTCACAGGAGTCAGGATGTCTGGTCTGGATGTGAGAACCTCCCAGGTGTGCAGGGAGGGCCCTAGCTGGGGACAGGCAGCCCAAGGGCCTTTAGAGCAGACCCCCTCCCAGCCCAGGCCCAACGTGAGGAGGGCCAAGTCAGACCCAAAGCTGGGCCCTGGCCACCAAGGGCCAACCTGTCCCAGCTACACCCCAAGATGCACACTCCACCCAGGTACCTCAGGCCCAGGCCAGACGGGCGGGCCTCCTCTGCAAGCCTCACCCCTACCCTGTCCCATCCCGCAGCCCCCAGAGGGAACCATGGTGAGCAGGCCCAGGCAGCCCCCTACCCTGGCCCCCCCGCTCTCCAGCTCCTGCCATGGGCGGGGTGGGGCCCAGCTGCCGAGCTGGCGGCTGCTCCTGCCCCGAGAGGACTTTCCAGCTGCCCTGAGCCAGACGCCCACATTCCTATCTGCACTCAAACCGGACACACGCAGAGGGCGTTGGGGGAGCAGGCCCTGACCCAACATGGAGACAGCCGCTCCCAGAGCCCCAGGGCCCGCCTGGGGGCTGGGAGTGGCCGGTCAGGGGCAGCCAGGCTGCGGCCCCAAGACCAAGGCTTGGGAAGCATGGGGATGGGGGACACTGGAGGAAGGTCCCCCTCCCAGGAGCCCCCAGAACAGCAGGTCCCCCAGCCCCAGCTGGCAGGCGGCAGAGTCAGATGGAGGTTCTGAGAAGTGAACCCTAGACGGAGTCACCAAGGTCAGCTGGGCACCTCCTGCCGCTGCATGGCAGGGCTCGAGGTCAGGGGTCAACCCCGGGCCATCCAGCGCCTTGCCAGCCATTGTGGCTCTGGCCCCAGCCAGACATTCGGGGTACCCCAAAGCCACATCCAAAACCAGAAAGGCCAGGCCAGGAAAAGAGCCCCAGTGACCCCAGGAAGCCCCTGCCCTGAACAGCAGCCCTACCTGGCATGCACCCCACGGCAGGACCCCCTGCTCAGGCTGGGAGGCGTGACCACAGGGCCCACGGCCCCTTGGGGCTCCAGACCCCCCAAGGCCCTGTGGAGCTTCCCAAACACCCAGTTTGGGTCAGGCTCAGGGACAGTGGGACTGAGAGAGATGCAGCTGGGTCTGGGGGGGGGGGCCTTTGGGGGCCTCACCTGCACTAGCCCCTTGTGCACACTGAGGGGCCAGCCTGTGTCCTTGAGGGTCGGTCTGGGCCTGGGGCCTAAATCCCAGGCCACCCCAACTCACGCCCCTGGACCCTCCTATGGCAGCCTCCGCCATCCACTGGCCTCCCATTTCTTTCTCCTGCACCCCCAGCCCTGGGGGCTCAGCTCAAGACAGCACATTCCAGGGGACTTGTGTCATTAGCTAAGCGGCTAATGACCTACGATTAGGGGGCAGAAAACGGAGGAAGACGAGACACACCAGGAGGCAGGTGGAGTCGGGCGCCGGGATGCGGGCCCTCCCCGGCCCTGGCCACCTGCCCACTGTGAGCTCCACGGAGCTGGCCCGGTTCATCCTTCCTCTCCTGTCTCTCGTCTCCTTGTCTCCTCGTCTCTTGTCTGTCACTTTCTGAGGGGCCCTGGCCCGGCCTCTGGGTCTGGGTCTCCATCTCTGTCATCACAGCTCCTGCAGCAGCTCAGAGGGAGGTGAGAGCTGGCCCTCCTGGGCCAGGCGAGGCAGGGGGATTGGCTGGTGTTGAAGGACTGTCAAGAAGGCCCCGGATGCAGTGGGGCCCAGGCACGGCTGAGAGGGTCTGGCTGGGTGCCGGCTGTTGTTGCTCAGCATCCCTCCCGACTGCGCCCTGGGCAGCCCCGCCACTGCACAGCCTCGGTCTCCCCCTCTGTAAACAGGCGAGCACTGACCCATGCCTACGGCCAAGCCAAGCTGGAGCTCCAGACCGGGGCCCCAGAAGGCCGCGCACGAGAACTCTGTGATGTAAAGCGGGGACAGTGACCTTACCGAGCCCCTGCCTCCCGTGCCTGCCTCTCGTCTCCTAACCTCCATGGGGACCCCAGCGACCCGTGCCCACCCTCAGACTGCCTGAACGTCGCCCTCGACCTGGCTGGCGCCTGCAGCCGCTGTGAAGCACAGACCTCCTCTTGGCCCCTGACGCCACCCTGGGGGGACCAGGGAGAGATGAGGACAGGTCAGTAGCCAAGCATGCCGCCACACGGACCTGCGCCCACCTGGCACCAGTGCTCTCCTGCCTCATTACCCAGCAGGCTGCAGGGAGGGGCCCGCCTGTGGCCCCTCAGGCAGGTCAGAGTCCGGCAGAGGGGATGGGTAACGGCCCTCAGGCTCCAGCCTCCACCTGCCCCCCTCCCACCCTTGCCCTGAGCCTGCAGGCAGACCCCACCTGCAGGATGGAGACCCTGCCCTGCTCAGCCCTGGAAGCAGGGTCTCCAGGCCCTGCTGCTGCGGAGCTGAGCCCCACCCAACCCCTGTGCGTCTGCGGAGGGGTCAGGGGCCGGGGATCCAGCTGGGGCCACCTGCTGAGGGCCCAGGTGCCAACCAGAGATGGTATCTCAGTGGCTCTGCAGAGGCCCGGACAGCCCAGGACCAATTTACATTCTTTGGTCTGGGTTTGCCGGAGCCAAAATGGAGTGGGGGAAGGGGGCCCTGAATCCACAGGTCTGACCCCGTCTTTGGGGTGAGTTGTTTACACCGCCTGGTGGGGCAGCAGCCAAGGGGAAAGTGGCGAGAGTGAGGTGCCTGCCGGCCTAGGCCTGGACAACCTTCGCCCAGCCCCACAGGAAACGTGTGCCTCAGCGCACCTGGGCAGCAGGGACACTCTCCAGTTCATATGCAGTCCTGTGTGTGGCTCGCCCACGTCTGCTCCCCGCACCTACCCCGCAGGTGAGGCCCTCCTGAGGGCTCCCCACCTCGTCCTCTGCGCCCCAGACACGCACAGCACACGGCATCAGGGCACTGTCCCGCTCACCAACCTCTGAGTCTTCTAGTTCCCCAGACTGAATGGGTCTGGGCCCCTGGCCCTGCAGGGGACCAAAGGCTGCTGCCCTCCAAGGCTGGACTGGCCCTGGGTGAGCAGAGGGGCAGTCCCAGGCCGTGGGCAGAGCCAAGCAGGGACCAGGATGGACACCTGTCCTTGTACTCAGCAGGCACAGGGGCTGTGGGGCTGCACCCGGCGCTGCCAGGACGCTTGGCTGGAACCTCCACGTCCAGAGCAAAGCCCACCAGCCTGCCCCCGCCCTGGCCCAAGGAGTGAGTCCTAAGGCCACACATCCCTCCATGGCTGCACTTCTGGCCCTGCCCTCACCTCCACGACGATGACACAGTGACCAGGTGACAGAGAGGGCTCGGGGTGCTTTATTGCCGTGACCACAGATAACAGAGGGCAGTGGGGGGTGGGCTGGGCAGCCCCTCCACAGCCTCAGCGAGTCCTCTTTGACGGCAGCTTCTCCCAGCCCTGGCCGGTGCTCTCACATGCCCAGGAGCAGGCCAGAGAAGCTAGAGCTGCTCTGGACGGTGAGGGCTGCCCCAGAGCCATTGTCCACGAAGACGGAGGCGTATTGTCCAGCCTGCAGATACCCACAGTGGACGTCAGCCCCCAGAGGGCCTCCGCGCCCTGGAGTTTGTGGAGCGACAGAGCCCCAGCCCCACCGGGCGGCACGCAGCCCAGGCCATGCGGGGCCAGGAGTCCTGAGTGGCCACTGTGGCCAACCTCCACTCACTCACTGGGCTGGGTGGTGTCCAGGTGAGGCTCGGCGGCCCCAGAACCCCCTGCCCTGCCGCCCCTCCAGCCTCACCTGCAGCTCCAGCAGCCCCTGCACCTGCACCGTGAAGACCCTGCCGTTGCTCTCCAGGCCCGAGACGGCCTCCAGGGACCTGGACACAGTGCCGTAGGGCAAAGGTGAGGGCAGGGCTGGCCCGTGGACAGGACCCTGGTGCCAAGACCCCACGACCCACCCCAGTGCTCACTGCAGGCTTCTGTGCTTGGGACAGCCCCTCCCCTCTCCAATAGCAAGATGGTCCACACTCAGGCACCCACCCCTGTCCCCTGCAACCTCCTGGCGCCAAGGGTGGCCCAGGAGGGCCCACTCACGTGTGGCGATGGCACAGGGACTCGATGCAGATGAGCACCCGCACGGTGTCCCGGACCCGCAGCCGAGCCCTGCCCTGCAGCTCCCTGTGGTCTGCAGAGACAGGCTAGGTCTGCAGTGGTCCTCGGGGAGGACGGAGCAGAGAGGGGCAGGGGCAGGGGCTGGGGTCTTCAAGCCCAGGAGCGGCTGTGGGCTGGGGGAGGGTGGGCGTGAGGCCCCATCCAGGCCCACCGTGGGAGCTGGGGTTGGAGCAGCAGCACCTCTGCAATGGGACCCAGGCCTGGGGCCTGCAATGTCCTGTGCCCACCCGGGAAAGCCAGTTCCCAGCCCACCACACGCACCCGGGCCTGGCCCACTCACCCACGTGCAGGCTGGCGGAGAACTGGAAGATGGCGCTCACCGGGGCTGTGAACCGGCCCGAGGCCAGGCTCAGGCCAGACCCCCGCAGGAAGGCGCCCTGGGCTGTGGGCTGGAGGGGCAGCAGGTGTACCATAGGGCCTGGACTCTCACCGTGCACACCAGCCTGGGGCAGGAGGCTGCGACCAACAGCCCCCAATCCCAAGCAGGCCCCCAGGACAGACGGGACGACATGTGTGCCTACATCCCTGAGCCTCTGGGCACAGGCTCCAGGCCCCAAAGGGTGATGAGGCCCCGAGACCCCACATAGGGGAGGGTGTCCCTGCCTCCTGGCCACTTCAGACCCCACCTGAAGTCTTGGTGCACACAAGTCCTCCCAACCCGGACCCAGGCTGCTCCCCCGTGCCCACTCCCCCAGGCCCCACTGCATGTGTGTACTGAGTGGTCACCCCATGGTGGCTGTGGGCCCGCTCACCTGTGGGGGGCTGACCCAGCATCCTGCCCCCCAGCTGGTCCCCGTTAGTGCATGAGCGCCTACGGGGATGCCCCTAGAGACAACCAGGGCTTACTGGGCCCCTCAGCCCCGCCCCCCGGGCCCACCCCCCATGCCCACTCACAGCCTGGAAGCCGTGTAGCTCCACCAGAGTCTTCTTGTCCACCAGCACAGGGCCCTTCAGCCGGCAGTGGAAGGCCTCAGCCACCAGCCGCCTGCCTGTCCCCTCAGGCAGCAACGGGCCCAGCAGCCCTGAGAACCGACGCTCGGTGGCCTCTGTGGGGACACGGGCAGGGGCAGCAGCTTGGAGTCAGCATGGGGTCACCCCCAGGCTCAGGTGGGGCCCTCCTGAGCCTCTGGGAGGAGTGGGGTGGGGGGTGGGCGACTCACCTTTCAGCATCTCCTGAAACTCCCTCAGCAGGGCCTCCTGGGTGACTTCCACACCAGGGGGGCCTGGGGGGCCAGGGGGCCCAGGAGGCCCTGGAGGGCCAGAGAGGCCTCGCTGGGGGGAGGCAGGAGAAAGTGAGAATCCCCGGGCAGCCACAGCCACCCCTCCCTGGGCACAGACCCCGGCGCTCACCAACTTTTTGTTCTGGCCTCGGCACCGTTTCTTCGAGGCCCCATCATCCGGCCGCCGGACAAAGTTCAGCCATGTCATGTGGGCATCTGAGAACTCAGGCCCCAAGGCCTCAGGCGGCTGAAGGGCCAGGGGACAGGGCTAGTGAGCTGACTGCCGGGCCTGCTAGGTCCTGCCCCGCTGCCCCCGTGGAGAGCAGGAAGCCTCAGGGTCCAGGTCACCTCAAGCAGGACTCAGAAAGGACATGAGAAAGATGCCGACAGGGCACTGCAGGCCACCCCCGGGGACTCAGACCAGATGACAGCAGGGCCAGGGCTTGGGCCCCTGCGGGTGCTAGTTCTGTGTCAGAGCAACCGGGTCCCCTCCCGTGGCGCCCTGTTCCCACGTAGACGGGCACACCCATGTGCACTCGGAGCCAGTCCCACGTGTCCTGACAGGGTTTGGCCCTGGCGGAGGCCGGCGATGCAGGGCAGGAACGTTTCCAGAGCCACGCTAGGCAGGGAGGGGGTGGGCGCAGGCCCTGCTCTGTGCTGGGCATCGGGTGTGCGAGCTGGCAGCTTCAGTGCTCCGGCGGGCCCTGCTCCTCAGGCTCAGACCCATGCCACAGCAGCTGGCCCACCTTGCTGTTGGAGCAAGGGCCGGGAGGGGTGGAGCAGAGCGGCCTTGACGGAGTCCCCCAGCCCTCCAGCCACCCCCTCCTAAGCCCAGGTTCTGCACCAGGCAGGTGGGAGAGGCCAGAGCACCCCCAGTTCCAAAGTCAGAGAAGGAGACATGGTACTAAGTAAGGGGCCGTGGGCCCGGGAGGGAGTTAGCCATCTGAGGAGGTGTGTGCCAGGCTCAAACAGGAAGCCCATAAAACAGGCAGGAGCGTAGCAGACACGGCCTGCCTGGGAGAGAGCCACCATCACGAGGCCAGCGGAGCTCTGGCCACTCCCGGAGAGCCGTCCCAGGCAGGGCAGGCTGAGCGGTCGGCCCTCAGCCCCAAAGAGAGTGGGAACTAGGCTCCGGGGGCAGGTGCAGCCTCCTGACCAGGGGAGGCCGGGGCTCCTTCCCAGTGGACAGGCCTCCATCCTGGGGGGCTAGGAGGAGCAGGTCCCCTGATGCCTCGCACATCTGCTGTCTGCCTGTTCCCCTGGCTGCCAACGACCCTAGCTGCACCTGAGGAACTTAGGGGTTCTGGAGGGCCAAGTGCATCAGTGGTGTCTGGGGGCAAGGGCTGCGGGAGCAGGCAGGTGGAGGACGAGCCCACCCCCGGCAGGAAGGGCAGGGGTCCCGCCATCTGGGGAGGGCAGTCCTGGAGCACAGGCCAAACGTCCCCGTCCGGGATGGAGGTCCACCTGCCTGTCCCCAGACTGCTCTGTGCCCTTGCTCCAGAGGGGCAACCCCAGGCAGGGGGGCCGGGCAGGGCGGGGAACCGCCACCAAGGACCCCTCCCCTGGGTAACTGGCTGGGATTGCTCAAGACTCTCTGGCCGGCCCCAGAACCTGCCGGCAGCCCACTCTTCCCTGGCTGGCCAGGCCCAAGCACTCCCTTCTCCTCAGCCTGCCCATCTGGAAAACGGGGCTTCAGGCTCCAATGGGGCCACGTGGGCCAGGAGCAGCCAGGCTGGCCGCCACGGAGACGCCCTTGGGAGGCGGGAGGCCAGGATCAAAAGCCTGAGGGCTGGCAGGGGGCCTGCCCCAGCAACTGCTGCTCCCCTCCCAGTCCTGCGGCCCCTAGATGGGCAGCTGCAAGAAGCCACCAGGCCTGCACTCCAGGCCCCTCAGGAGACCCTCAGCCCAAGAGGGTGAGGCCCAGGGCTGAGGTGGGTGCAGGGGTCTCCTGTCTCAGAAGGGACTCTGGCGGCAGGCTGGGGCTGGAGGGACTCTGAGGACAGGAGCACGTCCCATGCCAGAGGCCACAGGAGGTGCTGGCTACACAGTGCAGAGTCAGGGCAAGGACCTCCAGGAAGCACATGGTCCAATCTGGCCACAGAATTGTGGGGCACCTGGTTACCAACAGGGAGTCTGCTGGGCAGCCATGGAGCAGGCTGCCTGAGTTCCCCCACCCCTCCTGAATTAGCAATTACACCTAATGCAGCAGGTTTTCCGGGCACGGTGGGCTTCAAAGGGTTCAATGGAACGCTGCTGGGGAGCTCCTCCCCTCCCCCAACCCCATCCCAGGCTGAGGGTGGGGGGTGGAGGGGGTGGGGGGTGCCGAGGCCGGTTCCCATCCAGCTGCTGCGGATCCTGCCCAAAGCACCACCCCACCCAGACGGGCTGGGGTCCTGGAGAACCCCGCAGGGCAGAGCCTGCCAACAGGAGGGCGACACCCCTGCAAGCCCCAAAGTGGCGCCCACGTGCGCCTGGCCCAGGCGTACCTTGCGGGAGGCCGGCAGCCCCTCGCTGTTGGACACGGTGGCGTTGGGGGGCTCGGTGCGCTGACCCGGCTGCCGCGGCCTCTTGGGCTCCTGCTGGGCCCTGACGTCCCCGAGGAGCGCGAGCTGCGGCCAGAGGAGAGCCACAGCCATGGCCCAAGCCCAGCGCATGGCGACCCACGGCTCCGGACCTCGGCGGCTCAGCGCTGTGAGCGGGGGCGCCCGGGCACGCTCATGGGGGCGGCGGCACAGCCGGCACTCAGGGCCCCCATGCGGGGACGCAGCCCCGGGGGGCGCCTGGCTGGTGCATCTCCACGCGGGCGAGCGGGGCGACAGCACCACGGGCGGGCAGGATGCACTCTGTCTCCGCAGGCTCGCCAGCTCCCCGCGCGCAGTGCCCTCGCCGCCTGCGCCGCCGCCAGATAAACCCTCCCCTTCCCCAGAGCCGCGGGGTCCAAGGGGGAGGGCTCGCACGCGGAGGACCGTCCGCCGGGCGCCCAGGCCGTCGGGGGCGTGCACGGGGCGGGAACCCACTGACCACGCGCCGCCGCGCTTCTACTGAGGAGCCGGTGCCGGGCTGTCCGAGAGGCTGTGCCTCCCCAGGGCCCCCAGGTCCTAGGAAACAGCCCCAGGCTGGCCTTCCCTGGGGGGAACCTGGGAACCGCTATGCGGATTCGCCCCGCCCCGCCCGGCATCTCGCAGGCAGCCCTTCCAGGGTAGTGGCCAGGGAGCACCCCCCTGCGCCGCGGGGGGCACACACGCCATCAGGAGTTCACAGCCCCCTCAGCCCCTTCCTAGGACCACCTCACTCAGCTCTCCCAGGTTCTTCCGGCCCTGCCCCAGGTGCCCCAGCCCCAGGGTCCTGCTGGCACCAGGAAGCAGGACAGATGACCCCCTGGGGTCCCCAGCTTTGTCCCAGCCTTGGTGATCACGGGTTCTACTCCTCCACTGGGGTGAGCATGGCCAGCAGGGGAGGGGCTGGCTGACCTCGAGCAAAGGCGTGGCAGGTGGCCGAGGCTGCCCCAGAGCCCTGCCCCCTCCTCTTATGGGGCATAGGGCCACCCCTCACTGCCTGAGGGGCTGCCCTCCCCCAGCTGGCATCCCACAGTCCTGAGCCAGCAAGGTAAAGGGAGTTCCCAGGCCCATCCTCTGGGAGGGCAGTGCAAGAGCGAGCCCCCAGGTGGCTGTGCACTGCCAGATGAGCCCATTCACTCCACAGCCATCGGCCCCAGGAGAACAAGCACATTTCCTTCCAGTTGGACCTGAGTGACAGTGGGCAGGTCCCCAGGGAGACTTGAGGTCCTTCCTTAACTACCTCCAGATGTGGGGCAGCAGGACGGCTGGGGCCAGGTCAAGTCGACAGGCCCCACAGGCACGGTGGGGGACCCTGCTGCCAGCCACCCTTCAGCTGGTGTGGACCGAAGCTGAGAACAGTCAGAGCCATGGCTGGCTCCCAAAGGAGCCACTGCTTGCAGTCCAGCCTCAAGGAAGGTGGGGCACAGTAGTCCCAGGGCAAGCAAGAAGAACCCTCCAGACCCTCCCCAATTTCCAGATGTGCACGGGGAATGATGCAGGCAGCCAGGCAGGAGACCTCAGCCCCGGGCCACATCCATGGTCACCGCCCCAGAGACAAGCTGGACAGGGAAGATGTAAGGAGCATCCACCCAGGACACCCGTCTTCCCTCCTAGCTCAGGCAGAGGTCACCTCCAGGGACAAGAGCGGCCAGTTCTGGTGAACCCGGGTGAACCCGCCGCAGCTCCCTTGTGTGTCCGACGGTGAGCCAGCTCCTGATGCCTGCATCCTGAGGAGGGCCACAGTGAAGACCCCTTTGCGCCCCGCCCAGCTGGAACCCTAGGCGTGACCTGCGCCCAGCACCGGCTCAGGAAAGGCCGCCCAGGAGCCTCCTGCCAAGCTGCCTAACCCCTCCTCACAAGCTGGGCAGTTGCTTCCTTGTGTCACCTGCATCCTGACAGCATGCCGGCAGAGTGCTGCTGGCAATGTGCCGACTGGCTGCTGTGTGGACACTGCCAGCTGTGCCAGCCTCCAGCATGTTCCTACAAGGTCGATGACAGGAGTGGGCTCCCTAGGGTGCGCTGTCCACACGACACCCATGAAGCCGGTTCTCTGCTCCCCAGGGCCCCTCCCCCACACCCCGGGGGTCCTTCTGGGCCAGCTCCCCCGCGAGCACTGGAGCCACTGGAAAACACATCCGCACCTTCCCACCACAGCTGCCAACCACCCCCCGAGAGAGGCTCAGGCCAGCTGCTGGTTCTTACCCACCCAGCCCACAAGACACTGGACGCCCCTACTCCCTGGGACAGGCCGTCCGCCTGCTGCCCTCGCAGGCGGAGCTGCTCCAGCCTCTCGGACCAAGACCTCTGGGCTGCATCTGCCAGTACTGAAGCCTTAGACTCTGGCCTGGGGGACCCTTCTTCGGGGAGAAACACAGGAAATACTCTTCTCCAAGACCGCCGTCCATCCATACCACCAAGACTGCTTTACACGTGTCTGCGGAGCATCGACGATCAGGGGTTCTTCTCCCTTGATTGGGACAGACTTCACTACACAGTCCGAGTCACAAAGGGTTCGGCTGTGCCAGCCGGGGGGACACACACATTCAAGGGGTAGTCTAAGGATGCCCGACGGCCCTCCACCAGAGACTCCACACAAGAACGAGGCGCCCGTGATCCCCTCAAGGGAGAGCAACATGGACACGGGGTCAGACGCATAGTCCAACAGGACAAGATCATCTTTTATTTCAGGTCACTCGAGACAGCATGCCGCCTCGGGCACTGGCGAAGGCTCTGTACAGCACAGATCAATTCCCAACACTGACTAAGGGTTTTTAAAGGTTGAGATTTCACGTAGAGAAAAGAAATAACACATGTTAAGTAAACTCTCTATCTGCTAAACATTCTGCCTCCCAGAGCCTCAGGAAACATCGAGCGTGTGGAACAGACGCTGGCCTCCAGACGTGCCCTCGAGCCGGCTGCGGGCGCAGGGTGAGGCCTGGCAGGGCATGCTCCTGCTCCCACTGCATGCAGGGGTCTGGGCCCAGCAGCATGGCAGATACAGCAGCTCCGGCTCCTCCACAGGCCAAGCCAGCGGCCTGCCCATGGGCTACCCCAGCACGGGGCTGAGATGGACTCAAATTTCCACCAGCACAGACTCAAACAGCACAGAATGTAGGAACAAAGCTATAATGAAAGATTTTTTTCACAAGAGTGGGTTAAATACACACAAGTGGTAAATTATAGAACAATTTTAAATAAACTGATCAACAAAGTCAGATAGATGCACAAGTGCACGGCTGCACTTGGGTTCCCCGTCCTCTGAGTGCAGGCACAGCGTCTCCTCTGGGGCTCACACAGGTGCCTTCCACACCGCGTGCAGGGGAGATGATGAAACAGACATCAAGGGGGAAGACGCTGGCGATCCGGGGAGTCCTCGGTCCCAAAACTGAGGCACTGCCCACTCTGCCCCTGACCTTGAAGTGTCTTTCCAGGGCAGCCTGTCCCCTCCTGTAATGCCCAATCTTGCTATGTTGTCTCCCGGGAAGAGCCGACACCTGACATGGACCAACTATGAAAAGGAGCGTGTGAGCCTCTCTAAGGTAAACCAGACATGGAGCGCAGAGCCTGCCTGTCGGGTGGGGACCCCTGTGGTGCTGCTGGGGTTCCACCCTCCACCAGCACAGGAGGGGCTTCTGGACCACGGGACACGAGGGATTCAGAGGAAAGGCTCTGGGATACTGAGGACCACCCTCCGAAGCAGCAGCCTGGAGGCGACTGTGGGGGCTGCTCTGCAGCCTCCATCCTCAGCCATGGCTTCAAGTAAAGGACGACCCCTAGTGGTCAAGAATGAGCAGATGCTTAACTTCAACTTCAGCAAAACAAAGACCACACACTTTCCTAGGAGGAATCTGCTTCACTCTAAGTGAACACAAGCACATTTTAAAATGCTGAGGCCAAATCCCACGTCTCCTGGATCCCGGTCCACTGTTGTCTCTGGCCAGCCGGCCCCTGGGCCCCACCGCCAGGACCCTCGCCCACGCCAGCCGAGCGCAGTCACGGGACTGGCTCCTGTCTGCTGAGTCAGAGCTGCGCTGGACTAAGAACGCACGCAGAGTACTGATAAGCATCGAGTTTTATATTTTAAGTGACCAAATCTAATAAAATGAAAAACAGGTTTACTAAAACAGGTCCAAAGACAATACAGGAGATGAGCTATAAAACCAAAGCGTGAGGCCCCTCCTCCTCAACACCTGAGCCCCACAGCCCCCGACAGACCCAGGGTGAGAACAGGGCATGAGAATCTCGAGTCTCCTCCAGACCCAAACCACACACTTTGGTTTCTGTTTTCCTTTTAAAGGTTTTTAAAAAGCTTAACCCCAGGAGTCAGGCGGGTCCGCCCTGTGCTCGGAGGCACGTCCAGCCAGCCCGCTTCAAGCTTAGGCCCAGCATCCCCATTTCCAACGACCTGTGCAGCCATGGCGCACAGCTCACTCCTGCGCTATGCTTCTCAGCACGTACTTGACCGTGTAGGCGAAGGCTGCAAACCCAACTATAACAAACAAGTTCGCCAGGGCACCGCCCAGGAGTCCATGGTGCCGGTTGGCCTGCTGGAGCCCCGCGAGGTGCGGCCCGGCCCCCGGTGCATGCCCATTGAGCAGCTGAAGCCCATGCTGGCCAAGGTGCGTCTCCCCATCAGGAACCACGTCCGGTAGGGGGAGAGCCTGGGGTCGGCTACTGAGGTCATCTTGTGCTTTCTGTTTCTGTTTAATTTCCTAAGAGAAAAACAGCAAGAAACAACGGCTGGTCTAAACAAGCCGGTTCCTTTAGGACCAGGGAGGGTAAAGGGTCAAGGCTGCTAAAAGTGTTCAATCCCGACACCCGCCCTGGGAGGTGGGCGCTGCTTATGTTAACCCTGTTTTACAGATGTATGGGCCAAGTGACCTGCCAGAATCACCAAGCCTGCACCTCACAGGCCCTGGATGGACCAAGTCCCAGCGACACAGAATCGCCACAGCCTCGATCTCCGTGCGGTCTAGCCACCCCTGTGCACAGCAACATTCTCTGCTCTAGTGCCAAGACCAGAGAGCATTCCAGTCCCTCATGGCAGGGCCCCCCCCTAGAACCTCAGCAGCCCACCCAGAACCTCTCCACCCCTTGCTCCCCGGTGGAGACAGGCCCAGTCTCCACTTTCCCCAATCTCTCCCCAGCTCCAACCCTACTGTCCAAGCCCCCAGGTTTCCGGGTGCCTTGAGAGAGGCAGGTGTGTTTGCACCTAAAAGCACATGTGGGGCCAGTCGCCCCTCGGTGCTCTGTTTCTGCGGTACAGGGACACACAGGCATGCACGTTTTCTCTCTGGAGAGAATTGAATCTGAAAGTGTTTCTGACATGGGGAAAGCAAACCTGATTGCCAACTTCTGCTTTCTTACCTCCACGACTTCAGGAAATAATTCACAAAAGACTTTGTCTTTTAAATTAAACGCTAAACTCTGTGCAGCCAGTTGTCTCTTCTAGGAAGAGAGAGAAGGGACACATCAGCCCAAAGGCTAATTTCAATTCTTTCAAATTCTAAAAAAAGATTATTTTGTGGTCAAGAGCTGCTGTTACGTTGTTGAAAACACTCCGTAAGCTGGCTCTTCACGACAGACTAATTTACAGTCTTATAAAGGTGTATCTTCCCATTGTCATCAATTAATGCCATCAATTAATGACGTTCAACTTGATTCTGACTTAAACACTAGAAAACTAAAACCAGCTAACAAGAAGGAGGAGCCACCGTGCCCATGTGCGACACCCTCGCTGTCCACAGAGGAGCTGCATGCTGCCCACCCCTCCACGGTCCCGAAGAAGTGCGGCCTGCTGTCCCCACTACTGAGAACAAGGAACTCCAGAGTGGCGGGTCTCTCTAGTGGTGCCTGGGGGGCAGGGACACAAGCGGAGCAACGCTCTCCACCCCTCACCGTGAAGTCCGAGGTCTCTATACTGCCCAGGGTGGGGCCCTTCTCCACCATGAAGCTAAGGAGCCCAGTCAGGATGGTGGAGACGGACCAGGCCGGGTTCCACGTGTCTGGGTGGAAATCCGTGATGGAAAGACACAGCCTGCAAAAAAGGGACCACTCAACAGAGCACACACTTGTCACGACCACAAGCACACGTAAGAAGCACCACAAAAACGCCTTACCTTGTATTGCACTTAAACCTTCCATTGGGAGTTATCATATAAATACTAGGAGGTTTAAAAGGAAATTCTCTGGGGAAAATTAGTTTTCCATGATAATAGCCACCTATATCAAAACAGAGAAAAAGCCTCATCATCATCCACAGCACGATTCCTCGCCGTCTCGACCCCCAGCACCCACCCCCACACCGCTGCCATCACTACCTGTCGCCTACCGTCTGCCGTGCCCCCACCCAGCTAGGTCTCCCCACCTCCGTGCCCATCCCCCAGACCATCCCTGGAACTCACAAGTCTTGCTAGCAATCTCACTGTGGGCTCATGACCATCGGAGCAGGCCCTTGCCCACCATGGCCACTGTAAGCCCCTCCTCGACCCTCCTGTCCCCCACTCACCAAGAGCAGAGCATCAGAAGAGAACTCTTCTTCTCTTCTGATAGGGCTCCCCCCACCCCAGGCCCCTTCTCTCCCACACCAGCCATTTCTCCCTCTTCACCAAACTACACCCAGCAGCAAGCACACCTGCCATCATTCCTCCCATCTTAAAAACCACAAACAAAACACACAACTCTGACCACCTCCCAGTTCCTGCCCACTGTTCCCTTCTCCTTCAGGTAAAACCCCTGGAGAACTATGTCCACGACTGCCATGCTCTCAAGTCCACCCTGACAAGGCTCTTCTCACCCCAATCCCCCACACCTGACCTCGAGGTCACCAGACCTCCCCACTGGGGTGTCTGACTGCATCTCAAGCCTCACGACCACTCCTGACCCCTCCTCCTTGAAGCCCCACCCTGGCTTGGCTCCCTCTTCCCGTCTTCATCCCCTCCTGCCCAGCACAGGCCACCCAGCTCCACCTGGTGCTCTCCCCACCACCTGCACTTCTGGGGTCACAAGGGTCTTACGTGACATGGAGAGTACCGTAATGACTCCAACCAGCACCTCCACCTGGACCTCTGGACTCCTCCCCAAACTCCAGACCCAGGTACTGACCAGGCAACACTGCCCCAGACGGGTCCAAGACATAATTCCTGCTATTTTCCCCAAACAGCAACTCCATCCTCTCAATGGTTGTTCAGACTGAAATCTGGGAGGCTCCCTAACCCCGTATCACATCTACTCCATCGGCAAATCCTGTTGGCCCCAACTTCCACCAGATGCAGAGCCCAACACTTTGATGACCTTGCTGGCCTCACTGCGTCCACCCCTGCCTGCTCAGCTCAAGGTCCCACCAGGCCAGTCCCTGCTCGAGGCCTCACAGCCTTGCTCTCAGGGAGGCAGCTGGGAGCCTGTGGGAAATGCAGAGCCTCAGGCCCACCCTAGACCGGCTGAGTGGAAGGTGCATTTGACGAGATCCTGGTGATGCGTGTGTACTTGTGTGTGCATGTACAGTGAGGTTTGAGGAACACTGCCCACCCGGGCTCCTTGCTGCCCCCCAGCAACTTGAGGATGATCCTACCTCAAGGACTGGGACACACTAGTCCCAGACTGCCACAGGTCTCTGCTCCAATCACTCTCGGGTAAGGCCTCCCACCACCTCACATGGGCTGCCGCACCCTGGCCGCCTCACATGAAGGCTAGAGGGATGACCTGAGCGAGGCCTGCTGGACAAGCAGACAGGCGCACCAGAGACAGACTAACAGGAGACATGACATGCAGAGTAGACGCACACTCAAAGTCACCAAGAAAAGCCAAACTGGAAAATAAACAAGAGATATAAACAGGCGATTTCCCAAGAGGAAGCAGGAACAGCCACCATGCATGTCTGGCTCAGTACTAACCAGGAAGTGACTTAAACAGCAGGAAACGCGCCATTTTTAGCTTCGTGGAGGGTGGTGGGAAGGTGGGCCCTGCCTTGTTGTGCAAGTATAAGCCTGCTTGTACCCCTGAGGGCACTGGCCAGGAAACAGAATTCTAAACACACGCAGACCCAGCGGTTCCAGCTCGTTATCTACCCGAGACGCTGACCAGTGCACGGAGAACAACACAAAGTTGTTCACGGCCAGTGAAAACCAGCAAACGCCCGCCTGTCCTCAGAGGGAAGGGCTCCGTGAACCACTCGTGCGCACTGTGGAGTCGGTGCAGGAGCTAGACAATGCAGGAGCCGGCGGAGCGAGAATCCTACAGGGGCAAACGACCAGCAACACAAACTGAAGGAGAAACTGCAAGTTGCAGGACATGCACAGTAAGCTGCTTCCCTCAAACCACAGCAGCATGCCGTTCTCCACGTCCAAAGACGTGCACTCTGAACTGCAGAAAAGTTTTGGGAGAAGTCATGTTTCAGGGGAGCCCAGGAGGTCTCATCCTGAGAGAGGCAATGCAGGGCACACGGGAGGGCGGAGCCTCACCCAGACGTCAAAGTGCTGAGCCCGGCCCCTGGGACCGCACAGAAGTCAGTGCGTGAACCCCTGTGCCAGCAGCTCCCACCCTCTTCCAAGGGTCCCCAGGGGACCGAGCCATGAGCACCGCCTTGGCCAAGACCAGGCGACAGAAACCGCAGAGAGCGCCACGGCCCTAGCACAGCACTGCGCTTCCTCCACTGAACTGTTTTTGCAACTTGGTCAAAAAGCTGTCGGCCACGGCTGTGCGGGACTGTTCCTGGATTCTCTACTCATTCTGTGGATCCGCATCTCCCCCCACAGACACCACACCATCTGATCACTGGAGTTACACCACAAGTCTCAAAATCAGGTGGAGTGACTCCTCCCATTTTATCCTCTTTAAAAATTGTTTCGGGGCTGGCCCAGTGGCATAATGGTTAAGTTCACACGCTCCGCTTTGGCGGCCCAGGGTTCACAGGTTTGGATCCCGGGCGTGAACCTACACAACGCTTATCAAGCCATGCTGTGGCAGGCATCCCACATATAAAGTAGAGGAGATGGGCACGGATGTCAGCCCAGGGCCAATCTTCCTCAGCAAAAAGAGGAGGATTGGCAACAGATGCTAGCTCAGGGCTAGTCTTCCTCACAGAAAAAAAAATTGTTTTAGCTATTCTAGGTTCTTGCCTTTCCACACACATTTCAGGATAAAAATTTTAGAATATGCTTCTGTATGTCTACAAAAACCATGCTAGAGGGCTGGCCCCATGGCTTAGCAGTTAAGTGCGCGCACTCCGCTGCTGGCGGCCCGGGTTCGGATCCCGGGCGCGCACCGATGCACCACTTCTCCGGCCATGCGGAGGCCGTGTCCCACATACAGCAACTAGAAGGATGTGCAGCTGTGGCGTGCAACTATCTACTGGGGCTTTGGGGGAAAAAAATAAATAAATAAAAAATTAAAAAAAAAAAAAAAAACGTGCTAGGGTTTTGATGGAATTATATAAAACCAACAGATCAACTTAGAGACAGGAAGCCAATTTTGAACTGTCTGGACTGTTGTGCCTGGAGAACACCAGGAGCAGCAAAGCCATAGAGCCCAGAGCAAGGACAGGGTCAATGGCCAACCAACACTGAGCCAGACAGATGTGGATGTGGGAGAGGAGCCATGAGGGACTGGGAAGGGTCAGAACATCCAGAAGCCAGAGGAGGACCAAGTGAGGAGGAAGCCAGAGTCACCACCACCATCAGAGTCTGCAAAGGCCCAGACACTGAGGCCTGAGAGCCATTCCTTGGATATGGCAATTCAGAGGGGTTCCATGGACACCCTGATGAGGGCAGTCAGCAGAGGATGGGGCTGCAGACAGCAGAAGGTGGCCCTGAGCTGAAGAAGGGGAGAAGGGCAGCAGAAGGAGGGGAGAGGAGGGGAGCAGAGGGAGGAGGGCAGCAGGGGGGAGGGGCAGCAGAGGGAGGAGGGCAGTGGAGGGAGAGGGAGGAGGGCAGCAGAGGGAGAAAGGGAGGAGGGCAGCAGCAGCAGGAGGGAAGAGGGCAGAGGAGGGAGAAAGGCAGTAGAAGGAGGAGGGGAGGAGGGCCGTGGAGGGAGGAGGGCAGTGGAGAGGGGAGGAGGGCAGTGGAGGGAGGAGAGAGGAAGGGCAGTGGAGGGCGGGGAGAGGAGGGCAGTGGAGGGAGAGAGGAGGAGGACAGTGGAGGGAGGAGGAGGGAGGAGGGCAGCAGAGGGAGGAGGGGAAGGGCAGCGGAGGGAGGAGGGGAGGAGCGCAGTGGAGGGAGGAGGGGAGGAGGGCAGCGGGGGGAGGAGGGCAGCGGAGGGAGGAGGGCAGCTGAGGAGGGGAGGAGGGCAGCGGAGGGAGGATGGGGAGGGCAGTGGAGGGAGGAGGGCAGCAGAGGGAGGAGGGCAAGGGCAGTGGAGGGAGGAGGAGGGAGGAAGGCAGCGGAGGGAGAGGGGAGGAAGGCAGCGGAGGGAGGAGGGCGGCGGAGGGAGGAGGAGGAAGGGCAGCAGAGGGAGGAGGGGAGGAGGGCAGCGGAGGGAGGAGGGCAGCGGAGGGAGGAGGGGAGGAGGGCAGCGGAGGGAGGAGGGGAGGAGGGCAGCGGAGGGAGGAGGGGAGGAGAGCAGCAGAAGGAGGAGGGAAGGAGGGCAGCGGAGGGAGGATGGGAAGGGCAGTGGAGGGCGGGGAGAGGAGGGCAGTGGAGGGTGAAGGGAGGAGGGCAGTGGAGGGAGGAGGGCAGTGGAGGGAGGAGAGGAGGGCAGTGGAGGGAGGGGAGGAGGAGGGCAGGGGGAAAAGCTTTTTGTCTCTGAAGAGAATATTCACAGGAGGGTGGGCATATTTGCAGCCTGCGGGCCAGGACCAGCAGAGAAGTACAAAGGAGAGAGAATAGGACAGCCAAAAGCAGGAGTGGGTCTAGAAAGGGAGCACGCCTTTCTGCAGTCAGCCGATACCAGGCTCGCAGGGGCTGGGGGGACACGGGGTCTCCTGCAGTCCCAGCCCCTGCACACCTCCACTCAGGGCCTGCCCTCCCCCCTCTGCCACCTCCACCCGTCCAGAGGTCAGGCTCATTTCAGCCAGCAACAGTCCTGGCCCGTCTTGGGGGTGGGAGGGTGTGGGGTCTGGTTACAAAATTAATACATGTTCACTATTTATTTGGAAAGTCTAAAACCACAAAGTATAAAAAAACTTAAAAGAGAACACTGCTCATTCTTGGTGTCCATGCTTCAAGTTTGTTAAAAACATACATGTATTTAATAAGCATTTTAATATGAGCTGCACAGACCGTTCTGAAGCCCATCTTTCTAGGAACCCACCACAAGGTGTCATCAAGCCCATACCCTGCTGCTGGGCATTTGGGCGGTCCCCAAAGTAACGTTCTAATAATACGCCCACCCTACAGATGGATGCTTCTGCACACTTGTTTCCCCAGGGCAGATCATCCCAGAATGGGGATTCCTGGGCCAAAGGAGAGTCCCCATAAGACTAGCGACACATCTGCCAAACCACCTTCCAGAGAGCTGGGCCTTTTCCATTCTAACTACCCAGCTCTCCTCTGAAGATCCAGAGCAGTGGTTTTCAAACTTTCTCGTCTAGCAGCAGAACTAGTTTCTAGTGAAATCTTATGCAAAACCCGGACACGAACGCAGACCAAACTGCTGCTTTGGCCACCTGAAGTCACGACCCAGTGGCTAAAGAGCTGAAGGCACTGCCCACCTGGCCTGGCTCTGCCCACCTGGCCTGGCTCTGCCCACCTGGCCTGGCTCTGCCCTGGGCTTTCCTGCCACAGCTCATCTCTCGACCTGGCATAAAGCCCAAGGCTCCCCGCAGGCCCCCAGAGGCTTGCTGATTGACAGCTCCCAGGCCTACCTTGTAAACGACACCAGAGGACCCTACGAGGCGTCACAGATCAGCCTCGGCAGCAGTAAGGAGAGCGGAGGTACTCAGCCGCCCCAGGTGGGTCCTACAGCCTCCGTAGGCCTCAGTGCCCCGCCCACACAGGGGGCCACCACTTAGCTCAGAGGACTGGGCACTGCGTGAGCAAGCACTCCATAAACACACTTTTCTCTCCTTTAACGACACTCGTCCCGGTCTTACGAAACGGGAGGAGCACCTGGCAGGGTTTTACTGTTTACCCCAGTCTGCGTCCCAGCTCTGAGCCCAGTGACATTGGACACCTACAATGGTCCCTGAAGACTGAGACACGTCTGCAAAACAAAATTTTCAGCAAACGCCTCTAGGACTTGGAGAAATAATAGGATAAGTTCCCAATAAGTCCAATCTAACTAACCCACATCCAAAACAGAAAGCGTGCTATTTACAAATGAAAGGTGTTTAACAGGCAAGGTCTATTCACAATAGAAAAACTGCCTCTTGTTCTTCCCACTCAGAGCAAAGACTTACCTTCATAAGGAGTCATCTCAGGGCCTCGGACCACATAGTGCCTGAGGGAGAGAAGAAAATCAGGTGGCTTTGGGAATGGCAAATTCTCCAAAATCTGAAGCACTCCAAGGCTGGGGTTTGTAGGGCCCGGCCCAAGCTGGACGTTCAGACTCTCAGTAAGTGAACAACGGAAGGTTAAACTCCGACCAGCAAGGCAGCTTCAAAGCCCCGCAGTCTTTGTGCTGTAGGTGCGTTAGTCACTTTGTAAGAGGATCTTAGAAGTTGAACTAAGTTTTCCACAAAGTACTTTTGTGTCCACAATACAATATACAAGAAGTTAATCCTCTCTAACCACCACCATCAACTGAAAATTTTTAACATTTTAATTTCACAATACATTCTTGAGATGTACTTGAAAATTCATATTTTTCAGTATGTCCAAATATCACGCAGCAGGCTAAACAGGGAACAGCTGGTGACAGGAGGTGCCTCTGTGTCCCCCAGCGCTGATGTCCTGGAAGAACCAGACACAACCTCAGAGCAGCCGTCCTCAAGCAGGAGGAACAAGAACAGCCCGTAACTGTCACCAAAGCCTCACACGGAACCCAAGCCCAGGTGGGCCCGTGTGCCTCAGAACAAGAACAGTGGTGCCCAGAGGCTCCGCTCTCCCACGCAAATAAAGGAGGCTTCAGCTCTATGTCGAGGTATGTGGGCTTACGGATTTTCAAACACAACAGAGAAGCACAAAGAAGAAAGCAGAACTACCAGAATTGCCAGACCAGACACAACTGCCCACATCTTGACGACTATCCCTCCCCCCAGGATACACACATACCTCATTTTGACACAGTGGATCACACAACACCTGCCATCTGCTATGTTTGACTCAAAAAATCCTCTCACCTGTCAGTGGACCAGGAACAACCCTCAGAGCTAAGCACGTGACACACCTAGGAACGTGGCCTTCATCATCCGTTACTGCTCCCAGTCTGAGAACACTGGGAAGGGACAGTGAGCAAGCGCCCTGTGAGTGCCCAGCAGCCCTGAGGGGGCAGAGTGAGGACAGGCCTTTTCTAGAAAGGTGCTTCTCTTCTCTCAGCCAGGGGGAGAGACACCCATGGCTGGGCAGAAGAGCTCACACATGAGCCCCACTGCTCTCCTCAGCTGCTATCCGAGAACTGGACTGGGGGGACGGGGTCTCACCACCCCAGTGATGCCTAAACTGTGCAAACAATGTGGATATTATGCTGAAAGGAAACCTGTTTTCCTGCTGGAGTCTGGAATATTGGTAGGCACCAGCAGAGGTGCCTACGCCACCTGCCCACATTGACAACCCTGGGCACTTGGTCTCTCATGGGCTTCCCCAGTAGACAGCACCTCACATGGTTGTCACAGCTCACTGCAGGGGAACTTGGGGGGATGGGAAGCTCAGGCCTGGTCTCTTGTAGACTCTGCCCCTGTGCCTTCTCCCTTTACTGATTTTGCTGTCTTTTCACCATAATAAAACTTAGTGGTGGGTCTTCCTAGCCAGTGATCAAACCTGGAGACCCTGACTTGCACGCAGGGAGGAGTTCCCCACACAATGAGGATGTTCCCCCAATTGCTGTGGAACCCGGCCCTCCATCTGCCAACCACGTCCTGGGGGCCCCACAGGGTTTATGTCGTTTGGGGACAGGGAGAGCTCTGCTGTGACACCGACTCTCACTCACACATGAGGCCCACTTCACCCTGAGAATCCTCCACTCTCCGCCAGAGGTGGCCCTTCTCTGTAAACCAAGAAAAGTGGACGCAGAATCCTTGAACACCTGTCCGATCTGGAAACTACTTCTTGTTAACTCAGATCTCTTTTCTCTAGATTTAAAAAAATTAAAAAGTACTTTTTAAAATCAAACCATAAAATACCCTCCAAACAAAGAGAAAATGCTTCTTAATATCTCAGCTCTATTTCATCTCTCACAAAATCACCAGCAAAGCTGACAACGGAAGCATTTCTGTCAAGGCATGCAGCCTTGTAACAACACTTAAACACAACGAAGAAGCTACTATGAAACGAATGTTCACAAGGCACAGATCCTCCCAGGGAAGTGCCCGGGCCACTGCCAGGAGGTGGAGTATCAGGACCCCTGTGCCCCCATCACGAACTCTCCAAGGGAGGACAGGCCACTTTACAGCGCCAAGAGGCAAAGTGCACAGAAGAAGAGTCTAGAAATGCAGCTTCTCCTCCAACAGCTGTGAGACCTGACCAGCCCATAGCACCCCCTACAAACCCTGCAGACCTATCCACCTCCAGGAAGGACTCTCCAGGCCCAGCGTGCAGGGGTCAAGGAGGACCTGTTGTGTCCCCAGCTGCTGCCCGTTATAAAGATGACCAGAGCGTGTCTGTGGGCCTCACAGTCTGCTCACACCTGGAGCTCACACCCCACCCAGCCCAGCCAGCAGAGAGCCCAGGAAACAGTGAGTGACGCAGGCCTTACCATTCAAGAATGTTGGAAGGGAGGGGCTCAGCGCAGATGTAAGGCACTGGGTCTTTCTTAATTCGCAGGTAGTCCTGCTTCAGTCGCTGGGTGGCTGTTGTCGGAGCTCTCTTATTGCTGTTGTTGCTCATCTGTCAAAAACACACATTTACATTTACAAAGGACAAGGGGTAGCCCACCACCGCCTTCCCCACCCACACACAGCTTTAGAAGCCACGCACCTCTGCAGCCCATCGTGGGTGCACATTTCACCCCAGTCACCCAAATCGAGGCGCGGGGGTTGTCCGACTTGCCCACCCATTCAGATGCCCGCAGGCCTCGCAGATCCTCCTTCTCTACCTGCCGTGCCGCAAGCTTCACTTATGCAGTGTCAGGCGCAAAGATGAAAAAAAACCCTGAAGTCTCACTCCTGACCTCAAAGAACCCAAACAGAGAGAAAGACGCCTAAGTTCAAAGGGCCATAAGCAGAGGTGTGCTGGAGTCAGCGTGGGGCAGCACCCAAGTGGCTGTGCTCATCCCCCCAATCCCATGCTTGGCGATGCCACGACGACAGAGTGTCTACACCACAGAAACCAGGATGCACCCCCAAACCAGCCCCCGCGAAAGGCCATGGTTAAACACTGTCCAGCACGTCCACCACTGGTCCCAAGTGGGTGGAAGGAACAGGGGAGCAGAGAAGAGCCTCTCTCTGAGACTGGAGAGAGAAATGGGGACCCTTGAAAGACTCAGATGCATGTGCTGGGCAGAGGGGAAGGAGCGCCTACCAGGCAGAAGGAGCTACAGGTGGACAGGCAGAGGCCTAAGAAAGCGTGGTGTCCAGGGTACAGCACTCAGTCACTGCGTCAGGAGTCAAAGCACAATGAATGGTGGCTGATAAGACTGGCCAGGGAGGCAAGTGGCCAAGCAGCACCCCAGAAAAGTTTTAGACCCAAGTCTTGAGGTAAATCAGATCTTAGGTCACTCCAGTGGTTCAGTGTGAACGGCAAGGACAATATGGGACACACAAGATGGCATGGCAGGGACAGCACCAAAGGCTGGGGACCGGGAGTGAAGCAGTGACCATCACTCAAAAGAAGAGACACGGGCGGGATGAGGGGACCCTGGACACCTCAGCTATGCTCTGGGGAGGTGGGGGTGGGTGGTGATGGGAGAGACAGGGCTCCCCACTCTCACAGGCACCAGAACAGCTCCAACTTGATCTGCTTTATATACTGGAGTTTCTCATAATGTAAGATGGAAAAGCAAAAAGTTCTACTAATAAAAATAAAGTGTGGGGGTCAGACCAGTGGCGTAGTGGTTAGGTTCACGTGCTCCACTTCAGCGGCCTGGGGTTCACGGGTTCGGATCCCAGACGTGGACTTAAACACTGCTCATCAAGCCGTGCTGTGGTGGCGTCCCACACACAAAATAAAGGAAGTTGGGCAAAGCTCTTAGCTCAGGGACAATCTTCCTCAGGCAAAAAGAGGAAGAGCGGCAACAGATGTTAGCTGAGGGCCAATCTTCCTCACCAAAAGATAAATAAATCAAGTGTGAACGCCACTGGTCTAAAATCTGACAGAGAACATGCAGGGGCGGAGAGGAGCATCCAGGCTACAGTGGTGGCAGGTTGGCTACAGGCCTTGAGAGAGGAGACACAGCCGTCCCCCTCACCTCCACACCACATACACTGCCACTCAGGGTCCCCAACCTGCCTTGCCACAGCACTGGACACCAGTGGCCAGGATCTCCACCCTGACCTCGTGGCCAGCACAAACCTGAAGTCACTCCACCCGCCACTGTGCTTGTTCTCCTCCCTCAGCCTCAGGTCCCTTGCACTTTCAGTTCCCCGGGGACAGCCACACACACTCACTCCTTCCCTCCCTTCACTCTCTGCCTACACCTTACCTCATCAGTGGGCTCTATGGACTCCTGGCCCCTTTGCTGGTTGTATGCTGCTCAGAGCACTATCCCCATCAGACTATGACCGGGCTTGGGGGGCTCACTCCATACCCCCAGGGCCTGCAGAGTGAGGTTCAGTCAGGGCACCCGCAGGGGCCCTACTGTGTGCACCACTGCCCACCTCTGCTTCTTGCCCTGGGGTCCCTGAACCTCAGGATCCTCGTTCCCCTCCTCTTTCCAATTCCCACCCACCTAATGCAGCGTCTCATTACTTTTCCCATCAACTACCACAACAGTCTCCCCACCTCAGTCCATCTTGCACACTTAAGTCAGATTAACTTTCTCAATGCACAGTTCCGATCACAGCCCTTCAAGATTCCCCAATAGCCCAGCAAAACCTCCCTCTACGTGCCAAGCCCTCTACAAAGCAGCCACCGCCAGCCCTCCTAGTTCCCGACTCCCAAGGCCCCTGATTCGCCGAAGTGCCAAACCCCCTTCTCATCCTAATCATGTGGCTGCTTCCCAGCCCAGTCTCTGCTGGCAGAAGATTCACCTAGGCCCTTTCCGGGCTAGCTCCAGAGCCAAGTCCCTCAAACGCCTTCCTGATTTCCCTGGTCAAGTCTCCACACACACATGCAATGGCCTCCCTGCGACCCAGCTCCGCACCACACAGGCGCCTGTCAGGCCCCAGCAGAGACGGCTGGTGCGCCTGCAGCAGAAGCAGGCCACAGACAGCCTGGGAAGGGAGTGCTTCCTGCCCAGCACTGCCCCCAAGCTCCTGGCCCAAGAACCAAATGGCCAGGTAGCTCACCTTGGGCCAATACCTAGTAACAAACACAGCAACAGCCCAAAACAGAACCACCACAGAAAACTCGTTCTGTTTCTTTTAAACGTTCACCCTAAAGTTAACACTGTCATGCACAAAACATCTCACTGGTTAACTCAAATACAGATATGTTTGGACTCAGTTAAGTGTCCAGGCTGGATGCTGAATGAAAGTCAGCCGAGAGCCACACAAAATAAAATAAAACAGACTCTGCCTGACCCATCACAAACAAACATCTCTCGTTCTTGCTTTCAAAGGTATAATCTCTAAAATCGTATTTATGATTCCACCACTCAGTTCACAAACAGAAAGGGTGCCCTCAGAGCAGGCTCTCAAGGCCTTGCAGGAGATTTCAGGTGAGACAGTCTCTCCCAATTTCCCACCTACATACAGTCCACCACACTTGCAGACCATGAAGCATGTCCCAGGTTCCCTCCACACCAAGTCCCCACAGACAGAGCACATGAGGCGTATTACACTGAAGGAAATAGAACGTAGACATATGAGAAAATGACATGGATAAAAAATTTTAGTACAAGAGCTGAGAGAGAGCAGCTGACCCAACATCACAAAGCACGGGTCCTCCAGCCTCACACTGAGACAGATTGGTGCGCCCAGCATCCGTTCACCCTGCTCCCTTTTCCCTGGACATCTGTCCCACTCTGCATAGGAGAACTTAGGTGATGGTGTGGCATGAGACCTTGGCCCGACTGGCCAGATGGGCACGTGACACACTCGCGCCCGGGACTTTCGCGGAAGTCTCTCCCTTCCCCACCAGGATTGCTTCATAGGCTAGATGGACGGCCAGGGCTGAGGGAGGCAGTCCCAGCACCACTCACGCACCTGCCCGAGAATGCAGCTCACAGAGGTCAGTACTGCCCACAACTGCGCATCACTGACGGCAAGTTCCAGGCACCACGATGCAACCGTGCCTGAGGTCTACACACGGGCCTCTCCAAGCAATGAGACCCTCAGGGTCCTTTCTGCTGAAGCCCGATGACGCCAACTCGCACTCACCTGGAGCGAACGGAGCGCTGCACCATGTGCGGGCACTTTCACGCACCCGTTACACCTACTCCCGCCGGCTGCGGCCTTACCTCTCTTTAGCCGTTCCTGTTTGCGCCCGCCAAGGCGGTGAGAACCGGATTTGAAGTAAACACAGATCAGCTAAGTGGTGTTAACCGAAAGAAAGGCTACAAGTTTACCCCCGACCGGCGGCGGAGACGGCGCGGGCACTCAGCAGGCGCGGAGAGCGGGGCCGCCACAGCCGGAGAAGCGGCCCAGGCCCACTCTCCCCCAGGGCCACGGAGCCTCCCGACGCCGGCCCCGCTCTCGGCGCCCGATTTTCCCTCATCGCCCCGGGGCGCAGTCCCCGGCACACTCACTCCTGCTGGCCCTCAGGACCCAGTCGGGGTGCGGAAAGCAGCGGCGGGCAGAGGGCCCCGCCCAGCGCGGACTCCCGGCACATCACACACCCCGGTCGCGGCCGGCTCGTCCCGGAGGCGCCCGCGGGGCCGCTCCCACGAGGCCCTTCCGCAGGACTCCGCTGTGCGCCCGCCCGGCCCGGAGCCCGGGCGCCCCGCCGTAACCGACCCCGGCTCCGCGCACAGAAGCAGGGGCCGCGCCGCGAGCGGCGGACCGGGCCGTGGGAGGCCCGGTGTCCCGCGCCCTGCTAGGGCCGGCTCCGGCGGGGCGGACGCGCGGCGAGGCCCGGCGCGCGCTCACCTCTCCCCGTCGCCGCGCGTGGGCCGCCGCCGCGCTCGGGCTCGCCGTGGTCGAGGCCGGAGCAGGGAGCGGGGAGTAGGGCCCGCGCCGGAGAGCCACACCGCGCCGGGACGGAGCCCACCGACGGCCGCCGCCGCCGCCTCAGCTTCCAAAATGGCCGCTCGCGGGGCGGAGCCGTCCTCGCTTCCGATTCCGGTGTGCGGCTCGCTGGGGCGGCCGCTCTAGGCGGCCGGGAGGACGTTGCCTGCATCTCGTTGGGCGGTGGGAACCGTCAGCGCGTGCGCACTGGCGAGCAGCTGCGCGGGGCGGGGCCCGAAGCGGGGACGGTTGGCGCGTGCGCACTGGCAGACAGCTCCGTAGGTTTGGACTCTGAGCTCTTCTGCCGGCGGTGACGTCGCCACGGCTTTGCCGGCCATCCGTCAGCCCGGGCGCTGTCCGGGACGCCGGGAGCAGTCAGCGGCCACAGGCGTCCCGGACCTCCACCCCGCACACTCCCCTCCCCACGACCCAGGGCAGAGGGGGTCCGGCCGAGTGCGGGGCGCCTTTCCCGGATGAGAGGCCCAGTTCAGGAGTGACCCGGGTGGTGCTGCCGTGACTCCCACCCTGAGCTCCCCGGGACCCCGACTCTCCCGCCGGCCACCTTCCAAAGGACCAGCCCAGTCCGGCCTCGGGGGCCTAGTTCTCCTGCCCCCTTAACAGAGCACGGGAGGCCCTCGAGGCCCCGGGCTCCCGATACTCCAGTCCTGGGTCGCTTTGTCTGGCCGCCAGTGAGGCGTGGGGACGGGGAGCCCTGGCGGAACCTGTGCCAGGTGGGGTCTGCCGTGGGCAAGCCTGCCCAGTCCTGGCCCATGAGGAAAGCCGTCCTCATAAAAATAGTTCTACTGTTTCCCGACCGAATTTTCCACCCAGCCCATGAATAGGGTCATTATGCACCAGTGGCCGCTGCACGGAGGATTGCTTTCCCCTCCCACGGTCCCCTCCTGGCCCTGGGGGAGGGGGAGGCAGAGCTTGGCCACCTGGCCATGTGAGTGGGGCTGTAGCAGGCAGGTGGGGCTGGCCGGGGACAGCATGGAGAGAGCCCTGACCAGCGGCCTGGAGCTGGTCCTCTCCACCTCCTCACGTCTGCCTTGGGGGACGGTTTGGAGGGACATGAGAATGGCAGACAGGTGGGGGTGGCACGGTTGGTGTCTGAATGAGAGAAGGGCTGGGTGGCTGGGCAGGCCAGCACCCTGACCACTGCCCTCCCTTGAGAGGCAGCCCAGGACAGGGCCAAGTGGGATGTCCCCCCACATGTTCCACCAGGGGTATGTTGCATATTGACTGAGGCAGGTGGTGGTCATAAGCCTGGACAGGTCTGGAGGAGCCATCGCTGTGCATGGCTGTGGGCTCTGTGCGGCACAGTGGGGGTCCAAACCTTGAGTCCTCACCCTTCTCCACAACCCTGACTGCCTCTCAGGATAGACCACTGGTCAACAAGGTGATTGACCACACAACTGACAGTGGACATTAGGCACTGGCGCCTCCAGGCGTGGCCACTGGTTGAGGGCAGGCAGGTGGCCACCCTTATCCCTGAGTCTGACCCACCCAGGGCACCATAGGCAGGTCTGAGTGGCCATTGCAGGGCTGGCCCTGGACCCCGGGCAGAACACAGAAAGAGCATCCTTCGTTCCATCACTCCGCAGTCAAGCAAGTCAGCCTGTGGGAATCCAGCCTGCTTCCGCTCCCGCTGGTCACCCAGCCCTGGCCCTCCTTCCTTCTGGGGAGGCCTCTTTCCTTCTGGTGGTCCCCCTGCTGCAGCCCTCAGAAGATATCTCAGCATCACACCTTCTCTCTACCTTCTCAGAGGGCTCTGCCGCCCCACGCAGGGCGGGCCCAGCTGTTTTTACCACGTGGAGAATTATGTAAGGAAAGTCACCTGGGGGTTCACGCACAGGCGTGTCTGGAGCACACCTGCAGAGCATGGGCAGTGACATGCAGGGCTGGGGTCTTGGGCAGATAGAGACCTTTCTGCCTCAGTTTGTCCCTGTGTAAAAGGGGGATGCCAGCCTACGTGGAGCCTCTCGATGAGAAGGCTGTAGAGGGAGGCTCAGCTCACAGCCCTCCTGCTCGCGAAGCACCCCTGAGTCACACCCCGAGGAAGAAGGTGCCCGAGACCTCACAGCCCTCACCCCACCAGCCCCACCTATGCTGCCTTCCAGTCAGCAGGACCCAGGCTGCCCCGCCCTCTGGCCGTGGAGCTGGCGGCTGCTGCAGTCGGGATGGGAGTGGGCAGCTAGGCTGGCGGTGGGTGGTGACTGGGACCTTCATAAACCCCAAAGCTGCCCTTCTGGAGCAGGAGAGGCTGGGACTGGCCCTTGGGAGGGACTTCCTGCCAGCAAGCTCTGCAGATGGCCAAGCTGCAGGAAGGAGACAGTGGCATTCGCTTCTGAGCATCTTGGATGAGGGGCCACCCTCCGTGTCGTAGGAGCTGCGAGGAAACTGAGAAGGATTAGAACCGAGAACCACCTCCACCAATTGCTGCTACCCCCTCCCCAGTAGGACCTGAGACCTCCTCTGACCAGAATGGACTATCTGGCCAGGGCTCAAGGGAGGGCACCATCGAGCCAGCCTGGAGGTGACCGTGGAGCAAGTGCACACACACCCCACCCCTTGCAGCAGGAGATACCTGGCCAGACCCTGAGCCCCACACAGGCAGCATCACACACTCTGCCCACCCCAGCAGCTGGGGGCACCTGCCTGACGCTGTGGGCAGTGCTTGGGCGGGGGAGGCTCTGCAGTTGCACTGAGGAGGCCCCTCACCCACCTAGGGGCAGAGCTCCAGATGGGCCAGCCTCCAGGCCCAGGAAGGACGACCCCAGCCTGCCTGTGCCCACCAGAAACCCAGCAAGCAAGCGGAGCCTGTGGGCTCAGACTTCACATCTGTTGCCCCAGAATCCCTGCAAGGCCAACTCTGAGCTGCCCCTGAGTTTCCTTGGGGACGCCCAAGGAAACTGAGCCGGGGGGTCCCAGGAGACGCCAGGCACCTGCAGTCTCCAGGGCAGCCCCGGCCTGGAAGGGGACACCTTGTACTCCTCAGCCCGGCCTCAGTGAAGGCCACCACTCGAAGGCCCGATGGGCTGTGCTCAGCAGGGTGGGCCAGCCGTCCTTCCGGGAGCCGACGGAGGACATGGGCCATCGCCTGTGCCTTCCCTCTGGCATTCTCACGTTGGTACCACATACAGCTATTGAGGAGTGAGCACATGGGGCCACATTGTGCCAGGAGCTGGGGATGTCCTGTCCTGCCCCAGCCTCCACTGCCAGCTCCTCCAGGGGCCAGCGAGGCCTGGGAGGCAGGCAAGAGGACAGGCCGGAAGGGAGGAGGGGGCTGCCGGCCTCACTGCCGCTGGACATGGTCTCTGTGTCCTGGCGAGGCCCCCGGAGCCCCCCTCTGCCATCCTAAAGGCAGGCTCTGAAGTGGCCTGCTTCCCTCCCACTGGCCCGGGCACGGGCACAGACCCTGATGCTGACCCGCAGCCCCCGAGCCTTCTGTTGGCGCCTTGGTGGTCCTCACATGTTCCTCCAGAAGGAGGGAAGGAGAGTTTGTACTCCTGTGTGGACAAGCCGTGACTCGAGTCCCGAGGACAGGGTCCTCGCAGGCTAGCCCTCGCCCTGGCCAGGGCTCCATCTCCCACAAGAAGGCGGGGGCTCCTGCTCCCGGCAAGCTGCCCTTGGCTGGCTGGGACCCACCAGCCAGACCTGGGCTCCTATGGCCCCTCTTTCTAGACGGCTCCTTTTGCAACCTCTGTGACGCTAAGGATACAGGTCGCTCCGGTTCTGATTACCCAGAGCGCCTGGGGCCTTCCTCCTCTGAGGGGCTTCCCCAGGGTGGCGTGGCCTCGTCCCCTTGATAACATGGCCCTCCCCCTCCAAAGGAAAACCACTCGGGGGTGGAGAGCCTGAGACGCCCCAGGCCTGTACTGAATCTGGGGCTCTGCCACTGGCCCAGAGAGGGGTCTGTGCACCAGTGACATCAACTGGTCCCACCTCTGAGCCTCGAGCATGAAGAGGAAACTCCATTTTGCACTTGAGGAAACAGGCTCAGAGAGGTTGAGTAACTCGGGCAAGGTCACACAGCTGGTGAGTGACAGAGTCGTGATTCGCACCCACACCTGGGTGAGTCCAGGGCCAGCTCTTCCCCAAGCCTGACTTCCCTCTCCCAACATCACCAGTGACCATCTACCTCCTTCCCAAGGCATGAAGCCAGTGACCTCATCCTCCTCAGAGCCAAGGCCTCCCGGCAGGGCCTAGCAGGATGTAGGCTCCCTTCGTCATCCCAGCCCAGGTCCTCAGCACTGATTTAGGGTGGGATGTCAGGAACCCAGAGCTGGCCCTGAGGATGGGGCGGCAGGGCCTGAGCCAACCCCTCAAACCTGGGCTAGGCTGAGGGTCTGGTCATCTGGGATGGTGAGGCCCCTGGGTCATCCTGGAGACATGTTAGGTCCCCCAGTGGGCCGAGATGGGGGGATCTCCCTGGGCCAGGGGGCTGGGTGCCTGTCTTCAGCACACCGTCCACCTCACACCCGAGTGTGGTGTGTGTTCTTAGCGTGTGTGTGGCCATGACATGTGGTGTCATCTTCATGGGTGGTGTGTCATCTTGGTGGGTGCTGTGGTCAGTGGTGGCCTTCATGTCCGGCGGGGAGGCTGAGCCACATGCCACAGGCCCCAGGTGCCGTCTCCACACCCAGGCCCCAGGTGGCTCCCACAATGAGCGCCCATCCCAGTGGCTGGGTGGCTGGCCCTGAGGAGACCTGGATTCTGGGAGTGGAGGCCCCTGTCCAGTGTCCCTTGGCCACAAACATCTGTGGTCAGAGCTGGCAGTGTGGGCCAGGCAGGTAGTGGCAAGCAGGTGTCCCTCCCAGGCCTGGCAGGACAGCGGGCAGGGAGGTGAGGGGCCAGGGCCTGCTGGGAGCAGGAAGGGCAGGCGTCTGACCCGTGGGAGATCCGGGCATCAGGAGCAGGGAGGGTCTGCTCGGGAAGGGGCGGATCTGGCATCCAAGGGGGCTCGGCCCACAAGGGCCTCTCCTCTCCCTCCAGAAACCGCGAGCCCCTCACCCTCAGCCAGGGAAGAGGCCCAGGCCTTGCTCCTGGGCCCCAGGCAAAAAGGGCTCACCCAGGGGTGAGGGGAGAGCCCCCGGTGTCTGCCTCCAAAGATTTCCTCTTCTGGGTCCAGAGCGGGCGTGGCTGCCCCGCTGGCAAGGCCCCTCCCCACAGCCTTGCCCCACACCCAGCCGGCCTGTCATAAATAGGAGGCTGCCCAGCCAGTGTCAGCCACATCCCGCCTTGTCGCCTGCTGGAGCCACCACCGTTGCGGCCGCCCACCACGGGGGAATGGAGGCGCCTGCACAGGGAGGCTCCAGCCTCGAGGTACCGAGGGGGCGTGATGCGCTCCTCCTCCCATGCGGGGCCGTCAGGCAGGTCATCTCCTGGGGACCCCCTCGCCTGAAGCGGAGGGGCTGTGTCCCACACGTGACCGCAAGCGGACACACACAGGGCGAGGGCAGGAGGCTCACGTGGCCCCCACTGACTGACGGCTTGGTGCGTGTGAAAGCAGTGTGTGTGCATGCACACACCCCTGCTCCTGCCATGTCTGAGTGCCCACATTCACCCCGGGCATCTTGGGGCCTCTTTCCCAGGTGTGTGGACCCCACCCCATCTCGGGAAGCCCTGGAGGCTCTGAGCTCGCCCTCAGGCCCTGGCAGCCCCAGCTAGCAGGGAGGGGGCTCACCTGTGCTACACGTCTGGGGAGGGGAAACGTGGTTACTGGAGTCAGAAAGAACCTTCCGGAGCCCCTTTGCCTCACCTGTAACACACAGCTGAGGGTCTTGCCTTACCTGCGAGGGGTCACCGTGGTTATGGGGACATACGTGGGCAGAGATCTGTGCCGTGTGGGACCCACCATCAGCACCCCGTGCTGGCACACGTTCCTGGCCAGGCAACCGCCAGGCATGTGGGGGGCCCATAAACCCGAGGCTGGGGCAGGGGAGCTTGACCCACCCCCACTTCATACCTGGGGCCCCATGAGCCAGCTAGCTTGCTCCAACATGTGTGTTCCCAGAGCACATGGAAGCAGCCTGCTCGGGCACACCTGGCCGGGCACCTGCGGCTGAGATGCAGCAGATGCTTCCCCTGGCTCAGGCCCCCAAGGTGCCGGCCCGGGCCCAGTCGCCGGAGCCCAGGAGGCTGCGCCCCAGGCGCAAGAGGCCTAATGATTCAGACCAAGATGGGAACAGTGTGGGGAGTCCACAGGAAGCCTGTGCAGTGACTCAGTGCGTGTCTGGAGCCAGCAGGCCTGGCCTGGTCAGGGCCCCATGTCTGGTGCACTCGGGGAGCTGAAGGTCTGGGGGCCCTGGGTCCTGGGACACTGGAGCCTCCAGAGCTCGACTAGGGGTCAGGCAGGCCGTGGCTCCACTTCCCTGAGGCCCTCAGGTCCCCACCACTGGCTGGCCCACCAGTCCCCTACCCACTTTTCCTGAAGCCCTAGGTCCATGAACAGGGATTCCCCAGGGGCTCAGCTGGGTAGACGATGCTGCACCCTGGGCCCACAGCACTGAACAACCCTCAGGCCTGACCCTTGGCCCAGACACGGCTGGACCAGCCTGGCTCTGGCAGTCCTAATCAAACATGGCCGTGCTGGCCGCCGATGGTTGGTGGAGGCCTTTGAGGCTGGTAGTTGAGTCTTCCCAGGGCCTCCAGACCCCCAAGAGTGGGCTCTGAGGACACAGACACAACGGTCTCCACCCCGAGCAGGTCACCTGGCCTGCACCTCCCCAGAGGCCCCTGTCCCACTCGGGAGACGGCAGCAGAGACCCACCCAGCCTCAAGCCAGCCTGCAAACAGGGTCAGGTGGAGCCCGGATGCCACATCCCCTGCTGTCCCTGCCCCCACCACCCAGGCTTAGCTCTAGCCATGATAGGACATGCCAGAGGAGGCGGGGGGTGGCGCAGGGTTGGTCCCAAGCATGGACAAGCCTCTGACGGGGCCTCTTTCGAGCGTCAGCAGGCTGGGCCGAGCCGTTGGTGGCCAAGGAACACGACTCTCCCGGGAGTTCCCGAGGACAGAGAAGGGAAATCCAACCAGCCTGAGGTGGGAGACCTGGGCGGGGGTCAGGCGGGCAGCAGGCTGGGGCCCTGCTGAAGCTCACTTCTCAGACGCAGGCTGGAACCATGGTCCAAGCAACCGGTGGGGGACTCGGGACCTGGAAGTACCCCCAGGCCCAGCCTCCACCGCCACCATCGCCCGAGGACAGGCGAGGGGAGAGGCTGCTGGAGCTGCACGCCTCCTTCAGGGAGCTGTTCACCTTCTTCTGCACCAACGCCACCATCCACGGCGCCATCCGCCTCGTCTGCTCCAGCGGGAACCGCCTGAAGACAGCGTCCTGGGGGCTGCTGTTGGTGGGCGCCCTGGGCGCACTGTACTGGCAGTTCGGGCTCCTCTTCGAGCAGTACTGGAGCTACCCGGTCATCACAACTGTGTCCGTGCACTCAGAGCGGAAGCTCTTCCCGTCGGTCACTCTGTGTGACATGAACCCACACCGGTGAGGGCGTGGGCCTGGCTGAGGGACAGGGTGTGGGGACGAGGGGTGGGGTGTGGGGACGAGGGGTGGGGGGCCCGGATGAGGGGTGGGGAGTGGGGGCTGGGGGTGGGGACCAGGGGTGGGGTGAGGGTGGGGGCGGGGGTGAGGGGCAGGGTATGGGGACGAGGGGCAGGGTGTGGGGATGAGGGGTGGGGGGCCCGGATGAGGGGCGGGGTGTGGGGTGAGGGGTGGGGGGCCGGGGTGAGGGACAGGGTGTGGGGTGAGGAGTAGGGGTGGGGATGAGGGGTAGGGGGCCGGGGTGAGGGGCAGGGCGCCAGCTTGAGGGTTCCCGACTCTTCACCTCTGTGGCCTGCAGGCATCTCCCCAGCTGTGGTCACAGAGGAAGCCCCACTGGCTCAGGAAACCCCGGTCATTCATGACCCCACCTCACCCCACCCCTGTGCCCAGTCGGAACCTCTGAGACCTCTGCCCCTGGGGTGGGTGTTAAAGGACAAAGAAGAGCCCGTTGGGGCTTGGTGTGATCGGTGCTGCCCTGGAGGGACACCAGGCGCTGGGCACCTGGGGAGGGTGAGGGAGGTAAGGGTGCGCTTTCCAGAAGTGCAGCCTGGAGCTGGGCTTCACCATGGGGGCCCAGGAGAAGGTGGCAGGGCAACAGCCCAGGTGGGGAGGCAGCAGGAGGACGGTGGGGTCCACAAGGGTGGCCAGGCCAGGCTAGGCTAGGGGGCCTGACTTCTCCCTGCAGCCCTACTGCAATTCCAGGCGTGCGAGGAGGCGACGGGGCTGCTGTCCGCTGACCTTTGGGGTCAGCACCACGGGGGCCAGCGCGGCTCTCCCCAGCAGTGCCCTGTGACTGATGTGGGGACCTTGGGGGTGTCGCTCTGACTCAACGACCCCCTCCCTCACCGGCCCCTCAGGCCCAGCCCTGTCCACCGCCATCTGCAGGCGCTTGATGAGTTTGCCCAGGAGACTCTCTACGCCCTGTACACGTTCAACTTCAGCGAGAGCCAGGAAGTCCCTGGTGCCGCGGACCTGGACCCCGAGCCCGCCTTCCAGCTGGACCGCAGGATTCACCTGCAGCGGCTGAGCCGCCCGGGGGGTCAGAACAAAGTGGGTTTCAGACTGGTGAGTGCCCCTAGCCCGAAGGGTCCCCCTGCAGGTGAGTCGGGTGTGGGCGGCCTGGGGGCTGTGTGGACCTGATCCCGCCCCCCCGCCAGTGTAACAGCACCGGCGGCGACTGCTTCTACCGGGTCTACTCATCGGGCGTGACGGCTGCCAGAGAGTGGTACCGCTTCCACTACATCAACATCCTGGCCCTGCTGCCACCTACCCATGAGGACAGCCACCGGAGCCACGGCAGCCACTTCGTCTACTCCTGCCGCTACGACGGCCGGCACTGCGAGGCCCCGTGAGTGGGGGTGGGGCAGGTGGGTGCCACCCCGAGGGTCCAGCTAACAGCTCCCTCCAGAGATGAGGAGGGTCGTGGGCCCACAGGTCGCACCGTGGGTGATGGTGGAAGGCATGTGCTGGTCTGAGTGTGGCCCCTGGTTCCAGGCACTTCCAGACATTCCACCACCCCACCTATGGCAGCTGCTACACCTTCAATGGTGCCTGGGCTGCACAGCACCCAGGTATCACCCACGGTGAGTGCCCGCCCCGGGCCAGGCGTGGGCAGGGGCGTGCGGGCCATCCAGGCCTTACCCTTGGCCTCCCCCAGGGATCAGCCTGGTCCTCAGGACTGAGCAGCAGGACCACCTCCCTCTGCTGTCCACGGAGAATGGCATCAAGGTCATGATTCACTCGCGGGACCACACGCCCTTCCTAGAGCATCGTGGCTTCAGCATCCGGCCAGGGACCGAGACCACCATCGGCATCCGAGAGGTGGGCCAGCCCAGAGGTGGGGCAGAGGAGGGAGCCCAACCTCTCTGCTTAACTGAGGGGCCTCAAGGGTGGGGCTGGCGCATCTGAAGCAGCCCCCCTCCCCCCAGGACGAGGTGCACAGGCTCGGGAGCCCCTATGGCCACTGTTCGGACGGCGGGGAGGGCGTGGATGTGCCACTGCTGTACAACGCCTCGTACACCATGCAGGTGAGTCTGGGGCCATTGGGGGGTAGGGGTGGGGTGTGAGTAAGGGGGCGGGCAGAATGGGGGAGAGCCCAAGGAGGGCGGGCAGGCCGTGAGGGAGGTGAACTGGTGGCAGGCAGGCCCTTGGAGAGGGATAGCCACCCACGGCACCCCCAGCTCCAGTCCCCTGCTGTCCCCCCAGGCCTGCCTGGTTTCCTGCTTCCAGCAGCTGATGGTGGAGACCTGCTCCTGTGGCTACTACCTCTACCCCCTGCCGGTGGGGACTGAGTACTGCAGCTACACTCGGCACCCAGCCTGGGGTGAGCCCCCGACCTGCTCACCACAGCCCGCGGGCCCTGTCAACCTGCAAAACTCCTGCCACCCCTGGGTCACTCCTAACGGGCTCACCTGTGACCCCCTCCCCAGGACACTGCTTCTACCGCCTCTACAGGGACCTGGAGACCCACCGGCTTCCCTGCGCCTCCCGCTGCCCCAGGCCCTGCAGGTGAGTGGGGAGTGTTGGGGTCGGGATCCAGGCACCGCCCTGGGCACCACAGCAGGGTGTGACGGGATCTATCTCTCCAGGGAGTCTTCATACAAGCTGTCTGCTGGGACCTCCAGGTGGCCTTCCTCCAAGTCGGCCGTGAGTGCCCTGAAGGGGTGGGTGAGGGGTGGACAAGCAGAGCCCACTCTAGACCAGCCTCTGCCCCTGTGGTCCCTGCTTTACACTTGCCCATGCACCGAGCGCTGGGATGAGCAGCGGCCACAGCGAACCTTCTGTGCATAGGACTGGACCCTGGCTGTGCTGGGCAAGCGGGGCCGCTGGATCCCTAGCCGGAGCCCCAGGTGGGTGCAGCCCTCCTCCTCCTGAGGCCCGTCCTGGCCGCCCCCGCCAACCTCGCCCTTCAGTGCCCGGCCATGCAGGTCCAGGGCCTGGCCCCTCACACCTCTGCCTCCCCCAGGAGCAGCGTCGCCAAGATGAACATCTTGTACCAGGAGCTCAACTACCGCACAGTGGACGAGACGCCCGTGTACTCAGTGAGCTGGCCAGGGACCACGGCCTGGGGTGGGAGCAGGGCCTGTGGCTGGCCAGACCTGCTGGGCGCTGCCCCGGCAGGGACCTTGGCACCCACTCACTGCCCACTGATGCCACAGGTGCCGCGGCTGCTTTCGGCCATGGGCAGCCTCTGGAGCCTGTGGTTCGGCTCGTCCGTGCTCTCTGTCCTGGAGCTGCTGGAGCTGCTGCTGGATGCCGTGGCCCTTGCCCTGCTGCTGGGCTGCCGCCGGCTCCGCAGCGCCGGGGGTGCCCAGCCGGGGGCGGCCAGAAGGGCATCCCACCTTGGGCCAGAGGCCACCCAGTTGCCCAGTGACTGCAGGCCTGATGTTGAACGTCCAGGGGCCCGGCTGGCCTCATCTCCTGCGACGCTTCCAGGGGCTCCGGCAGGGGCCTCGGCTAAGGAGTCTCGGCTGTGAGAGTGTGCATGTCTCCACAGGGGAGCGTGTCAGTGTCTTGTATCTGCACGTGTGTTTCTGAGCGTATTGATGACGTGTGTCTACACCTGTGTGTAGGTGTGTGGGTATCAGGCCGAGGCTCCCGAGGCTCAGGGCAAGTGGGAGGGCCAAGCCGAGGCGCTTGGTGACTTTGGGCTGCTCTGTAATAAAATCACAATTCCACCTGGAGATTGGCATGTTTCTCCCCAGTCACCCTTCCCTGAGGAAGCCGAAAACCTCAGGCTGCACTCCACACTCCTTGGAGCCACAGACATGTCGTTGGGGCTGGGGGACAGGAGGACACTTGCCCAGGGGACAAGCCCAGCCCAGAGCATCCTTGCCAGTTGGCGTCCATCCCCACTCCCACCAGAGGCCACAGTCTAGGCCAGAGAAGGGCAGGGGCCAGAGAAAGGGGCCTGGGGTGTCAGGAGCCAGTTTTCATCAAAGAAGCCCCTGCCTCCCCGCAGGCCCCCGGCAGGCGGCAGCTGCGTCCTGGCTGGTGGCATCTCTTTGGGCAGTGGTGCTACCCCACTCAGGACCACCCCTCGGGGAAGGCAGGGGACCCAGAGACCCCCCTCCCCAGCTGAGACAGAGCGAGTGAGGCAGGTGAGCCGATGACAGGCTGCAGGTGCAAGCAGTTTATTAACATGATCTGGAGCAGGGGCAGTCCCGCCAACCCGAGGCCCAGGGGTGAGGCCCTGATGCAGGCAGCAGAGTGGGAGCTGGGGGCAGAGCTCAAGCAGGGAGAGAGAAGGAGTTATTCTGCTCTTTAGGAGTTACAGCCAGCAGGCGAGGGAGCGGGCGCCGGCCAGTGCTCACCCTGCCACACATGGAGCCTCCCCGGGCAGCCTTTGCATAGTGATCAGCCGACTGGCCTTGGCCTGACCAAGGGCCCAAGTTGGGGAGAGGCCCGGCCCTGCCCTTGGGCTTCAGGAAAGGGGAACGCATAAGGCATCGGTGGGCCCTGGGGACTGAGCTGAGGGACCCCTGGACCCATCTGAGGGCCCCGCCAAGGGGCGAGGCTGGCGAGGGGGCAGGGCAAGGGGGCAGGACAGGGCTACAGGGGCTGCCCCTGCAGCAGGCAGAGCCGGGGTCACGGTGGTCCTTGCAAGTCCACAGAGAAAGGACGTGAGACAGAGAACGAGGTTGTGGTAGAAAATCCACTCACTTGGTGACAAAGAACACCGGATGTGCGGGTAGAAAGTGCCAAGGTCCTTTATGCACCGGCTCTGGGCCAAGTGCCTCTGCAGGAGGCAGGGACAGGTTTGGCTGCCCAGACAGGGGCCTGTGTGGCCAGCCATGTGGCCTCGGACGCCCGCGTCCAGCCAGGGCCAAGGCTCCAGGCCAGAGCCCCAACCAGCACCCGAGAAGCCCAGCCTGGACACTGGTCACTAAGTGAGGTACACAGGTTGATTCCCTGGATGGGCGGCCCCCCACCCTTGCCTGGTGGCCAGCCACCAGCCCCGGTGCCTAGTGGAGGGGCTCTGGGGGTGTAGGAGGGACCCAGCTAGCAGGTCTGTGTTCTGGGGCAGTAAAGGCGGGTGCACAAGGTGACACAGGCCCTGAGGGCAGGGAGGGGCACAAAGTGACATGGGCCCTGGGGAGGGGGTCACAAGGTGACATGGGGCCTTGAGAGTGGTTTGTGACATGAGTGACCTAGGCCCCCCGAGGAAGGGGTCACCTGAAAACATGAGGTGAAGGGCACCATCCCCAGGGAAACATGGGGCTTGAAAAGACTCAGTGCTGGGGTCCCTCTCCTGGCCCTGGGGTCGGGGCAGCTCTGAGGAGGGTGGACAGGCAGCAGGGGCTCCAGGAGCACCCCACATCACGGCTCTCGGGAAATGGGCCCATGGTCGTCCGGGCAGGGCCGTGGCGGCCAGGCAGGGCGAGCGGGGCCGGGCAGGGATCCCCAGCGGGGTCATGCAGGTGCCCGGCCCCCCCGCCCTAGCTCTCCTCCAGGTGGAGGCTGATGAACTCCTGGATGCACCTGCGGTACTGGAGCTCCGTGGGGCTGCTGCCCGCCAGGGGGCCTGGCTGGCCTGGGGGCGCCTCGGCCTCACGCATCTCCTCAGTCATGCGCGCCAGACGGAGCCTGGGGGAGGGACAGAGTGAGGCGCCCCCGGCCCCCCCCACGACACACCACCTGACCCCCCAGGTGCCCCCTGCATGCCCCCAGTGGCGTGTCATCGTCTACCCCGCGGCCCCCTGGTGCCCCCACCCTCGCTCACAGCGTGACGATGTCAGCGTTCGCCTCCTGGACCGCAATGCTCAGCGGGTCCCGCTGCTCATGGTCCAAGGCGTGCTGGTCTGCCCCACGCTTCAGGAACAGGCAGACCTGGCTGAGGGTGGAGGGAACGTGTCGGGGCAGGTGGGGGCACTGGTGAGAGGGAGACCCTGGTCCGCAGTGGAGGGGCGCCGTGACTCACCCAGTGTGGCCCAGGAGCGTGGCGTGGTGCAGGGGTGCCCGGCCCCGGCTGTCTCTTTGGTTCACGTCTGCTCCATTTTGCAGGAGGAATTCACAGACGATCAGGGAGCCCTGGGGAACAGGGGCAGTTCAGACTGAGCCTGAGAGATGGCCCCTCGCAGGGCCCCTCGGCGTCCCCAGCCAGCACGGAGCCCGGTCTCCAGGGGAGAACAAGGGGCCCTCGTGTGCGCGCCCCAAAAGAGCAGGCCCTGCAGATGCAGTGCCAAGTGCACCTGTGCCTTGCGCAGCCCCACGCCGCTCACCCCCAGCACGGCCTGCACCAATGGCGTCTTGCCCTCGTCCTCCGTGTCGGGCCAGTTGACCTCGGCCCCGTGGGCCAGCGCCGCGGCCAGTGTGGGGAGGTCGCGGGTGCGTGCTGCGCGGTGCGCCAGGAGCCCAGGGTGCAGCTCGCGCACATCCGCCAAGCCCCAGGCCTCGGCCTCGGCCTCCCCATCTGCCTCGCCGCTGGACTCCTCCGAGTCTGCGCGCTCTGCGGGAAGGGGGTTGGTCAGGGGCTGCGACCTGGGCCGGAGTAGGGGAGGTGGCAGAGCGGCTGCGGCGAGGTGGGGAGATGCACACCCACCCTCCTCAGTGACGCTGTCCACCACAGAGCTGGTGCTGAAGGCCAGGACGTCCGAACTGCCATCGGAGCTGCCCCCTAAGCCGCTGTCGCTGCTCAGACCTGTGGGGTCAGTGGGCAGAGGGGGTCCTGAGTGTCCTTGACTCCTCCCAGAGCCCTGGGGAAAGGCTGGACCCCCACCCATCCTCCAGGGATGCCCCAGGGCAGAAGCAGCCCCTACAAGGGGGCCCAGGGGGGCCCTGCTCAGGATGGGAGGAAGCAGGGGGAAAACCAAGTAACAGCTCAAAGGACCACAGTTGCCCCCCGGGAGCACTGTCCTGCATGGAGGTCCACTCTCTGGCCGGTCAGACCTAGCAGGATGGGCAATTTGCAGGCATTCAGCCCTGACTGTGGCCAGGGCATGCTGGAAGGTCACTGCGCAGCCGTGGGGTCTTCGCGGAGCCCTGGAGATACCGGCCCCAGGCAGCAGGAGCGAACTCTTGCCCAGCTCACCCAGCAGGCCTTGTAGAAGAGCCCCAGGCTTAGGGACCATAAGGCAGCGCCCTCTGCTGCCCGCGGTCGCCCCTTTGTCAACCCCATCAGCCCTGCCAGTTCTTGGCCCTGGTCCATGCCTTCTGCCCACACTGCCCAGGAAGGCTCAGCATGTGCCCCAGGCTGATGAGTGGTGTGAACCGTCAACAGGCAGCCTTCGGAGGAGAGCCCTGACTTGCAGCGTCTGCCCCCCAACACCAAGGGGGGTTGGGCAAGATGCCCACAACCGTCTCTCAGGAGCTGGCTCCAGCACACAGCTGTCCAGACCCCAGCACGCACATGCACACACACGGGCCCCTCAGCACACACGTGCACACGCACATTCACACACCCATACTCATACAGCTGTGTGCACATTCACTCACACACATTTATAGCCACGTGTACGGTCACACACCCACACATGTACTCCTGTGTGCACTGCTGACGGTCGCTGTTGACGGTCATGGCCATGGTCTCCAAGTCAGCGGCCTGGTTACCCCAGCCCCTCGAGAAACTGTCCCAGCTTTAGCCCTGCTGGACCCCCAAATTCTCCCACCCCCAGACCAGCCCCCTGTGACACCACCTCTCTAGCCCAGTCCCTCCTGCAAGGAATGCCTGTCCTCCCATTCCCGGAGCAAGTGGCATGGCTGTCCACACTCGTCCACCCTCCAGGTGAGCCACGCCTGGCCCCTGCTCTGCCGCCCTGGCAGGCTGGGGGGTAGACAGAGGGGGCTGGGGCCCTCATGGCACTCACTGCGTGGACCGGCCGCTGCAGCCGCTGTATCAAAGTAGGAGAAGAGGGAGTCCAGCTCGTCCGGGCAGAAGAGGGAATCCCTGTGGAACCTGCGCTCCACAGCGCCTGCTGCAGGGGGACAGGGGCCCCAAATCATGATGGGTGTTGAGCAGCGCTCGGAGGTGCCCCTGTGAGCCCCTGCCTCCCTCCCTCTGTCCTACCCTCCTTGACCTCCCTGGGGCCCAGGGTTTGGTGGCTCATCCCCCCCGCTGGAGCCCTCTGCCCACCCCTGCCCAGGTATGTGGCTGAGGGTGCAGCCTGCAGGCAGCCCTCCCACCTGAGGACAGAGTAGCCACGGAGGGCAGGATGGGCTCCAGCCGGACCTTGCGGCGGGCAGTGGGGGCGCGGGAGGAGCTGTGGTGGCGCTGGCACTTCTGTGCACGCCAGCGCCGCGGGGCCTCCCGGGCCGGTGCTGAGGGCAGCTTCCGCAGAAACTTCTTTTCCACATATTTGTCCTTGATCCAGGCCTCCTTGTCCTGCCTGGAGCAGGGGCGGACGTGAGGCTGCACTCACAGGCTGGGGCTCCCCAGGCCCTATCTAGGCTGCCCCCCACCTCACCTGGGGCTGCTGGCCGTGGGCTTCCTGCTGCCCAGCCCCTCGCACTGGGCCTCATAGATGTGGTTCACGGTGCTGTTTCCAAGCTCGCACATCAGCTAGCAGGGGACAGGGCATGCGGGCATTAGTCCAGCTCACAAACCCCCCAGCTTGCAGACCCGGCTCCTACCCCCACTTCGCCCCAGCAGCCCGATGGCCTGAGACGGCGCCCCACGCACCTTTAGCAGCTCTGGCTCCCACGAGTCCAGAGTCAGGGACCGCACCTTGGAGCAGTGGACACCCAGGCTCCTGGACGGCAGGGGGCAGGGGTGAGTCAGGGCAGGCGTCAGGTGCGGACCCACCCCTGTGCCCCGTCTGCCCGCCTGGTGGGCCACCTGTGGATGCCTGAGCACTCAATGCAGAGCAGCACCCCCAGGTTGATGCTGGCCCAGCGGGGGTCCAGCTGGCCGCAGTCGCTGCACTGGCTGTTGCCAGCCACGCTCTGCACGCGCTGCAGCACGCTCTCGCCCTTGACGCTGCGCTCCCGAGAGTCTGTGGCTGAGTCGATGCTGCTTGTGGACGGGGATGCCGTGCGGTCCAGCCTCTGGGGACGGTGTGAGGGGCCACTCAGCCTGACAGGAGCTCCAGCCTCAGTTTCCCCGGGGACCCCTCTTCCTCCCCAGCCAGAGATGCCAGCACAGGCTAGGGCCCCGAAGCACACGCTGCACATGCGTGTGTGCGCACACACACGCATGCACACGCATGCACACATGCATGCTTGCACTGCACGCACACGCTCGCATGCAGCCTGCAGGGGCTGTCTCCCTGTGGCACATAGGTGTGTGCACGCATGTGGAGGGTGCTGGGAGGGCCACACCTCGCTGTAGCAGCTGTCTGGGCTCTCCCAGTAGGCAGAGGCGATGCTGGCCTGCACGGCGTGAACCCAGGCCTGCCGTAGCTTCTCGGAGTCGGCCTGCAGCATGCAGCTCCTGGGGGGAGGGGCCGTCAGGCTGGGCGGCAGGGCCCCTCCCCACCCCTCCCCAGGCTGGTCCTCCTCACTTGGTGGGTGACACGACCTCAAAGCAGAACCTCCGCTCAATGTCCTCACACGGCTTCACTGAGCACAGGCGGAGGTCATCCACCACCACGGTCAGCACGTCCTGCGGGCGGGACACCACGGCCCTTGTGGTCAGCACCCAGCCCTGACTGCCCGTTTATTGCATTGCCTTAGAGACACAGACCATCTGAGACCCAAGGGGTCTCTGTCCCCTGACCACTCAGGCTTTGGTGCCCATCAGCATCCTCTGCTCCACGGACCAGCCCGCCCCAGGGTTCCAGTGGGCACAGGTCCAGCAGCCTTCAGCGCACCTTGAGTTTCTTCTGGTAGACCAGCTGGCTGTTCTGGATGGAGAACCAGCGCCTGGGCAGGTGGATGGGCCAGGAGGGGTCAGGCAGAGCCAGCCCCCACGGCCGCCCTGCAGCCCCCAGAGGAAGGCCCCTCCCTCACCGGTTCCACGTCTTGAAGGCGTTGCTGGCCCTCTTGAAGAGGTACCCCTCCATCACCACGCCGCTGGGCGCGTCCACATCAAACTCTGCTTTAGGCTCATCATAGGAGAAGTCCTGGGAGCGGTTGGAGCCCGGTCCCAGTGAGCGCCCACCCCTGGCTGTGAGGACATTGCCGCCCTCCCAGGGCCCCCAAGCCAAGGCTGAGGTGGGGCACTGCTCTTCACAGCCACTTCCTGACCCCAGCAAGGCACCTGCCCCAAAACCCCCACAGGGGCAGATGCCTCACATCACAGCTGGGGCCCCGAGAGCTCCAGCCCACCCCAGCCTTGTAGGGAAAGCAGGCTCTGGGATCAGGAAGGAAACTGCCTCCCCCTGTCCTGAGTCCCCATTCATGTCGCCAGCTGGGCCTGCTCCGCGGCCTGACAGAGCTCCATTCACACGGGCTGGGGAGACACTGAGTGTTGTCCTGTGTGTCAGGCGGCAGGAGAGGAGGCCCAGCCACCTGCTCCCCTGGCTGAGCGGGGGCAGGAAGGGACAGCTGCTGCCACTTCCATGGGGGACGCAGTCCCAGCTCAGCTCAGGTCCTGCTGGTGCCAGCCACCGCTTACAGGGAAGCGCGCACAGGTGCCAGGGGAGCTCTGAGGCTGGTGGGAGGTGTCCTTGGTGCTGAAGCTCCGTGGGGCGGGAGAGGGCAGAGGCCCCGCCGCCTGGTCCTCCCCCTCCCCACACCCTTCCCCCAGGGTGGACGCCTCCTCACCTGCAGCAGCGTCTGAGGGGCCGAGCAGGGGCGGGTGGGAGGAGGGAGAGACAGCCAGTGAGCGACGGCCCCCCGCCCCACCCCCAGGCTCCCTGTGGTCCTGCGGAGGCAACTGTCTGGCGGGCAAGCAATGGGGCTCCAGTAGGAGGCCAGTGACTGAGGCCCTGCAGGCCACCAGTGGCCTTGAAGGAAGGAGACCCTGGGTCGCAGCTGCAGCCCCAGCATCTGTCCGCCGAGGGGTTGGCCCCTCTGCCCACCCAGCCCTGGCCTCTAAGTGACCACAGGGCCGCTCCCCGACTCCATCACGTCGAGGCCCCTAACGTGTTCTGAAGAGAAGCAGTGTCAGCCCTGCAGAGGGGGCCGGCCTAGAGGAAGGGGCGGAGCATGTGTGTGAGCAGGTGGGCCTCCCGGGTCAGCTGCACGGAGAGAGGGTGAGGGGTGGCGGCCTTTTGGGGTCTCCCTCCACACAGGGAGGTCAGGGGCTGCAGGGCCTCACCCGCTGCTGGATGGCAGCGTGCTTGCGTTCCATCTCGCGCTTCTCCACCGCTGAGTCGATCACCAGCTGGTCCAGCTGTGGGGGCGGGGCGTCATGGAGGGAGGTGACCCCCGCCCCCTGACCCAGCCCTAGCCCTCCCGCAGGCGCACCTCGGCAGCCAGCCTCTTCATGTAGGGGTCCAGCTGGTGCAGCAGGCTGTAGCCCTGCTGGAAGAAGCTGTGCTGGGCGAGCATGAAGGTCAGCATCTGTGGGGCAGGAGCCCGCCCTCAGCAGCAGCGGCCGCACGCACACCTCACTCAGCACCCGCTGCACACGCCTGGACTCAAGGGCAAGCCCCTGGCCCGGCCCTCACCAAGCACTCACAGAATCCAGGATCTCAAACTTCTTCTTGGCTTGGAGGACGTTGATCTGCCAGGGGAGTGAACAGGCGAAGGGTGTCAGGGCCAAGGCAGCCCATGCCTATACCTTGTCACGGCCTCCACTCAGGCTGCTTGTGGTACCCTAAGACTCCCAGCTCATCTTCACCTCCCTGAACTTGTGCCAGCCCCACCCTCCCATGGTCCTGGAGTACTTCCCCATGTCAAGACATAAGGTCCCTCCCCTGGGCAAAGCCAAGAATTCTCATCCCTGCTCCAACTCCCTCCAAGCCCTCCCTCAGCAAGGTCTTTGAGGCCTCTGCCCCCTGCAGCCCACAGCCCCAGGCTTGTCCCAGCCCATCTCTGCCTCCGGGCCTTTGCCTGGGCACCTCCCCCACATCCCTTCCCAAGATCTGGCATCTCAGATTTTCTAGAGCCAGAGGGGCCCTCCAGACGCGGGCTCCACCTGTCTGCAGGAACACAGGAACAGCTCCCACCCCACTCCAGGACCCGACCACTCCAAGCCCAGTGGCTGACCTGCAGCACATAGTCTAATGCCAGGTGGCGGAAGCACTTCCGGGTGAGGCTCAGCGCACCCGTGGCCTCCTCCACCTCATGGGGCCGGTGCCGTGGGGCCTGGGCGTTCCTCACCAGGGACAGCTCCATGTCCTCTCGCACTTTGTCAAACTGCTTCTTGGTCTCCTTGAACTTCCGCACGTCCCTGGGGCCGGCGGGTGTCAGGTCAGGGTTTGAGAAAGGGCTCACACAGGGTTTCCCACCTTCATAAAATGCCCTCCCTCTGGGACCAGCCACTCTCTGTGCTCCTGGGCAGGGCCTCCCCATCCTGGCCCCCTCCCCCACGTCCTGCAACCATCACCCCCCCACCCCCTCCTCCTCCCCTCCAGCCAGGCCCCTTCCCTGATTCAAGGCCTCCCTTTACCCTTCACCACCTCACTCCCAGGGTCAGTCCAGCCCAGAGTGACCTCCAGCCTCACCCCGAACTCCAGACTCATGTACCCAACTCAACTTGACATCTGCACTTGGGGGTCCCTAGGCACCCCAAATGCACACACAGGCGCCCAGCTCAGACCCCTGTGCAGCCCCACCTCCTCCCACCACGACCCTGACTCCCTCCATGGTCCTGCCCTCATCCCTGGCCTGAGGCCCTCCTGGCTGTCCTCTGCTCCCTGACCCCTGCCCTGCCCTCCAGGCACGCTGTGTTTGCTCAGCCCCAGCCCTGTCCCACCTCCAAACCTTCGCTCTTGCTGAGTCCCCCCTCCCCAAGCCTTGAGGCCTCAGCCCCAGGACCCCTCCAGATCAAGCACAGCTGCGTCTGCTCCCTACTCCCGCACAGGTGTCACTGCTGACCCCTCCCAGGGCCAGGAGAGCCCAGGCCTCCCTCGGGGGTCTGAGGGTTGCGGGGCCACTCACTCTTTGATGAAATTGTGGAGTTGCTGCCGCACAGACCTCTGGGCCTGGTCAAACAGGATCTGGGGGCCGAGGGAGGGTGGGGTGTTGGGTTCCAGACCCTATCCCCCAGGTGAGAACCAGGGAAAGCCCTGCCCACCCTGCCTGGGCCCCAGCTGGTCCCTCGAGCAGAACCAGTCTCGCAGGGTCCAGGGGAGTGGGTGCCGCCCCCAGGCCTGGGTTGGTGCCCAGAGGCAACAGCTGTGACCACCTGCCCACCTCCCCCACGTGGCTCTTGGACTAGAGGCCCAGGTGTCCCAGATGGCCCCTCCTATTGCTGCACCCAACGTCGGCCTGAACGGCCTCCATCGCCTCCTGGCCCTGGGAGGTCACCTCGAGGATGACCAGCCCCGCAGTGGAAGGATGGGTCAGAGCCTGGCTCTCGAGGGATCTGGCCTGGGAGAGGGTACAGTGGTTGTCAGGAGCTGGAGGGGCCCCCCAACAGCACTGACTGGACCCAGAATCAGATCCTCCTTCATGCGGGTAGGGCTGGGCCCTAACCGAGAGCAGAAAGACAGACAGACAGGGCAGGACGAGCTGTCCTGAGCGGGTTTATTTCTGAACTTATTTCTGAACAAGGAGCGGGGCCCCTTGTTTAGTCTGGGGCTCTGGTTCCAGGCCACTGGCCAACGTGTGCTTCAGGCCCTGTTCTGCGTGTCCACACTGGGGGCCCCCGAAGGGCTCAAGGTGACCCAGACCCAACCCAGGTAGCAGTGAGGTCAGGAGTCATCCAGGGGCTATGCGGTCAGGCTGGAAGATGCTTCTGCCACCTGGCTGAAGACCCCTGCCTAGTTGGGGGACACTGATGAACCTCTAAGGCCTCCCCCACCTCGAGACCCCACTGCCTGCAGCCCTGGGCTGTGTTGCCACCTCCCTCCACCCCCAGGATCCAAGCACCTCCCCACTATCTGGCCCTCACCTGGGACATCGCAGAGCACCTCACTGACGGCCCCCCACTCCCACTAAGACCACGGAGCAGAGACATGGCCTCCTCCCACAGCCATCCGCCAGCTCAGCTCCCTCTGAGCCAGCCCAGTGAGAGCATTCCAGGCTGGGCAGGGCCTGTGGGGAGCCGGTGGGGGGGGCTGCCTGGGACAGGCTGACAGCAATGAGGAAGCCGGATGGACGTGCCCTTGGACAGGCCCCCACCCAGCCAGGGCTTACCATGTGGTAGTTGACCATCTCCTGCAGGCTGTCTCCAAACCTCTGCAGACACTCCTGGGGGAGGTGGGCAGATCCCTCACTCAGATAGGGCAGCCATGACCCAGAGCGCCCAGCACCTCCCCACCCACAGGCCACAGAGCCACCCCTGCAGCCCAGTGCAGACGCCCACCGGCTCCCAGGGCCTGGGCACCCTTGAGGGGCTGCCTGCCCATGCTGCCCCTGACTAGAGGTCAGAGGTCAGCTGCCCCTCACCGAGATGGCGGTGTCGCCCTGGCACTGCTGGGACAGGTCGCGGACGCCACTCACGAAGAGCCTGTTGGTTGCAACATAGGCCTTGCCAGCCTCAATCATGCCGCTGCACAGCTTGACCAGCTACGGACGGGACAGAGGGAATAACACTTGTGTCTCCTGCGAGCACCAGCACTTACCACACAGAGGCCAGACCACAGAGACGGAGACCCACCAGGGTGGCCAGAATTCAGCTCAGAGCCTGTCAGTGCCCAGAACACAGCTGCCCCTGAGCAGCCCAGGGCTGGAGAAGGGCTGCCACGGCCCGCCCGCACCTGCCTGATGCTGGAGGACAGCGTGGTGCTGCCCAGGCCTCGGCTCCAGAGCAGGGGGTTGGAGCAGGACAGGGAAGCCCCAAGCAGGGAACCCAGGGCTGGGGTGGGCGTGTGGTCCTAGCCAATGGTCAGCAGGAGCAGCCCGTAAGGGGGCTCAGGGATGCTGCCCCTCCTTCCTTCCTCTGGCTTTGAAGCCTCTTCCCTCCTCCCCTGCCCTGCTTCCACCCTCGGACCCCAACCGAGTCACTCAGAGGCACAGCCCCCCCGCCCCCAGCAGCAGCCCTCACCCCAAAGACAGCTGAGGGGACTCTCCAAGGCCCACCCCCGTTAACTCGAGGAGACCCAGGGCAGACATGTGTGCGTGTGGCACGTGCACCCCGAGACAGGTGGGACAGGCTACAGCTGGGGTGAACGAGAGACAGACTCATGTCCTGTGCACGACACACGCAGGCTGCAAACCCACGTAGAATACACGCATGCTCACGTGCACACACACGGGTGACTGCATGAATTGAGCACAAATCAGGAGGCAGAGCAGGACCCTCTGTGCACACCCAGTCCCTTCCTCTCACCTTGTCCAGCTTGGCCTCGATCTCAACTACATCCGTTTCCACCTCGTCGATAGTTGCCCTGCAATAAGAGTGAAGATGACTAAAGATCAACTGGGTCAGGCTGGGGCTTCATCTCCCCAGGCATCTCCCCGAAGGGGTCCGCAGTGGGAGGGGGCTGCTCGGACGATGGCTACTTGTTCCTGTTGGCCCACCTGCCGTCCACACCCCTCAGACAGGCCAGGAGATGGAGGCTGGGAGAGGCAGATGCTGCCCTGGGAGGAGGGGCAGGACTGGGACCCAGGTCCAGCTGACTCCAGAGCCGCCCAGGCCCACCACCACCCCAAGCAGGAAGAGGCCCAGTTGGCTGTGATGCCCCCATCTGGGGTCTGGCTACTGTGTCCCGGGGGAGAGAAGGTCAGACAAGCCCCTGAGGACAGAGGGAGGGGCCGGAGCCCCAGTGGAGGTGCACATGCAGGGCCGGGGCCAAGCCTTGCTGGCCACCCCCTTGGCCTGGCCCCCACCCCTCTCCAGGACTCAGAGTTGACCCCAGACCCCATCTGGACCCCAACCCTTGACCCTTCTGCTCCTGCTGCAGCCCACCCCGGCCTCGGCCCAGGGGACCCTAGAGCAGACCTGTCTCAGCCGGAACCCATGAGATCCCCACAGCTGCGGAGGGGTGACACCTGACTGCCCCCACCTCAAAACACCAAACAGCACAGTCTGCCTGGAAGGAGGGGTGTGTCAGCCTCAGAGGAGCCTATTCCCACCTGGGCAGCCTGACAACGGGGTTGCCTCGGGGACAGAAGAGTTAATGTATGACATCACCAGAGAAGCCACTGGCCGGAGAATCCCCAGAAGGCGAGAGGCAGATGGATCAGGCACGTGACCACCCCGCACTCCCCCCCCCCCCCCCGGAATAGGAAATAGGGAAACAGGGCCAGGATCCCAGCGCCCCCCCGCAACCCACTCAACTGGCTGGGAGCTGGGCCCATCTGGCCTCCTGGGGACAAGGGACGATGGGGATGGGGCTCAGGCCAGGCAAGGGCAGGCCGCCAGGGACAGGTCTTGGGCAGGGTCGGCGACGGGAAGCCTCCCAGTTCTAGTGGCCCCTTGCTGTCCCCGTGGCTGGCAGGGGAGGGGTGTGTTCCAGGGTTTCCCAGGCCTGGGGAGAGGGACCTGGTCCCTCACGTGGGGTGTAACTCAGTGTGCCCTCAATTAGGAGCTGTGGGGAGAGCCCCAGGTGGAAGGTTCCCACTGTCCTCCCTGGCAGGACATGAGCCCCTCTTTGAGCAGCCCTGAAGGGGACTCTGAGTCCCCAAGCACAGAGGAGTGGAAGGGACATCTGCCCAGGCCCCAGAAGGATGCCCTGCAGCCCACCCAGGACTGTCCTTCAGCTGCCCAGCCCAAACCGCGTGGAGGAGTGGCCTGAAGTGTAGCCAACTGCGGGAGGCTCGGACCCCAGTGCGCCTGACCACTCCTCTCCCACTCCGAGGGTCCCAAGGCAGGGAAGGACCACCCACCCAGGAGACGATGCTGCAGAGGGAGACACAGTCCCCGGAGCCCCAGCCACTCCAACAGCCCTGCAGGAGAGACGCCGTCCTTGGCGGGGGCGGGGGGCGCTGCTCCCTGAAAACCAGCAAGGAGGTGCTGCACCGGATGCTGACAGATGTACTCAAGGAGGCAAAGTGAGTGCTCAGCAGAGAGCCAGCCCCCTGTCCTGGGGGCCCCACGCCACTCAGCTCTGCCCTCCACCTCCTCTTCTGCCCTCCCTCCAGGATTTCCTCAGCAGTTTGGAGGGTGGGGAGAAGAGAGGTTGGCTCCCCTACCCAAGCTGTGACTCAGCGCCTGAAGCCCCACCCAGGTGAGGGGGCAAAAGAACAAGGGGCGGGCAGCTACAGGCCTGTCTGGGAGAGTCTGGAACCCCCCAGCCACATGCATCCCGGAGCTCTGGGGCTCTCCCCAGGCCAAGAGCATAGAGGCAGAGTCCCCCTTCTCAAGGCTGGGGCCACCTGGCCTAACATCACTGACCACATCCTCCAGCCTGGCCCCACGGGGGCCGGCCCCAGGCTGGCTGCCAGGAAGTCCAGGTTACACCCTCAGCAGCACCTGAGGGTGAGGGGACGGGGAACCTCAGGACAGCCTCAAACCCCTTAAATCTGAGCCCAACCCCAAAACCACCCAGTGCAGCTTCTGTGGCCCAGGGTCTGGGTGAATCTCTTCAGCCTCCACCCCAGGCCCGGCTGGCACTTTCCCGGGCAGCCCCTCCCTGCTGGAAGAAGCATGGCAAAGCCCAGGCAGCCGCCACCCCCATTGCGGGTGCCACAGGCGGAGCAGGCTGGTGTGGGAGGAAAAGTCCAGAGGGGAACCGGGTGCCGGTGCCGCCAATCTGACAGGGCAAGGGGGGCCTGGACCCCTCCACGCAGGAGGAGGAGGAGCATGAGACTTCTGAGTGAGGGTCCAGGGCGAGGATAGGGTGGCTCAGCCAGAACCAAGCCCCCAGCTGGGGCCCTGGAGGACAGTGGGCAGTGCTGGGGCCAGGACCGTGGGTGTCTGAGTTGCTCACGTCCCCTCCCTCAATCAGTGAGCAGCAGAAGATGGGAGAACAAAGAGGACCGCCCCCAGCCCCTCTGCTCAAGGCCTGGGGCCACTCTCTTGACCTCGCACCCCCAGCTGCCCCAGGCCTTTGTTGCTGACTCCCTTGTGAGGCAGTTGTGCAAGGGGCTGGCCCTAGGGATTCAGAGGTGGGAGCAGTGATGCTAAGGCCCACAGGAGCACCCACACATGGGTCCTCTTGCCGGCATGCCCCCAGAGACCCAGCACACGCGCGCGCGCACACACGACCACAGAGGCACTGTAGACATGCTCATGTGCAATCAAGCGTACATGCATGCAGTGGCACAGCACACACGCAGACGTGTGTACTCATGGATACTGTGCACACGTGCCTAGATGTGTACCACGGCTGGGATGCACAAGAACAAGAACAAACTAATAAGTGTGTTTAGTGCCGAAACTCATACGTTCACAATGAACACACAGTACGTACACAATGAACACACAGTCCGTGTACGTATCCACAGCAAGAGGCGACGCGTACACACGCTTGCAGGCACCCATCACTAGTCTACAGGCAGGCACCAAGCACCCCAGGGCAGGGGTGCAGCTCACCCACACATTCACACAGGGTCTGGCATCTCAAGGAAGGGTGCAGAGGGGCAGAGCTCACACGTGTACACCTGGCACACGGGAGGTGCTCTGTGAGGGGAGATGCACATGCATGGAAACATAGTGGACATGGATAAGCACTCCGGCACTCCCAGGAAGGTCAGAACACAAGCCCAGAGCTGAGCTCCCACCGGTCTGCTCAGCCCAGCCCCCACCCCTCCCAGCCCCCAGGTAGCCCCTGTCAGGCAGCCGGCCCCAGGCCCTAAATGTGGCTGCCGCTGCCTGTTCCCCCAGCACTGCTCTGGGCACACGGACCAAGGCAGATTCCAGGGACAAACGCCCCACGCACGCGGACAACCCCGGCCGGAGCCGAACTCCGGGCCCAGGAGGATGTCAGCCCCGCAAGTGGCCAGCGCGAAGGTGCAGACACAAAGCAGGGTGGACGCTCCGCGGGGAGGGGGCCGGCCGCCCCGCCCCCACGCACGCCCTGCGCGGTGCCCGGCACAGGGGCATCTTTTGTTCGGGTCCCGGGGCCGCGGCGCTGCGGGCGTTGTCCGGGCGGGTCCTCCAGCTCCCGTCTCCAGCTCCCGCGCCCCACAAAGGCGGCCCCGACGCTCCCGCCCGCGCCCGTCCCCAGCGGCCCGAGGAGTGGCCACTCCGCCGACCACAAAGGCCGCGGCGCCGCGGGCGCACCTGAAGCGCGGCGAGTCCTTGATGCACTCCTCGAACTCCACCGTCATGGCTGCGGCGGCGCGGCGCTCAGGGGCACAAGGACCGCGGCGCCCCGAGCTGCATCCCCGGCGGCCGGCCCGCTCCGCGTCCGCTCGCGCTGGACGCCCGCCCGCCCCGGAATGAGGCCGCCGCGCCGCTGCCCCGCCCCGCCCCGCCTGTCACCGCCGGGGAGCGTCGCCAAAGTCCGCCGCCCGCGCGCGCCGCCCGCTGTCACCGCCGGGGAGCGTCGCCAAAGTCCGCCGCCCGCGCGCGCCGCCCGGGAACGTCGCCAAAGTCCGCCGCCCGCGCGCGCCACCCGCCGTCACTGCCGGGGAGCGTCGCCAAACGCCCCTGCCTGCGGCCGCCCCAACATCCCCCCAGCCCGGGTCGGGAAGCTGGCAGGCTCGCAACAATCGGGCTTCGGAAGCCGTCGGGCGGGCCGCGGGGCGCCGGGAGGACGCGGGCCCTCCCGCTCCAGCGATCCTGCCGTTGCGCAACTCGGGGCGTTTGCAAAATCCGCTTGTCCGGAACGCGGCGGACGGAGACGCTCCGGGAGGACGGGGGTGAGCGGTGGGCGAGTGGCTGAGTGCACGCGGGAGCCCGCGGGCCAGCGCGAGGTTGTGAGACCGTCTCCGCGCGCGCCGTCCCGGGATCCGGCCGACGCGCTCCGCAGCAGGCCGGCACTTTGCACGCGCTCCCTAAGTCTGCCCCCGCCCCCGGCTCCCCTGCCCTTGGGGGCCTTGCCGGGGCGGGGCGAACGCAAAGGCGCAGGCGCGGGGGTGACCGGGGGCGTGGCCAGGCTGCGTGCGCGCGCAGGCAGCTGCGCTCCAACCGGGTCCCGCTCCGCCCGGTCCGGCCCCGACATGAGCTCGGGCGCGGCGGCGGGTTCGGTGCGGGTGCGCTACCTCGTGTACTTCCAGTACTTGGGCACAGACTTTAAGTACGTACCCGGACCTCCCGCCGTCCCCGCGCCCCGACGGGTAGCCCGGCGCCGCGGGAAGCCCCGGAGCTTGACCCGGAGAGCAGCGGCCTGGCGCCCGGGGGTAGAGCGAGAGCCAAATTCAGGGCCCGCCCCGCCCGCCTCGGGCCGACACGGGGAAGTGATGGCCGCGTTGGGCGCAGAGGGCGGGGCAGGCCTGAGGCGGTGGCCGCGCGCGCTCACCTGCCCTGCCTCTGCCCGCAGCGGGGTCGCGGCCGTGAGGGGCGCCCAGCGCGCCGTCGGGGTCCAGAACTACCTGGAGGTGAGCTCCGCCGGCGGCCGCCGGGATGAAGGAGGGCGACCCCGGGGAGGAGCATATGGGAGCCCCCGTGCCTGGGGGCTCGGGGAGCCGTCCTCCGCGGCTCCGGGTCTTCGCCCCGCGCTGCCCGCCCCGCCCCTGGCGGCTCTGTCCCCGCAGGAGGCCGCAGAGCGGCTGAACTCGGTCGTGCCGGTGAAGTTCACTATCTCCAGCCGCACGGATGCCGGGGTCCACGCCCTGAGCAACGCGGCGCACCTGGACGTCCAGCGCCGCTCAGGCCAGCCACCCTTCTCTCCTGAGGTCCTGGCCAAGGCCCTCAACACCCACCTGAAGCACCCGGCCATCCGGTGAGCACCGCTCTGCTCTCCACCCCACCCCTCATTTGTCCACTGCACATGGAGGCCGCAGGTTGGGAAAGACTTTGTGTCCGGAGAGAACTTCCCAGGGTTGATGGGGAGGATACCAAGGTGTCACTTGGGCTGACACAGTCACAGTCGCATGCCTGACCTCGCTCCCGCAGGGTACTCCAGGCCTTCCGCGTGCCCAGCGACTTCCATGCCCGCTACGCAGCCACTTCCAGGACCTACCTGTACCGCCTGGCCACCGGCTGCCCCTGGCCTGACCAGCTGTCTGTGTTTGAACAAAACCGGTGCTGGGCACTGCGGGCAGAGTGAGTGTGGGTGTCAGGGTGAGCGGGAGGGGTGCCAGGCCCACCTGCTGGCCATTCCCTCCTGACCACTCACCTGGCTCCCTGCAGCTGCTTGGATGTGGCTGCCATGCAGGAGGCTGCCCAGCACCTCCTGGGGACGCATGACTTCAGCGCCTTCCAGTCAGCCGGCAGCCCAGCCACGAGCTCGGTGCGCACGCTGCGCCGAGCCTCAGTGTCCCCTGAGCTGTCCAGCCCCTTTGTCCTCCCCCAGGAGAGCAGGTGAGGAGGGGTGGCCTGCACGCTCATCTGGAGGCTGCAGGACTGGATTGATGTCCAGCATCTTCCTTGGCGAGGGCAGTGCAGAGACAGGACATGGCTGGACTTGGGGATCCCTGGGCACCCGTCAGGCCTTGTTGGGGGTGTGCTGGGCAGTTGAGTGGCACCCATGAACCTGCAGCTGTGCCCCGCCCCTGGGCTGGGGTCCCTGCCAGGCTGGGAAGAGGACAGAATGCTGCCTTTCTCCGAGGGCACCCTGCCCTGCCCAGAGCGCACTGCCTAGCGGATGGATCTTGGCAGCCACTGAAAAGGCCCCACTGGGGAGAAGCCCCAGGCTAGTGGTTTCGGCCCAGCCTGGCAGAGGGTTGGTTCCACTGCCCCCAGCACTGTCCGGGGGGGCCTCTCGCCAGATGGTAGCTACTGACTTCCAGAACCTTTCCAGTTTGGGCCAGCACTGAAAGGAGGGACTTCTGCATGGCCAACCTTAGACTCACCAAAGAGCCTCTGGCCTGAACTTGGGGTCTCTAGCAGATGAGCTGGCTGTGCTCCCTCTCCTCAGCTGCCCCAGAGGCTGGACTAGGACCTCAGCCTCAGCAACATCTCCACCTGAGGGCCCAGTCCCCACAGCCAAGGCCCCCAAAAAGCCCTGTTCTCAAAAGCATTCGTTGTCTGGTTTTAATCTTCCTGCTGGTTTCGTTTAGGGGTGGGGTGGTCAGTGCAGGCCCCTGGGGTGGAAAAGAGGGTGGCAACCAATCTTCCCCTGCCCCCTGCCCAGCCTCCTCCCTGTCAGAGGGTATACTGTGGGCTGGTGTTGGCCTTGGCCCGGATGTCACAGGCGCCTGTGTTTCCAGGAGGTTGCGGTTCTGGAGCCTGGAATTTGAAAGCCAGTCCTTTCTGTACAGACAGGTGGGCTCCGTCCTGGGGCCTCCCAGGGGCGGGGTGTGGCGGGAGCTCAGGCCACCATGGCATTCTGGGCCTTGGGTTGCAGGTGCGGAGGATGACAGCTGTGCTGGTGGCCGTGGGGCTAGGGGCTCTGACGCCTGCTCAGGTGAAGATGATTCTGGAGAGCCGGGATCCCCTGGGCAGGCACCAGACACGTGTGGCCCCAGCCCACGGCTTGTTCCTGAAGTCAGTGCTTTACGGGGGCCTTGGAGACCTTGGTAAGCCCTGCCTGCACCTACTGATTGATCCCCTCTCAGTGCTGACTCCTCGCTGGGGTAGGGGGCTCTTGGTGGCAGTGCCATCACAGCCCTCATCTGTCGTCTTAGCAACTGGAAATCCAGCCAGGGCCCAGTGCGAAAGCCAGGGGCCAGGGAGGCCCGATGACCTCAGGCCAGAGACCAGCAGCCCAAAGGCAGGCAGCCTGGAGTGAGGTGCCCACTTCCCCCGCAGCCACAACCCCTCGGCCCAAGCCCCACTCCTGACCTGGTCCCTCTAAGCAAGTTCTCAGTGGGGGAGGGTACCTGACAGGGGGCTCCAGGAGGCAGGGGGCAGGGGCTTGAACCCTGGGGCAAAGGCGGGGCCCAACCCCTGCAGAGAGCACCCTGTCCCCAAGCTGACCTAGCGTCTGTCTACAGCTCCTGCGGCCCCAAAGCTCCTGGCCTTCTATGTCCTGCAGGGTCCACAGCATGGAAGCCACAGCTGACCCTCAGATGCCCAGCACAGGTCAGGGTAGCCATGGCACGCTGGACCCTGCCCAGCTCTGCCCACCACTGTGCCCGGCAGGGACCAGCCCTGAATTGTCATACACTCTGCCACCTGGGGCTGCAGTGGGCCTCCTGCCTCTCATAGGCCTGTACCTGCCTGAAGTCCCCACCACCTGGGTGCCCTGGGTGGGCTGCCATGGGGGCAGGGGGCAAGCACTAAGAAAGGGACACCCAAGCAGCCTTGGTTCTGTCTTTACTGCAAATTAATACTCTGGGAGCCCCCACCCAGAAGTAGAAATAAAAGGTGAAGAGGCCCCCAGACTCTTTCATTTCTTCAGCCAAAAACAGCCACTCGGGCAGGGACGTGACACTGTGATCTTGTCCCCGAAGACAAGGGCTGTGGTTCACACTGGGACACACAGGGAAAACCCAGGGCACAGACATGGTCCTGGAGCGGAAGCCCAGGTTCCTCCCCCAGCTGAGCAAAAGGCAGAGGTGGCCGACTAGCGGTCAGCTGGCCTCAGCTGGGGGCCTGGGGCAGGCCTTTCTTGAGTAGTGCCGTGAGGTAGCTCCCCAGCTCTTCGTCCTACGGAGGCAAGAGGGCTGTCGTCCATCCTCCCCATCCCGCCTCACCCAGGCAGCCCAGGGCGACGGGCTGACCCCACTTGTCCCAACCCACTGCCGGATGCAGGACCCCTGGTCATGTCTCTTACCTGGTATGTCCAGGAGACCAACAGCACCTTGGTGCCTGGGTCCTCCGAGTGGGCTGCAGCCTGGACGAGGATGGACTCCACAGTCACGGAGCCGTCAGGAAGGTGCTGCACGCAGTGGTCCTTGAGGATGCTGTGGGAGGCACGGTGAGACCCCGCCTCCCGCCCTCCCTCATGCCCGGCCCCCAGGGCGGGGACAGGGTGCCCACCTCTTGAGGTGGCTGTAGACGCGCGTAGCCGTCTCCTGCTCCTTGCGTGAGTCATGCAGCTGCACGCGGCAGGTGAAGCGCAGCTGGTGTTCCGCCAGGCCCAGCTCCTTGAGGGCTTGCTCTGAAGACACAAGCCGGAAGCTCTGCGGGGCAGGGGCGGGGACAGGTCAGGGAGTGCGGGAGAGCCCCCCACCCCCAGCGACCATCCATACACACTCACACTGTCTTTCACGATCAGGGTGCCGTGCAGGAGCCGGGGCTTTCTGGTGTCGGGGAGCAGCCCTGAGGGGAAGGGGGCAGGGATCGGAGCTGTCAAGGGGGCCTGGCTCTGCCACTGCCCTGCCCCCAGTGCAAGTACCTGCCCAGCGTACCCTGAGCCATCTCCCGCTTCAGCAGCCCCAGCGAGATGCCCACGGGGATGCTGGGGCTCGTGGGCAGCGTCACTGTCTCACCGTTGGCCGGCATGTAGCAGTTGACCCCTAAACCAGGGGGCAAAGAGAGCTTCAGTCCTCCAGCTGGCCCTGCCCCCTCTGACCTTGTGGGTGGGCCCTGCCCGCAGCCCCTCTGCATTGGCCGAGCCCACCCTCTGCCTGGGCTGCCTACGGAATTCCTGCTCGATCTTCTGCTTCAGGAACTCCATCTTCTTGGCCTCGCCATGCACCAGCAGCACGCTCTCAGGCTCTGCCTGGCCCACTAGCTGCATGATGCCCTTGGCGTCTGCGTGGGCACTGAAGGACATGTACTCCACCTGCATCTTGACCTCCAGCTGCAGCGTCACAGCGCACACGGGCCGTCAGCACAGGCGGCAGGCATGGAGGCCCCACCACCACCGAAGAGGGGGTCCAGAGCTGGTGGGGAGAGGTGGGGACTCACCACCTGCCGTCCCTCCATCTCCAGCTTGCGCTGCCCGCTGAGGATCTTGTGGCCCACAGTGCCCTGCACACAGTAGCCGGGCATGATGACCTGCGGGGGGAGGGGAATGGAGCTGGTGGCTGCCCGTACCCCGCATGGCCTCCCACCTCGGGGCTTCCTCCCAGGATGTCCCCCCACACCACCCTTCCTGCCTACCTGAAGCTAAACCCTTGGTGGAGGCCCCTTCCCCTGGCCAGCAGCAACCCCTTCCAGGCCCTGCTGCAGACCTGGGCAGGCTCAGGCATCCTCACACAAGCCCGCCCAGGCCTGACCACCAAGTTGGCTGCTCACGAGGCCGAGGGGCCTTCCTGCCTGGCACAGACAGGCCGAGACATAGTGCGAGTCTGAGCTGCCTGGGTCAGATACCAGACCCCAGGGTACTGAGCCCTTCCTGACAGTGGTAGTGTCCCCAAGCCCAGGGGAGCCCCCACTCTCCAACCTCTGCCCAACCTCATAGGCCCTCCTGGCAGCCAGCCCCGGGGCCCAGACCCCTCACCATGTTCTTCTCATTGCCTGCCCACTTCCGGAAGATCTGCAGAGACTGGCCAGCATGCAGCATCCCTGGTGTGGCAAACACGACCTGCGGGATGTGGGGAGGCAGTCAGAGCAGCAGGGGCCCCGCTCCTCCTGTCCTCAGAGCCCTGACCCTGTCCCTGCCACAGGTCCCACTCTCTGCCCTCCTGTCTTCTCCCCAGCATGGTGCACCCCACTCTCCCCGGCAGACCTGCAGGACCCCTCGTGTGCTCCAGACAGGGGATGCGTGTACACGTGCACACCCAGCACCAGCCCTGGGCACCCCAGCACAGGACAGCCGTCACGCCCCTCTCGGCCCAGGCTCACCATGGGACCTGGGTTGTCGGCAAATGCACGGTCGAAGGCCTTGATGTGCTTGAACTCGAACATGTTCCTCTGGACAAAGGTCTTCCGGATCTTCTGGTTGGTCCAGGTAATGAAGAGCTTGTAGTAGTGGTTGGCCTTCTCCGTCAGGCCCGTGGAGAAGTAGATGGGAGCCTTCAGGTTCATGCGCTCCCTGTAGACAGTGCAGGGGCCATCGTGGAGGGCAGGACTGGGGCAGGACCGCCCGGGGCCCACCCACACCTTCTGCCTGGGTTGACTCCAGTGGAAGGAACTGAGCTCCCTGCCGTCTCACCCCCCACAGCCTGGGCGGTGGCAGGCTCAGCCCGCTTCCTCCTGTAAAACGTTGGGGCTGACAGAGGGGACATAGCACGTGTGTGCAGGGCTCGGTGCAGGATGACGGTGCCTGCATGTTATCACAGGACTCAGGCCCGGGGGTCACGTGGCAGACAGGCGGGCTCCCCCAGGCGCAGGGCATCCTGACCTCGGGGTGCTGCACTGCACTCAACAGCTGCCAGTGCTGCCTTGACTTTCCTGCAGCCTGTGCTCTGCCTGGAGCCGAGCTGAGGCCCCCCCGGACATGGCTGTGTGGACAGCCCAGCTCTGACAGGCACAGGCGTCCGATCTCTACTGCCCACTCAGGCCGGGGCTCCTGGAAGCTGTCCAGGCCGCACCTACCAGAAGGTCTCTAGCAGGATGCAGAGCTCCTGAGCGCGGCCCAGCGCGAACACAGGTATCAGCACCTGCAGGGGAGGCCAAGGCTGGTTCCCAGGAGCCCCAGCCACGCCGCTCACCCTGGTCAAGCCCACGTCTGAGCACAGCGGGTAGGCAGCTGCTCCCTGTGGCCACCTTTGCAGGGAGCAGCTGCTGCAAGACTGGCACCTCTAATGGCCAGAGGCTGTGTCCACTGAGAGGTCATGGCCAGGTATCCCCGAAAGCCAGAGGCCCAGCGTGGACTGTAGGCAGGCCCCCCCACATTCTGCCCCCCAGTCTTGCGCCCAGCCACTGTCCAGAAGTGACCATGGGGGACACTCTAGCTAGCGCTTCATTGGGATCTGAGATATGAGGGGCAAACAAGCACCCACCAAAGGGTCTTCAGAGGGAATTTTTCCTCCCAATGCTGAGCAAACCTTCCACCCTCCAAGCCCAGAACACACAGCACCCCTGTCCTGACAACATATCAGGGGCAGCCCACGCTACCAGAAGGACCCGTGCCACGTGGTCAGGGTAGGCACGTGGCCCAGAGCCCTGCCTGGGGCCCCTGCCCACAGCTGGCTACCTTCCCACCACGCTCCACGGTCTCGTGGACCTTCTTTAGGAAGTCTCGCTCCCGGCAGCGCTTGGAGTCCCGAATGGTTGTGGCGTACGTGGACTCTGTGATGAGCAGGTTGGGGCGGCATTTGTCAATCCAGGCAGCTCTAGAATAGAGGTGGGTGGGGCCCAAGGTGGACCATCCACACGGCTGCAAGGTTGGGAGCAACAAACAGGACCCCATCCCCATAAGCAGCCATGGCCTCCTGCACAAGCCCAGCTGCCAAACATCACGGGCAGCACTTGAGAGACAAGAAGAGGGAATCCGCCTCGCTTGGGAGGACACATGGGGGACACTGACATGCTGACCACTTGCTCAGGTGCCCAGCACACCCTCGAGGGTCCCTGCGCTCCTGGGCAACCCTAAGGATGAAACAGATACATCGGCCTACTTACCCCAAATGCCGGTCTGGGGTCATGTTATAATCACCCTGGCAAAGAAGGTGGCAGTAAGGAGGGTGCTCCCTCTCCCCGGCTAGGCAGTCCCTGCCCCCTCCTCGCCCCTGTGCCCCAAGTCCCTCCACTGACCGTGTAGACCACAGACTCTGAGCCCACTTTAATCTGGAACATGGCTGCCCCCAGCACGTGGCCCGCATAGTAGGCCTTGATTTCCAGTTCATCATCCACCTACAGAGGAGAGGGCTGAACTCAGGCCTCAGGCTGTGCTGGGCAGGAGGTCAGTGGAGGAGGACAACAGAGGGGGAGGGAGGTGGAGACTGGAGAGGTGGTGGGCAGAAGTAGGTGACATTGGTCTCAGCCTTCCCTTATTTCCTGCTTTTCACACATGACATCTAGTTCTCAATAAAAAGCAACCAGACAAGAGATGACACACTACGAATAGGAAATAAGAGCAACAACAGTCCAGAAAAGCAGATGCAAGTTTCCTGGAGCTCAGACACGGGCCTTCAAAAGACTGGGATTAATATATTCAAAGAGATGAGAGATAGGATTAACAATGTTGGCAAACTATTAAAAAAAGTGGAGGGGCCGGCCCCGTGGCGTAGCCGTTAAGTGCGCCCGCTCCGCTGCTGGCAGCCTGGGTTCGGATCCAGGGCTCGCACCAACACACTGCTTGTCAGGCCATGCTGTGGCGGCATCCCATATAAAGTAGAGGAAGATGGGCACGGATGTTAGCTCAGGGCCAGTCTTCCTCAGCAAAAAGGGGAGGACTGGCATGGATGTTAGCTCAGGGCCCATCTTCCTCACACACACTAGATAAAAAAAAAGAAAGCATACTATATTTAAAAAAAAAAACAGGAAATTCTAAAACCAGAAACTGTACTAACCCAAACTAAGAATTCAATGGATGAGTTCACCAGCATATTATATATAAGCAAAAAGAGTATTAATGAACTAAAATATAGGAGGGAGGGCCGGCCCAGTGGTGTAGTGGTTAAGTTCATGTGCTCCGCTTTAGTGGCCCAGGGTTCACGGGTTCAGATTCCAGGTGTGGACCTACACACTGCTTATCGAGCCATGCTGTAGCCGCGTCCCATATAAAGTAGAGGAAGATGGGCACGAATGTTAGCCCAAGGCCAATCTTCCTCAGCAAAAAGAGAAGGATTGGCATCGGATGTTAGCTCAGGGCTAATCTTCCTCATACACAAAAATAATAAAATATAGGAGGGAATATCCAGCATGAAGCACAGAGAGACGAGAATGAGGGAGGGTCTAGAGTGAGAAGATGGAGCACTCAGCACTCCAGAGCCCAATGTGGAGGAGAACAAGAACAGACAGAAGCAGCATTGGAGGAACCCGACAGGAGATCCGAGGGGCCTCACACCCTGAGCTGAATAAGGAGGGCACACCATGTAGGTCACCATAGCACACTCGCCAAAACCCAGAGAAAAAGACGTAATCCTACAAGCAGTGCAAGAGAAAAGATTCTCTTCCAAACAGCAGATGGGAAGACATATTCAAAGTACTGAGAGAACCTACAATTCTATTTCAATGAAAAAGCCCTACAAGAATGAGGTAAGGGGCTGGCCCAGTGGCGCAGTGGTTAAGTGTGCACGCTCCGCTGCGGTGGCCCGGGGTTCACAGGTTCAGATCCTGGGTGCGGACCGACGCACCACTTACCGAGCCATGCTGTCGCGGCGTCCCATATAAAGTGGGGGAAGATGGGCATGGATGTTAGCCCAGGGCCAGTCTTCCTCAGCAAAAAGGGGAGGACTGACAACAGATTTAGCTCAGGGCTGATCTTCCTCACCAAAAAAAAAAGAATGAGGTGAAACAAGCCCATGGGAGAAAATTCATCACCAGCAGATCCACACTGGTGTTCTTCAGTCAGAAAGTAAATTATCCAAAATAATAAGTGGAGAACACAGGAATTAGAGAGGGGTGACGAGAAGGGCAGACACAGCAATGACTTCAGCAGCACGGGTGATGGCATCCTGCTGGGTCCCCAGATACGGAGGGGATTAAAATACATGGAACAGCAGCCTGTAAGTCAGGGGAGGGGTACACATGTTTAAAATGTCCCGAGACTCTTGCATCGTCCAGGAAAGAGGCGAAGTCCCAAGTACTACCTTAGATTTTTGTTGTCATGGATGCATTTTGTAATTTCCACCACCAAAAGAATTAAAAAGTATATAGTTACCAAGCAAACAAAAGAAGAAATGGAACTTTAAAAAATCAACCCCAAAAAGGCAATAAAAAAAAAGAAAAAAACACAGACCAGGAAGACAAATAGGAGGCAAATAGGAAGAGGGTACAGCTCAGCCCAAAGTCATCTTACTGAACGTGGAGTCCAAATGCTCCATCTACAGGACAGGTAATCAGGCTGAATTAAAAAACCCAAACTACATGCTGCTTAAAAAAGCCACATTTAAAATACGACGCACAGGGGCCGGCTCCGTGGCTTAGCGGTTAAGTGCGCGCGCTCTGATGCTGGTGGCCCGGGTTCGGATCCCGGGAGCGCCCTGAGGCACCACTTCTCCGTCCAACGTGAGGCCGAGTCCCACGTACAGCAACTAGAAGGATGTGAACCTATGACATACAACTATCTACTGGGGCTTTGGGGGGAAAAAACTGAATAAATAAAATCTTTAAAATACGACGCACAAGGTTGAGAGTAAAAGACAGAAAAAGATACACCACGAAACACTAACCGAAGGTGGGGGTGGGAATGGTGTAACGATGTCACCAGAAAAAGACTTCGAGGTAACAAGCGTGATTCAAGATAAACATGTACACTTCATGTTGACAAAAGGTTCAACCAGGACGAAATGACCCAAAATGTGGGGGCACCTAACATTTTGGCAGCAAACCCACAGACTCAGAGGAGGAAGACAAGTCCACAAGCTTTGTGATGACTTTTACCAATTCGGTATCACCTGCCTGCTTAAAACCCTCTGCTTCCTCCCTGACCTGCACTCAAGTTATCGAGACGAAGCCCGAACTCCACAGCCCGCACTGGGCGCCCTGCAGGTCTCGCCCATCTCCCCACCCGGCTGGCATGCCCAGACCCCATGGTGCTCAGGCGGCACAGATGTCCCTCTCCAGCCTCTTCAATGGGCTCGGGCACAGAGCTGGGTGAGGGGCAGCCTCGACAGGCGCTCGGCTCACAGCCACCCAAGGGCTGGATCTGGGCTGGGACCCTGGGTGCTTGCCCCCCGCCGCTGCCTGGCGGCCCACAGTGCTGGACAGAAGAGCACGTGAGCTGGGTCTGTGCAGGCCCTGACCTGGACCGTCTGGTGGAGGCGGACGGCCACCACTTTCTTCATGCAGTCCTTGATCATCTGGGAGGTGAAGAAGTTGGCCTCGCCCTTCTTGTCAACGGCGATCTTGCGGTAGTCCTCCAGCAGGATGGGGCAGATGGCCTGGGTGGGGTGGGTCATGTAGATGGGCCCATCGTAGCCCACCATCTCGCTGAAGTAGGGGAGCGCCCCACAGTGGTCCAGGTGGAAGTGGCTGGGGGTGCAGCACTGGTCAGCCCAGGGCAGCTGCTTCCCCACTGAGCCCCACCCCTCCACAGCCACTCCACACCAGCCCTGCGCTCATGGTCATTCACTGAGTGCCCGCTGCGTGTCACTGTCCTAAGCACAAGAGCGAGGAATAAGCAGAAGACACAAAACCTACCATCTTCCCGGAACTTACAGTCTAAATAGCTAGTAAAGCAAGAAGCAAACACTTAAAACGTGTACCACATGGTGACATTCCGTGAAGACAGAAAGCAGCTAAGGAGAGCGTTATCAGGAGAGTCGCCATCTTTGGGAGGGTGGTTGGGAAGACCCGTGTGGCCCCTGAACTGAGGCAGGAAGGAGCTGGGACAGCACCAGGATGAGGCCTGGAAAGGCACCACAGCAGGGGGAATGGCAGTGCTGTGCCCGTCCACGGATAAAGAGTACCTTCAGGCATGACCCCATGCCCGAGAAGGAACTGACCCAGAGGAGCCTCAGAGCAGCTGAGGATGCAGCTGCCTGGGGTTAGCAGATCCTCTGGCGGTTGGGGGGGGGGGGCACTGTGGTCATGCAGGCAAGGCTAGAGTGGTCATCTAAGCCATATGGTAAAGATCAGGGTTGTGACAGGGGCTGGATCCCATAAACGTTTGTGGACTGTGTGGGCAGAGTGTAAAGTGAGAGGAGGGAAAGAAGGAAGCCAGGTCGGGAGGTCGACTGTCACCAGGGAGGCCTGGAGGTCACGGACAGGGTGGACGAGGACATCTGGGAAGGCCCGTGAGGACTGAGGACCAGCAGGGAGGGTGCGGTCACTGCTCCCAAACACTGTTGAGAGGCCTGAGTAAGCGGAGTCCTGAGAAGCGGCCCCGGGGCTCAGCAGGTGACACTCGCCATCTCTGCGCTGGGAGGGACAGCCTCCCAACCACAGGCTTGCTGCCCTGACGCAGCCTCATCTTCCTGGGGCACCTGGGGCTCTCGCCCATGACTCGGGGGGCACAGCCAACAGACACACACAGCTTCTCCGGGCTGACTGTGAACACCTGTGACCTCACACAAAGATGCCACCTCCAGGACCAGCGTCCAGAGGCAGAGAGGGCCAGCCCTGGGGTAAGCCACGCAGGTGACCTGGGACAGAACCCAAGCTGGCAACATCCCACGGCCTGTAGCCTCCACAGGCCCCAAGCGGCTCTCCTGGGCTCCTGAGGGTCCTCAAGGTGGGGAAGGCATGAGCTGGCTCAATGCGGCACTCTCGCCAGCTGCCGACGGATGCCCACCTGATGATCACGCAGTCCAAGAAGTCGGTCAGCCGGCCATTGCGGGTGATGTAGGAAAAGTCGGGGAAGCGCCTCTGAGAAGCCAAGAGAAAGAGTCAGAATGCAGCAGGCTGCCCAGGTCTCCAGGTCGCAGCCCTGGAGGAAGGGATCAGGGCACAGGCAGAGCCTGGACACCGGCACCCCCACCCTGGTGGGCTGCTCTGACTACTCATGACCTCCCAGACCACAGGGAGGGGGGTCAAGCTGCCAGAACCAGTAACTGAGCCAGAAGCCCAGCCTGGGGTGCACCAAATGCGCCCCACGTGACCCTGCAGAAGCCTGCGAGCCCCTACTTTGTTTCAGACTGAGCCCCCATGCAGGGCGCCCCATCTGTCAAGTGATGGTGGGGGGCTGCCCAGGAATACCGTGACCTTAGACCCACCTGCCTCCTACCACCGCCCCCGTGCTCACTGTCCCCACTCCATGGGTCAGAGCCAGAGGCTCCAAGGCCTGGAATCCTGCTGCAGATGGCAACAAAGAGCTGTGGGCTGCCCGCCCGCTGGACTCACGTCGTCGTTAAAGCCCATGTGCATCCCACAGTCCAGCATGACGTTCTTGCCCGCAATGGAGACCAGGATGCAGCTTCGGCCCACATCCTGGCCGGCCCCTGCACAGAAGAGTGAGGTAAGAGGCGCTGCCTGCCCTTCTCCCTTCCCCCCGGCCCCTCCCCTGCTCCTGCAAGCAATGGCCCCAGCCCCAAGGCCAAGGCCCAGCCACCCGCCCCAGACTCCACGGGGCGCCCTGGGTCCCTGGCCCAGTAGAGCCCTCAGGAGACTGGGGAAATGGCCCCAGGGATGCAGTGTGGACGACGTGTGAGCCAAGAAGCATCACCACCTCCACATGCGGGCAGGCAAGGGACAAAGCGTCAAGGCCACCAAGTGAGCTCTAGCCCACATGCGCCTCTGCCACTACTGCCCAGGGTCAGGTAGAAGAAGCCCCTGACCTCTCAAGGTCACCGCCTTGAGACTGAGTCGTGGGTGCTAGACTGTGGTCTCAGCACCAACAGAGGCAAGCCGGTGCTCTGTGGAAACTTACCATCCCTCCTGAAACCTCGGCTGGGGTCACATCTGGGCTGTGATGCCCCCTCTCCCAGGACCTGTCCCCAAGAGGGGTCAGGTGCCTCCTGGTGGTGCCACTGCAGAGGGACACCTGTGTGGCTTTAGCCCTCAGCCCAGGGGAAACATGGCCCCAGCTGTCCAGCAATGGCCACAATGCAGACACCTCACCCCAGGGCACATGGGCGACACGAGCTCACCACTGTGCCCCTCACGGCGCCCCCCCAGCCCAGACCGTGACTTAAGTCCCATCCACGTTCCTGACCTCCAAGCCCTGCCCAGATGCTCCAGGCAGTGAAACCTCCCCCTGGCAGGGCACATCCTGGCCACCTCATATGGCCATCGGTCACCTCCTCTGGAGTCTGGGGACCCAGAAGGAAAGGGACACGGTCTTGCAAGCCCTGATGACACCAAATCACCTGGTCTCCATCTTGAACCCTACCAGCCTCCCTCTGCCGGCCACCTGAACCTTCAGGTAGCACCACACACACCAGGGTGACCAGGCCACGGCCCAGAGTGGGACACAGGCTGGTCCTCGAGAAGCTTCAGTCACCTGTGAAAACAGCAGATGACACCAGCCAAGAGCTTCGCCTGCCTGCCTCAAGCAGCCCAGCCACAGGTGGCAGCCTCCAGGTCTCTGACAGGCCTGCTGCTGTGCCCACTAGGACGTGCCTCCCTGAGGGCAGGATCTCAGCTGTCTGCCACCTGCTGCACCTCCAGCCCAGGAGTCATGCCTGGCTCAGAGGCCCTCCAAACATTTGTGAGAGGGGAAGGGCCACTCCTCTTTACAGATGACGTGGAGCCACAGAAGACACAGGATTGACCCACAGGCACATGGCTCCTAAGCATGGGGCCAGGGACCGCGTTCTAGATTTCAGAGCCCAGCTCTTAGGCGCTGGCTGCCTGGTCCCAACAGCACCCACAACAATCCCAGGGAAGAGAGAGAGTGGCTGAACTGGGCAAAAGACATGGGGGACAGAGTCGAGGGCACACAAGAGGAGACAGGACTCAGGAGAAGACAAGGGAGACACTCTGTCTGCGGGGAGCTGACGATCCAGGGCAAGGAGACAGATGACGACCACGTAGGTAGGACACACGCTGAGGGCGTCAGGTGGAGATCAGCACCATGGAGAAAAGTAACGCAGGAAAGGGGACACAGAAACTTCCAAGACCACGACAGGCAACTCCTCCCTGAGAAGACAACTTCCGAGCAGAGTGGAGAGAGACAGCCAAGATGGGAGGAGCAGCTGTGCAAAGGCCCCGGGAGTGACCCGGCAAGACTCTCCAAATCTGGCCCAGGTGACCAGGGAGCCCTCAAGGCAGAAACTGGTGAAGGGAGAGAGTGGAGCAGAAGTGTTTCTGCTTTGATGGCGCTGTGGCTGAGCGACCTTCGGGGTGCACCTAAATGCAGATTTGGGGTAAGAGGACAGTAAGACAATAGGACTGTTTAAGGACAGTGAGTGGCGAGAAGAGGGGCCACATGGGAAAGGGGCTGGTAGGAGGGTCCCACAGAAGCCCCTGGAGAGGAGCCAGGGGCAGGGGAGGGCACGGGGCGGTGGTGACCCCGTGCCAACAGTTAGGAGAGGCCATGGGGGTGATGATGCATATAGCAGCATGGGACGTGCAATCTGACGCAGCAGGCCAGGGGCAAGGGCATTCACCACGGTTGTCAACAGCTCAATGTCCACACCAAGGGCAGGGTGGGCTATTCCAGGGAAGACCTCACACCCTGAGAAAGCACGTGGAACTGTGTGGGACATCTGTACCGGAAGATGCTGGCAACACAGGGCCCAGTGAAGGAAGCAGGCTCCCAACCAGCGCATGCCATGCATGCACCAACAACGCCCAGAGACGCCGGGAGGGCTGGCGACCTACACGATCACCCTAGTTGTTACTAGGACCCTGGATTCTGAGTGGTCTTTCCTCCTTTGTACTGTCTTGTACTGCTCGGGCTTTTAAAAGTGCGCATCTATACCTTTTACAAAATGCAAAACAATTTTTTTAACGTGGCAAAAATCAAGTAAAACAAGGACTGAACCGAGGGTGGGTCTCCAGACTGCGCACGTGGGAGGCTGCAGGTGACCGGGCGGGGACGGACGGAGCGGGTGGCAGGAGAGCGAGCGGTGAGGGCAGAGGCGCCAAGGGGCCTGGCGCGCCAGCCGCGCGCGAAGTAAGGCGAGCGCGGGCGCGGCGAAGACGGAGACCCTGTGCCTCCACGGCACGCCGTCCAGGGGCTAGGCCCGGGGAGGGCTGCTCGGGCGATCCCGTCCTCCCTTCACGGCCGGGAAGCGGGCCGGGTCGGCCCGACCCCGAGCCCACCCGGCGCGCTCCCCGGCCCCTCCACCGGCCGGCCCCCGCCCGCCCCGCGCCCCACTCACCCAGGGGTGTGACCCTGATGTCGGGCATCCTGCCGTCCGCGCCCCCGGCCCCTCGCCTCTGCGTTCCCGGGCAGCCCCACGAACCCAGCGGCCGAGCGCGACCCGCGACGACGCACTGCGCAGGCGCAGTCCCAAGGCGCTGGCTTCCGGTGTGCCCGCCGGAAACACGGGCCCGCGCAACCCGGGCGGCCGGCAACCAATCCCGGGAGGCGGGGCGGAGGCCGGGGGCGGGGCGTTGGGTCCCCTGGCGGCGGCGGCGGCGGCGGCGGCGGCGGCGGCGGCGGCGGCGGCGGCGGCGGCGGCGGCGGCGGCGGCGGCGGCGGCGGCGGCGGCGGCGGCACACGTGAGCGGGGGCGGGGGAACCGAGCTCAACCGAACCGGCCGGGCGGGCCTGGGCATGTCCGAGGAGCTAGGCGCGGGACCCCGGGGCGGGAGGGGGTGGCCGAGGACCTGGCTCCCGCGCTGACCCGGACCCCGGGCCCCTGCCCGGTCCCCGGGCCTCCAGCTGGAGCAGGACCCGCTCAGGACTGGGGACCTGCCCAGTGCCGCTTGGAGCCCCCTTCCCGGAAGAGACTTGAAGGACTTCCTGGGCAGGGCTCCGTTCCCACCCCCTAATCCTGGGGTGCCGGGGTGGGTGTCCCCTTCTCTTGGGGGTCTCCAGTCTGCTGGCAGCACAGGGTTCGGATGCTCAGGCCACCCTCGCGCCGAACCCTGACCTTGGGGCCGTGAATTAGCCCCTGGGAGAGGCTCGGCGGTGCCCTGCATTCTCACCTTCCCAGAGCTGGCCAGCTGCCAGTGCCCAGCCGCAGGGTCACTGCCCTTCCTGTTGTTTCCAAGCTCTGAAAGGCCCCTGGCAGCCCCTGTTGGCTGCTGGCTCTGCGCAGAAACTCCAGGCCCACAGGATGTCTGGCGGCTAGGAAGGTAGCCCTGAGGGCCTCAGAGACCATCTGCTTGGTGGACGCAGAACCGAGGCCCAGAGCAAGGGGAGGGGTGTGCCAGAAGTGTCCATAGCACCATCTTCCTGAGGCCAGGCACAGCTGACTCACGTACCTGAAGACAGGGTGAGCTTGCTCTGGGGTCTCCGCCTGATGCCAGACATGCAGCCCAGCCTGTGGGGCCTGCAGGGCCTCAGCACCTGCCAGGCCCCACCAGACACTCCCAGCAGCCTGAGCGGTGGGCAGGACAGGGTGTGCTGGCCCATTTCCCCCAGAGATGAAGGACCAGGTGTTAGGATGGCAAGTGACCTGCCCACAGAGCAGAAGGCAGAAGCTGCCCAGGTACCAGGTGTCCTGCTCCTGGCTGGGGCTCTCGCCACAGCTTGGGCGGCCTCCCTCCCTTGCCAGGTGTCCCGCAGGGCTCCAGGCACCAAGGGCACAGGAGCACCCGGGCCCAGTGGGGTGAGAGCTCATCCTGGACGCCAGGTGCCCTGGGCCCGTCGCGTGCTGGCCCCGGGAGCTCAGGGAGGCAGGGGCTGGGGTGCCCAATGGCACCCACTGAACACAGCACTTGGATGTTTGTGGAGTGAGTGTATGAATGTGAGCAGAATTCAGAGCAGGACTCTAGCCTGGGGCACTTCCGGAAGGTTCTCTGGGGCTAAGGGAGGACCTTGTGGATGTTTTCAGAGTGTGGAAAGATCTTTGGTCCATCCGCCCTTCTGTGTGGGACATGTACGGTTTCAGTAAGAGTGAAAAGACTGGTGTCTGTCCATCCATCCAGCAAATGCTGACCTTGCAGCCTCTGCTCTGGCTTTCAGGATGCAGCAGTGAGCAAGGAATGGTGTGGCCCGCCCCACCACCCTCCCCGGCCCTCCCACCTCACTCCACTGTCTTTTTTTCCATAGTGTTTACCTTCTGTTACCTACCCTGCTGGAATTTCCTGTCTTTGTTATTGTCTCACACCCACCACACTAGAATGTCACCCTGACAAGACAGGGCTGTTTGTCTCACTCATGGTGCACCTCAGTGCCTGGAAGAGGGCCTGGCTCTAGGCAGGGACCAAGCAAATATCTTCCAGCTAGTAAAAACAGACACACTCTAGTGAGAGAGACAAACGATAAACAAATAAGCAAGAAACCGTGAGTTGGGATGCTACAAGCAAGATGCAACCGAGTGGTGTGGCAAAGCCTGCGTGACAAGGAGAGGCCTTGCTAAGCTCTCTAGGCACGTGTTCCGGGCAAAGGGTCTGCGGAGTCAGGTTGGTGTGTCTGAGACCATGTGGCCCAAGCAAGATGAGCTCCTGGGGAGGAGGGGCTGACCTGGGGATGGGGCTCACTGTGGGCTTCCTGTGGGGAGCAAGAGGATCCCAGCTGGTTCTTTCCACCGGCACCTGCTTCCACCCTCGAGATAACAATCTGAGGAGTGAGATGACTCAGTGAGAAACTCCCTCAGCCTGGCTCCCCGTGTGTTTCAGTTCGTATTGAAAAATGGACGACTTGGAGTCGGACTTCAATCTGAAAGTTGTCTTGGTGAGTTTCAAGCAGTGTCTCGACGAGAAAGAAGAGGTGCTGCTGGACCACTACCTCGCAGGCTGGAGGGGGCTGGTCAGGTGCGTGCAAGGGGCCACTGCCCTGCAGGGCCAGCCCAAAGGCGGGGCTTTCCTGGCCACACTTCCCATGTGCGAGACCTGCAGTCTGCACGGCACGTGGATGCACCAGGCTCCTGCCTGCCCAGGGCCGGTCAGCTGTTCTCACTTGCTGCCTCTGCCTCCAGGTGGACATGTGCCCCAGGAGGCAGGAGGTGGTCTTCCCTGCACCCCAGGCTGAGCTCCTGCTTCCCTTCTTGCAGGTTCCTGAACAGTCTGGGCACCATCTTCTCGTTCGTCTCCAAGGACGTGGTGACGAAGCTGCAGATCATGGAGCGCCTGTGCAGCAGCCCCCAGCGGGAGCACTACAGAAGCCTGCAGTCCATGGTGGCCTATGAGGTGGGCAACCAGCTGGTGGACCTGGAGCGGCGCTCGCACCATGCCGACTCAGGCTGCCGGACGGTGCTCCGGCTGCACCGCGCCCTGCGCTGGCTGCAGCTCTTCCTGGAAGGTCTGCGCACCAGCCCCGAGGACGCGCGCACTGCCACGCTCTGCACTGACTCCTACAATGCCTCGCTGGCTGCCTACCACCCCTGGATCATCCGCCGGGCTGTCACTGTGGCTTTCTGCACGCTTCCCACACGCAAGGTCTTCCTGGAGGCCATGAACGTGGGGTCCCCCGAGCAGGCTGTGGAGATGCTAGGGGAGGCCCTGCCCTTCATTGAGCATGTCTACAACATCTGCCAGAAGCTCTACGCCGAGCACGCTCTGCTGGACCTGCCCTAGGGCCGGCGGGCCCGGCAGGGCAGGCTTCCCCTCCTCCAGAGCTGGGCTGGGGCAACCAGGGCCCGTGAGTCCCACCATGGGCTTTTCTGGGTGCCCCAAGAACAGGAAAACCACTGTCCCCGCGAGCCAAGCCTGTTGGGAACCACGGACCAAGTGTGGCCTGTTCTGGTCAGAGGAGGCAGGCGCTGGCCGTCTGCTCCACGCCCGTCCTCTCGCTCTGCCCAATGGCATCTTAGCTTTACCCTCTGCCAGGTGACGTGAGTGTCTACACAGGCCTCACCTGGTGCGTGAAGTGCAGAGAGCAGGATCAGTGTGTGTGCAAAGGCCAGAGAAGCTGCCCCCACCTGTGAGTCAAGTCTGTGAGATGGTGTGAGGTCACAGGTCCCTGGAGTACACAGACTCTGTCCTGGTCGCCAGCCGATGATGCTGGTGCATGTCCTTCCCAGGCCCGGGATGTGGTGTCTGTGCCTAGGTGGGCTGCCTCAGGCCCCTCCACACCGGGCTGGCTTCCCCAGGGCAGGGAGAGAATCCCTGGGCAGCAGTTGGCACTGCAGGCTCCCTCCCTACCCCTCACCTACTTGTTACTAGGGGCACATGTGTCCTCGGCAGTGACAGTGGGAGCTGAGGCCCTGAGTCAAGGCCTCCCTGCCTTTGTAGCCCTCTACACACGTCAGCTGTCCTCTGCAGCCACGCTGTGGCCCCGAGCTCCTCCAGGCAGCTGCCTGTGAGTCTGCACAGCATAGGCCCGAAGCCCCCGGGAGCCCATGACTCCACTGGGCCAATGCCGACCTCTCCCCCTCCCAGCGTCCAGCTAGGTACTGTGTTCCCCTTCCTGCCCCTTGCTGCCCCCTCCCCACAGAGCTCAGGAGACCCAGGATGACATGGCACAGGGAGGGGGCCTGGACTCTTTTGCCTAGCTGAGAGGCTGGTGGACAGCCACACCCAGCCCGGCCATCACTCAGCGTTCAGGGGCCGGCCTCTACCTTTGGCTCTTCACTCTGAGCCCAGGACCTTGGGTGCCATAGAGACAGTGCCCACCGGGCAGCAGTTGTGCTTGAGTGCAAGCTTTCAGGGACCCTTGGGACCTGTATCACTGGCGATGGCTTTTCCAGTGTAAATAAATCACACTTACAGAGCCAGGAGCTGTGCTTCAGGACGCAGACTGGGTGTGCCGGGCATCTGCCTACCGAGGCTCGCAGGGTAGTGCCAACCACGGGGCGTGAGGCACACCCAAGCCAGCGTGGGGCAGGGGCTGCTGCCTGCCTGCCCTGTGCTGGCTTTAGCTTGGTGCTCCCGACCCCTGCCGAGGTCCATGCTGTGACCCCCGTTTACAGGTGAGAGAACAGACATGGCTCCACCCACAGGGCTGTGTTGAGAGGACAGATCTGAGGCGAGCCGCACAGGGACACCCTGTGGGGAGAAGAGACCTGCCCGGCTGCGGCCAGTGGAGGGGCTGCTCTGGGCCAGGACGGGCCCAGACAGAAAGAGAACACGTTAGGTCCTCTCAAGCACTCTACCCAATGTCAGACCCAAATAGTGTCCAACGCCAGGCCACCTCCAGGGTCTGCCACTGCACCCTGCCCAGTTGTGCCCACACCCAGCAGGGACAAGAGCCCTCTGTGGTGCCAGCAAAGGCTGATGACTATGAGGGACTGGCATGGGAGAAGAGCCTGGGGTCCACACGGGCCAGAGAGCGAGGGCTGCACGTGTGTGTGCGTGCATGCCTGCAGATGTAAAGGTGCAGTGCACCGCGTGTGTGCTATGCCTATGCGTGTGCGTGTCCTGAGTGTGCTGTGCAGCATGGGCCCCCCCATGGGGCAGTGGGGTCAGGCAAGGGCCAGGTCCCTATGACACCTTCTGTAGGCCCAGAGCCCCCACCCCTGGGCTGTTGCTAGCCTCCCCAGCTCCTCTGGGTGCATGGGGCCTGATCTGCACCTCTACCCCCAAGCCTAGTGTCAGAGGCCGGCAGACCCAGGCTACAGGAAGCTGGTCCCCAGGCACCCAGAGGCTAAGTGTGAACTGCCGCCCCGCCCATCGGGGCCTCTGTACACCTGGTGCTGACCCAGTTGCAGCAGCCCATTTGGTTACAGCCTCTCCTCTCATTTGCATGTGCCCTTCTGCAGGCCCAGCTGTGAGCCCTGTCCCCAGGAGGAGGCACCTGCCATATTGAGTGCTCAGGGCTGGTGTGGGCACAGCCGGCCACAGGGCTCCTGAAGCTTCCAGGCCTCAGACCCCAGGGGAGGAATGGCCCAGACCCTCAAGGTGCACTGTTCCCATGCAAGCTGAGAGGCCATAGCCCTGACCCCAGCCACAGGGTGGAGGCCACGCTGGCCGACTGTCCACTGGCCTCCTGGCTGGTCTGCAGGGCTGTGGGACACTTCCCTTCAGGCTGCCCCTTGGGCTTGCGGATGGAGCCAGCCCTGCGACGTCCCCAGCTGCTGACAGTGCTTCTCCAGGGTTGGAGAGAGAAGGTGTTTGTGTGCCTACACACTGGGGCACTGGCACCTCCAACCCCTCCCACAGGCAGCTAGAGATCCCAGGACCCTCTGGCAGAGAAGTTCTGGGTGTCCCTCTCCTCCAGGAATGGGGTGGGTGCTGAGGGTTTGGGCACAGGCAGCCAATGGGTCATGGTCTGGCTGCTTAGAGCCTAGCTGTCCAGGTCACTCTTGGCCAGAGAGCCTGGTGGTGTCATCAGGATAAGAGCATCTGACGTGCAAACCTGCAGGGCCCAGGAGAGGGAGGATGGCCCTCCCGAAGGGACCCCGAGGCTGGCAGATGAGGACCGGCAAGGGTTTTGCTAAACAAATCCTGCCCCGCCCCCGCCCCAACTCACTTTATCTGGGGCCTGCCCAAATCACCCACTTGCCATCCCTGCCAGAAGCTGCCACCTGCCATGTCAGGCCTGGCTCTCCTGGGCCTCATGGCTCTCCTGGGCCTCCGGGTGGGGGCCCCGTTGTGCCTGACCCAGCAGTTCCAGATGCCGGGGGACTACGTGCTGGGCGGGCTCTTCCCCGTGGGCTTGGCTGAGGGTGCCAGTCTCACCAACAGGACACAGCCCAACACAACGATGTGCACCAGGTAGGGAGCCCAGGGGTGGGGGACAGGGGGTGGCCAGGCTGCGGGTGGCTCAGGTCTGGGGTGCTCCCAAGTGAGGGTGAGGTGCTGGCCACCTGCAGCCCTGCGTGGCCCCAGGTTCTCGTCCGTCGGCCTGCTCTGGGCGCTGGCTGTGCAGATGGCTGTGGAGGAGATCAACAACGGGTCCACCCTGCTTCCCGGGCTGCACCTGGGCTACGACTTCTTCGACTCGTGCACAGAGCCCCTGGTCGCCATGAAGCCCAGCCTCCTGTTCATGGCCAAGGCGGGCAGCCGCAGCATCGCCGCCTACTGTGACTACGCACAGTACCAGCCCCGCGTGGTGGCCGTCATCGGGCCCCACTCGTCCGAGCTCGCCCTTGTCACCGGCAAGTTCTTCAGCTTCTTTCTCATGCCTCAGGTGTGCTCCCACCTCTCCTTGTGTTCCCCACCCCCACCACCCTGCCCATGGGGGCCCTGTGTCAGAAGGCCCCTCCCGGCCACTGCAGGTCAGCTATGGCGCCACCACGGAACGGCTGAGCAACCGGGAGGAGTTCCCGTCCTTCTTCCGCACAGTGCCCAGCGACCGCGTGCAGGCGGCAGCCATGGTGGAGCTGCTGCAGGAATTCCGCTGGAACTGGGTGGCTGCCATGGGCAGCGATGACGAGTACGGCCGGCAGGGCCTGAGCCTCTTCTCTGGCCTGGCCACTGCGCAGGGCATCTGCATCGCGCACGAGGGCCTGGTGCCGCTGCTTGGCGCCGACAGCCGGAAGCTGGGCTCCCTGCAGAGCCTGCTCCAGCAGGTGAACCAGAGCCACGTGCAGGTGGTGGTGCTGTTCTCCTCCGCCCTCGCCGCCCGCACCTTCTTCAGCCTCAGCATCCGCTGCGGGCTCTCGCCCAAGGTGTGGGTGGCCAGCGAGGCCTGGATAACCTCAGAACTGGTCATGATGCTGCCCGGCATGGCCCAGGTGGGCACCGTGCTCGGCTTCCTGCATCGGGGCGCCCTGATGCCCGACTTCTCATCATACGTGCAGACTCGCCTGGCCCTGGCTGCTGACCCTGCCTTCTGCGCCTCACTGAACGCTGAGCAGCCGCCCCTGGGGGGGCGTGTGGTGGGGCCGCGCTGCCCCCAGTGCGACCACATCACACTGAAGAATGTGTCCACCCTGCTGCCGCACCACCGGACCTTCGCTGCCTACGCAGCCGTGTATGGCGTGGCCCAGGCCCTCCACAACACGCTGCTCTGTAACGCCTCTGGCTGCCCCACACGGGAGCCTGTGCGGCCCTGGCAGGTGAGGGCATGGGAGCTGTGCCGGCCCCTGCACATGCCCTGGGCCACTGGGAACCCCCAAGGAGAAGGATGGCAGTGGGGGGGTCTGGGCTGGAGGCAGCTTCTGGCCCAGCCTGTCCCATCTGCTCCAACCCACCTGCCAGCTCCTGGAGAACATGTACAACATGACCTTCCGAGTACGTGGCACAGTGCTGCGGTTTGACGCCAGGGGGAATGTAGACATGGATTATAACGTGAAGCTGTGGGTGTGGCAGGACCTGATGCCCACGTTGCTCACCGTGGGCACCTTCAGTGGCCGCCTGCAGCTCCAGCACTCCCGGATACGCTGGCACACGCCGGGAAACAAGGTGAGTGCCCAGCTGTATCCCCAGCCACACAGCAGCTCCTCCAAAGCCAAGAGAGAGCTCTGGCCCCACGAGGGAGGTAGCGGGGGGCCATCCCCAGGTCTCAGGCAGGTGCACTTAGCCGCCTAAGCCCTGAGGCCCCCGTACCAGGAGCCTGTGTCCCAGTGCTCACGGCAGTGCAAAGAGGGCCAGGTGCGCCGCGTGAAAGGCTTCCACTCCTGCTGCTACGACTGTGTGGACTGCAAGGCGGGCAGCTACCGGCGCAACCCAGGTGAGCCACCTTCCCAGTGAGCCAGCTTTCCGGCGGGCCCAGGTGAGCCACCTTCCCAGTGAGCCAGCTTCCCAGTGAGCCACCTTCCCAGTGAGCCAGCTTCCCAGTGAGCCACCTTCCCAGTGAGCCAGCTTCCCGGCGGGCCCAGGTGAGCCACCTTCCCAGTGAGCCACCTTCCCAGTGAGCCAGCTTCCCAGTGAGCCACCTTCCCAGTGAGCCAGCTTCCCGGCGGGCCCAGGTGAGCCACCTTCCCAGTGAGCCAGCTTCCCAGTGAGCCACCTTCCCAGTGAGCCAGCTTCCCGGCGGGCCTGCACAAGCTGAGGCAGGAGTGGGAGAGAGGACCCGCAGGGCCGGGAACACATGGCCTGGAGGCGATCCCAGTGTGTCCCAGCTCTGAAGCTGACTCCGCGGCCAGAGGCGGTGGTAGGGGCGAGGCCAGAGGGAAGCCCCTGCACCTCAGTGCCTGCTCTCTCCTCCCACACCACAGATGACCTCCTCTGCACCCTGTGTGACCAGGACCAGTGGTCCCCAGATAGGAGCACGCGCTGTTTCCCCCGCAGGCCCAAGTTCCTGGCGTGGGGGGAGCCGGCCGTGCTGGTGCTGCTCATGCTGCTGGGCCTGGCTCTGTGCCTGGCACTGGCAGCCCTGGGGCTCTTCATCCAGCACAGGGACAGCCCGCTGGTTTGGGCCTCGGGGGGACCACGGGCCTGCTTTGGCCTGGCCTGCCTGAGCCTTGTCTGCCTCAGCGTCCTCCTGTACCCCGGCTGGCCCAGCCCCACCAGCTGCCTGGCTCAGCAGCTGCTGCTCCACCTCCCACTCACCGGCTGCCTGAGCACCCTCTTCCTGCAGGCGGCCGAGATCTTTGTGAGGGCAGAGCTGCCAATAAGCTGGGCGGATTGGCTGCATGGCCGCCTTCGGGGGCCCTGGGCCTGGCTGGCGGTGCTGCTCGCCATGCTGGCCGAAGCAGCACTGTGCACCTGGTACCTGGTGGCCTTCCCACCGGAGGTGATGACAGACTGGCGGGTGCTGCCCACAGAGGCACTGGTGCACTGCCGTGTGCACTCCTGGGTCAGCTTCGGCCTGGTGCACACCACCAATGCCACGCTGGCCTTCCTCTGCTTCCTGGGCACCTTCCTGGTACAGAGCCAGCCCGGCCGCTACAACGGCGCTCGTGGCCTCACCTTTGCCACGCTGGCCTACTTCATCACGTGGATCTCCTTTGTGCCCCTCTTTGCCAACGTGCACGTGGCCTACCAGCCCGCTGTGCAGATGGGCGCCATCCTCCTCTGTGCCCTGGGCATCCTGGCCACCTTCCACCTGCCCAAGTGCTACCTGCTGCTGTGGCGGCCGGAGCTCAACACCCCCGAGTTCTTCCTGGGAGGGGGTCCAGGCGATGCCAAAGGACAGGATGGCAGTGGGGGTGGGGAGGAGACTCAGGGCAAAAACAAGTGATTCCTGACCAGGTGACCTTACCCCCATGAACCCAGACCTAGTTGAGATGCCCCCAAACCAAGTCTCCATGCAGGAACCGGCAAACTGTGCCCCGACTCTGCTGAGACCCCCCAGCTCTAGATTCTGGCCCCAGGCTGACTGCTGACAGTGCATGAGGGGCCTCAGCCCCGTGGGTCTCACCACCTGGGACCCCAGGGAGTCAGGCTCTATCCCCATCCCAGCCAAGCCCTGGCCAAGGCCTGCCCAGGTGACCCAGCCCCACTGTTCTGGAAAGAGGCCCATGGAGGGTTCCTCAGCCCCCCGCAGCCCGTGCTGAAAGCTCAGAAAGCCCCCTGAAAGCCGAGCTGGGCGTCACTTGGCTGAGCCTGGAGCCACCACCCAGTACCCCCTCCAAGTGTCACAGAAATGGAACGCTAGTGGGTGGGCTGCCCTGACCCCTCTGTAGGGTGTGTGCCTGACCATGGGCTCCAGCGCAGGACAGACGCTTGCTCAGGCGGAGACCAGCACCCAGCTTCCTTCTCGCTCCCTGGCCCTGCCGGGTGGGTAGAATGGGGTCAGCCTGCCACCAGCACCGTGGACAGAGCCCAGGCCGGCGTGGGGCGGGGTGGGGGGGTGGTCAGCACCAAGGCCAGTGCCAGCCACCAGGACCCCTGGAGCCGGGAGCCAGCACCACGGACAGAAGACAGCCCAGCAGGACCCTGCTAGCAGCCAGCACCGGGACAGAGCCTTGTGGCTGAGCTGGGACCCCCGAGGAGACCACCTGTCCTAAATCAGCTCTTGGCCAGGCCCTGGGGAGGCTGGACCAACCCCCACGCCCCAGTCTCCTAAGGCAGCCCAGCTGGAGAGAGAGAAAGGACACAAACCACACCTCAGTCCCATAAAATTAAATGCTTTTTAGTGTTTAAAATAGCATTTACACAGAAGCAGCTCTATTAACTATCCGAACAGATGTTCCGACTCGATACAGGATCTACAGCGCAGATGTGTGCAGGCCAGAGATGCCGAGAAGGAAGTGGCGTGCGCGGGTGGGCAGTCACCTAAGGACAGCGAGGAAGGGCGGGCTGGCTGCCCCCTCTCCCCCAGGCCCTGCCCCTGTAGCAGCTGTGTGCATCCCTGCCCCTCACCCCTCAGGGTCACGTTCCCCCCCTCCCATCTCCCCCTCACCGACCTTCCCCAACACTTTCAGACACGACCTGTGTCCCTGCATTTGCTCTGAGACCCAGCGTGGGGGGACATGCAAACTCTGCTCCAGCCAGGTGGGGGGTCGGCTGACTTGGCTGCCATCTCCCCCAGAGCACAGATGCAGGCAATAAATAAATAAATTAGATCCTACCCTGGGCAGCCACCGAGGAGCCTGGGGGCTCTGATTCCACCCTGAAGAGGGCCCCCTAGCCTGGGCAAGATGGGCAGGGCCTGTGAACTGGGTGAAGAGGGGCCCCAGGCCCAGCAGCCACCTCTCAGCTCTGTGCACAGCTCTGTGGGCAAGTAGGGGTCCCTGAGGCGCACGTCAAGGGGGGCAGGTCAGACCTGCCTGAGCACAGGGCGATGGAGGCTCCCCACTAGGGTCTGCATGGACACAAGCTGCTCCAACTGGGAGTGGACGGGCTGCCCTCAGCCCCTCCCCTCCAGCCTGCTCCCACGCTCTCCAGGCCCGGACCCCACGGCACGGCCTCTTGTGCAAGTGGAAGCACTGGCTGGCCTGACCCAGGACGGCCACCACTAAGGCAAGCCCACACAAGCTCCAGGTGCAGCGCCCTCCTGCAGGGCCGGCTGAAGGCACTCTCTCCTCGGTCACATGATGTCGACGAAGAACTCACAGGGGTTCCCCATGGCCTTCTGGAAAGACTGGCGGCTGCCCGTCAGCTCTGGGGGAACAGCAGCCAGCTCCCGAACGGGCGGCCCCCCAGGTGGCCCGCCCACCACCGAGTAGGCCTTCGTCAGGGGGTACAGTGGGGGGAGCCCCGGGGCAGCGGCTGAGGCCTGGCTGCGTGGGCTGCTGCCACGGCTGAGCTGGCTAGCCGGACGCTCCCGCCAGCCACTGCCACCCGCCCCACTTGGCGCTGTGTGGTCCGACTCGCTGCCGCTGCCCCCGGCTCCAGCCGCCCGGCGCTCCTTCTCACGGCCCAGTGCCCGCCGGCTGCTCCCGCCGGCGCTCCGGGTAGACCCACTGCTTTTGCTTCCTGAAGTTGAGAAGGGGGAAGAAGATGGTCAGTGCCAGGCCCTGCCTCTTCCAGGACAACTGGCCATTGCCAGAGCAACCAGGGCCAGAACCTGGCGGCTCTGAGCTGGGGTGGGGCTGGAAGGGGGTCAGCCATGCAGACATGAGGGCAGGGCCAGCCCTGCCCAGAGAAGCAGGAGCAGCTGCAGCAGGTGAGGCAGGGGCAGTAGCAGACAGGCAGCGATGTTCCGGGGCCAGCTTGATGCCCCCACACCTCACCCCAATGCCTGAACCGAGGGCCTGGTCTTGCAGCTGAGAAACCGAGGCACAGCGACAGGCCTGTGTGCCCAGCGCTCCCGTCCGCCATCCTGGGCTCCCCAGCCAAAGACCCACCTTCCATCCCACCCCGGGGCCCTGGCCAGCTACTCAGCTCAGCCCCTGTCCTGGGTTCCCAGGAAGCGCTGGGAACCTGAGGACGCTGGCTGGCTGGGGACATGCTGAGAGGGACGCTGGGAAGGACCCTGGCTTACCGGCCCCAAGGGTCCATTCCGCTAGTCCTTCAGTCTAAGGCTTGCTCAGCACAAAGCAAGGGATAGCATGAGTTACACACCAGGCCCAGCCTGAGCACCACACTCGCCTGCCAGGGCACGCTGCCACCAGTGGGGCCTGCCCAGGGTCTCAGGCGCCCAACGCAGCTTCCTCTCGGGCACTGCTGCCCTCCAGCCCATTCTCCCGTCTCTTCCGTGCCTTTCTGGGTCACTGGGCTGGCCACCTGGTCTCTCCCCAGACCATACAGGCAGCGCTCACTGGCCACACAGACCCCCATGCAGCCCCGGGCCATTGTTCCAACAAGTCCCCTCCTCAGGGACACCCCCCGATCTTCCCCCTCACATCCCAGCATGAGAACATGGTTGTCTGTGGAACTGTCCACTTCTGTCTCCCTGCCAGGCTATAGGTGCCAGAGGGAGGTGTCTGTCCCCCACTGTGTCCTGGGGCCCCTCTGCCACACACCCCCACACCCTCACACCCATCACGCCGCCCTCTCCCACACCATCTCCTGGCCTCTTGCCTCAGCCACAAACGGAACATCGCCCCCCACCCCACAACCACCAAAGCCTCCAAGCTCCTTCTCCATCCCCTCAACACTCACCCCTTCCAGAAGGACCCCACCCCGGGCCTCAGCACAGCAGGCAGGAGCGCACAAGGCGGGGGGCGGGCACACTGGGGCCAGGCGGCGGGGCTGCAGGGGCCGGGCGCCCGGTGGGCTCTCACCTTCACTCTGCTGACTCCCAGCACTGCCACTGCCGTAGCTGAAGCTGGGGTCCTGGTACGCGGGCGGGAAGCAGGGCGGGGGCCCCGGGTACTGGTAGGGGTAGCTCTGACCCAGGGGCCAGGGGGCAGCCGGGTGGGGCAGCGGGGCCAGCGTGTCCTGATCCGAGGCCCCGCTGGAGCCGCTGTTGAGGTTCAGGGCTGCGAGGTCTGGCAGGAGGGGAGGGTGGGTGAGGGCGGAGTGGGTGGGCCCTCTGGGGACCGCCGCCCCGCAGCCCCCCACTTACTGCTACACAGGTCCCCGAAGACGTAGTAGCACTGCTCAGAGAAGGTGACCTTGTTCACGGTGTGCCGCAGGAAGCCGCGCTTCAGCATGCTGCTCGCATACCTGCGTGCCTCCCGCCGCTCCTTGAAGCCCTCCACGTGTGCATACAGCCAGTCCACCACGTCCGCCCCTGGCCAGCAGCACCAGGTGTCAGCGCGGGGCCGGGACACACCGCCCCGCCCCACCCCGAGGAGCGCCCACTCACCGATGACGGCGTTGGCGATGGTGATCTTGAGCCACATGCGGTCGCGGATCTCCAGGCCCGAGTCGGGCAGCTGCATGACCCGGACGACGGCGCCCATGTCACTCTTCACCGTCAGCGGCGCCTCCTCCAGCTCTGAAAGGCACGGCCCCTCCTCAGCCCCGAGCGCTGACGGGCAGGGGGAGGGCTTGGGAAGGACCCCAGGCCCTGCCTGCCGTACCCCCTCTCAGAGGCCGGGCTCTGGGCAGTGTGCAGCGGGGAGCCCAGCCCTGAGGCTGAGCGACTGCGGGGCCCGCCCCCACCACTTGACAGACACCTCAGGGGTGGGGGTGGGGGGGCTGGTGTTGGGGAATTGGACCATCGTTTCCTATCCCTGCATATGCTTCATCAGGATCTTGGGCCCAAACCAGGGCGAGGCCGCCCCACCCTTGGACCAGACCCCACGGGGGATCAGGCCTCTTGCACTGCCCTCCTTCACCAGCTTGGGGCTGTTAGTTGTGTTAGCGGCAGGAAAGCAGGTGCTACGTGCACACACCCACCTCGCCCCACCCCTGCAGAGGCAGACCGCCAGGCAGGGACCCTGGGGTTGGCCCGGGCCCTCCAGGCATCTTTCATTCTCGCCACACAGACAGTGAGCTGGGAGGAACGTGTGCGTGAGAGTGCACACGCATGTCAGCACCACGTCTGTCCGAGTGGGCCTGGCACAACGCCAGAGGCTGGGACGGCCGGCGGGTGGGACTGCGCTGGCGGGCGCCTCTGCTGGGCCCCTCGCCCCAGTGCCTCAGTTCCCTGATCTCGTGAGCTGCCACTTACGTGCAGCGCCGGGCACAGAGCTGGTTAGTGAGGAGGAGCTGGTGCGCGTGACGGCGCTGGAGCAGGGGCTCGTACCGTAGCGGGGCAGGGCTCCAGTCAGCGCCGCCGTGTGGGACAGCCAGGCGGCTGGGTCAATGGGCCGAACCGGGTCAGCTGGGTGGCCACCGTGTGGCAGCAGACGGACAGATGAATGGACGGACAGACAGTGGGGGAGAAGCAGAGCACAGGGGCACAGAGGAGAGAGACCCTTCAGGCTGGGCTGGCGCCCCCACCCCAGCCCCGCCAGCCCCGCGGGCTCACTCACCTCTCGGGATGGTGAAGTAGCTCCGAGGGGTCGGGTCCCAGCACTTGGCCACCGTGAGGCTGATAGGTCTGCGGGGCGGGGTGTGGCGGTCACACAGGTGAGGCCCCCCGTGCCCCACCCCCGTCCCGTGTCCCCTGCGCCTCACCCCGTCTGGGACACGATCTCCCGCAGCACGCGCACAGCATCGTCGTTGCTCATGTTCTCAAAGTTGACGTCGTTCACCTGGGGGGTGAGGGGTTTAGCGCGGTGGGGTGGGGGTGCTGACCTCTGGGCCCCCCGGTAGCTCCCTGCAGCCCCGCACCTGCAGCAGCATGTCACCCGGCTCGATGCGGCCATCGGCAGCCACGGCCCCACCTTTCATGATGGAACCGATGTAGATGCCTCCGTCGCCCCGGTCGTTGCTCTGGCCCACGATGCTGATGCCCAGGAAATGGTGCCTCTCTGCAGGGGGTGGGGGGTGTGAGTAGGCGCCCCACCCAGGGACCCTGTGCCCAAGGACCCCAAACCCAGGGACCCCTGCCCAGGGACTCCATGCATAGGGATCCCCCCCCACCCAGGGAGCCCCCACCCAGGGACCCCACAACCAGGGAGCCCCCACCCAGGGACCCCCGCCCAGGGACACCCCCTGCCCTGCCGAGTGGCCCCTGCAAGGCCTCACCCATGTTGAGTGTGACAGTGATGATGTTCAGGGACATGGTGGAGTCCGTGATGCTGCTGAAGGATGAGGTCTGTGGAGGGCACCAGGAGGTGGGGAAAGGGCTGTGAACAGGGGCTGTGGGCGAAGGACAGACCCCTCCCGGTGCCCAGCCACCACCTACACGGTCCGTCTGCCGCATGCGCTGCTTCCGCCGCCGGCGCTTGTGCTTCCGGATAAGCCGGGAGGAGGTGCTCTGCTCCGTGGAGCTGCTCAGCCTGGGGGGGGCAGGCAGGTGAGGGGCTGGGCGGGGGGCTGCAGGGCTGAGGAGGGGCAGAGAACAGGGTGCCCCCACCCCCTTCACACCATTGAGGACACTGAGGAGGAGGAGCCAGGGTGGGACAGGAGGTGGCAGGGTCTGGCCAGGCCGAAACCAGGAGACACAGGGCCTGGGTGAGGTTTGCTCAGAAGGCTCAGCTCCTGGTTGGACACACCGCCACCGTGCACACATGACACACACAAACCCCACACCTACGTGGATCGCTATGCCCTGGCAAACATGGAGATACGAACACCAAGTAAGCCAGCACGGCCACCTGCACATGCACACACTCGTGTGCACAAAGTGCACTTGGCCAGACACACGCACACACACATGCACACACATGGACACACGTCTACGTGCACACACCTGTGGATGCACATGTGGGCACCCACCTATGCATGCACACCCATGCGCCCACATGCCCACACCTGTGCGCACACAGACCCGTGCACACATCTATACGTGCACACACCCATACACACACACACCCCATGCTCACACAAACGTACACACATGCACACACACACCTGTGACACCCACGCATGCACACACACACGTGCTCGTGTGCACGCACACACATGCACACTCCTACACACACACACACACACACGCCTGCACACCGGCTTGTGTTGTCGTCCTCGTCCGAGTCAATGAAGCTGCTGGACTCGAGTTCGCTGCTCAGCATGGTAGATGTGCTGTCAGGGGGCAGCCCCAGGTCCCGCCGCCGGTCCCCCCTCGGGTGCCCATTGGTCCGAGCAGCTGTGGGGACAGCAGGGAGGGGAGCTGGCCGTAGGATCCCCTGGAGGTCACGGCAGCCTGTGTGGCCTCGAGCATTGTTGACCTGGGAGCTGGCAGGGTCACTATGGGGGTGCTGAGGGGACACTGGGGTCCCAGGCAGTTGGTCCTGGGACCTCTACCCAGGACCCCACTGGTGGGGGGCAGTAACCAGGGGTCGGCAGGGACCTGGGGTGCACCATGGGGGCCCAGGGAGGTCTGGGGTTGTTACCCTCCTCGCGGTTCCGGCGTCGGAGTCGCTCCCGCCGGTGGCTGACCATGGACTCTGTGCTGGTCTCGTTGTCCATCCCGTCACGGCTGCTGGCCACATTTGGGCTGTGCCAAAGAGGGGGGTGGGCTGGGGCAGGCGGGCGACCAACGCCTCAGATGCCATTGGCTCCTCGCCTCCCCTCACCTGGTGGGACCCTGAATCTGGCAGGGGCCCTTGCCCAGCCAACCACCAGGTCTGGGCCTCTCTGCCTGCCCCTCCTCTGCTGACCAGCTCCTACTGACCGTGGGTCCTTGCTCAGCTGCCCCTCCTCCCCACCACAGGCCTGGCAGGCAGCAGGCCCCTTAGGACTACCAGGCTCAGCGCCCCCCAGGGTCCTTACTGGAAGGAGGGGGGCCGGGAGTCCCCGATGCCGCCTGTCCGCTCAAGAGGCGGGGGCAGGTCTGCGTGACCGTCAGTGCCCTGAGACCCTGCGTCTGAGTGTGTGCCCTCGGCCAGCACCAGCTGTGAAGGAGAACGAGGGCTCAGGGAGGCCCCGCCCAGCAGGGTGCCCAGGCACAGGTGACCAGCCTCTTCCCACCCCACACCCGCTCGCCCACGCCCAGCTCCCATCTTGCAACACAGGGGCCACCCCCACTCTGGCTGAGCACCCTCTGCCAACGTCCCACAGACTCACCCAGGAGACCACGCGGCCATTGAAGCAGGGCAGCTTGGCATTATCATCAGAAATCTCCTCCTTCACCACCCTGTGGGCAGACACGGCCGTGAGACCACCCGAACCGGGGCCAGCTACCACCAGTGGGCTCTGGAGGTAAGACTCCCCACCCTTGCCCAGGGCACATGTCACATGCCCAGACATCAGTCTGTGTGGATGCCCCTGCCCAGCACATTCTCTTCCTGGGGACCCTCTTCCTCCTCCTGAGGACCCTTCCCAGGAGCCAGGTCCAAGGGGGTCCAGACCCCTGACCCTCCGCCACTGGGGGGGTCACTGCCTGTAGCACTCTATAACATCTACCTGTCTGTGTGCCCCACGGAGTGTGGGTCTGTGAGGGCGGGGCTCTGTCTGGCTCACTCTCTGCATCCCCCTGGGCCCAAAACAGGGCCTTGTCCACAGCAGGCCTCAGCACAGATGTGAGGGCGGTCAGACCCCCACAGACACAGGTAGGTCAAGACGGCACGGCATGCAGACCCCCCCACACACACACACACACACTCCGAGGGCAGGCCACCACCCTCCAGGGCCGTCTGCTCAGCCAGGGAGACAAGCAGATCCCCACTTGCAGCACCAGCCCAACTCAAGAACTGAAAGGGCACAAAGCCAGCTGGGCCTACTGAGAAGTCTTAGCCCCCCAAGGTCAGCGAGCTCCATGGGCCATACCCACCGCCCAGCAACCAGTCCCCTGGCCTGTGTCTTCATGCTGCCCCCAGTCAGGTGGGCTTGGGCGGTAGGGAAGGCAGGACACAGAGAGCCAAGGCAATGATGAGCCTGAGGTGGGGGGTCTAGGTGTCAGGCTCAAAGAGGTGAGGAGGGCAGCAGCCAGCATGGCTCACAGGGGAGAGGCAGCGGGGCAGGGCAGGCAGTGGCTGTGGCCCAGACACACCCCACACCCTGGCCTCCTGGAGGCCCAGGGAGCAGGGCGGGCACTGCAGCAGGAGCAGCCCCGACAGCCCGCCTCCTGGAGCCCAGCCCTGCCTAGCACAGCGTGATTTCCACGCCCAGGCCTTGGGCCCAGTGGAGAAACAGGAGCCGACAGACCAGGCAAGAAGCAGCCTCATGGCCTGCTGGGCCCGGATGCCTTGATTCGGCCAGTCCCGGGCAGCAGCACATGGCAGGAGGCCCTCCACAGAGCTAGCAGCCCACACTCCTACCCAGAGAGCAAGGCCCCGCTCCACGCCATCCACCAGGAGGGGACCCCAGACCTGGGGGCAGAGTGGAGAGAGAAGACAGGGCCAGCCTGGGAGGGAGGGGGCACCCAGCCCGGGTCCTGTGACGGCCCCCCAGACACCTCCCAGGGCCAGCCATACACACACCAATGAGGTGGACGCTCCCAAAGGGCAGAAAGGGTCATTTCTCAGGACCCCCCTCTCTCCAGCGAGGAGCAGACCCATGTCTGCTGCCCCTATTCATGCACCACAGCCCTGTAGAGCTGAGCTTCCAGGGGAGGCTATGACTTGGCCCAGGACTTGGGTAAGGAGGCCACATGAGAGGTTGTCACCACAGGAAGACCTGGGGTGGTCCAGAGACACCTGGGGCTCTGCCAGCTGCAGCCAAGAGACAGGGCTGCAGCAAGCCCTCCCAGGGGCCCAGCAGACTGAGAGCACCATCTCTGAGTGGCTGCAGCAACAGAGACCAGGGAAGGACCTGGTGGTTCCCACCTCACAGCCCAGGTAGCCTGGCCAACAGCCTCCCCCGCCACACCCAAGCCCCAGCCCTTTCTGACTCACCCATGGGGAGGCAGAAGAGCACCCGCGGCCCCACACTGCAGGGCCCACCTGGCTCCCCCAAAGGCAGACGCCCCAGGCAAGGGGGCCTGGGAGCACCCAGAGCCCCCACTACCCACCCAGCCACGGCCTCGATGACCCACCACCCAGGGCTGCCCAAGGCCTCTGTATCCCTCACCCTGCATGGACGTCCCTCCTTGGGCTCAGAGGCCCTGCTTCCCTGGCCCTCCCCAGCTTGAGGAACCCAAGTTCTCCAACCTGCACGACAGAGCAGCCTGCCTTCCACCTGGGGGTCGGGGCACCGGGGAGCACCACAGGCCCCAGCGCAGCCTGGCCAGGACAGCAGGGAGGGAAGGGGCAGATGCCAAAGCTCCCAGGACAAAGGGCATGGGTGCTCTCCTCGAGGTGTGGTGCTGTCCACCGGCGGTCAGCACAATCTCCCAGGAGCCCCAGGGTAGGGACAAAGTCGGGGTGGGGGAGAAGCCTCTGCCAAGCATGGAAACGCCTCCAAACAACCCTAGGGGCCCCCTCCTGGGTCAGGCCTCGCTGGGTGGGAGAGCAGACCTCAGGAGCAGTCTCCACCGGCCTTGGGGGCACCCCCGTTGGCATCGTGCCCCCAACCTCAGAATTCCTAGCAAGATCCGGGTTAACCTCGAACTTGTGGCTGCCCAGCTCCGCCCGCCGCCCCCGCGGACTCGCCCAGACGAGGAATCTGCTCAGAGCAGGGCCCTTAGAGCGAGCACAGCCACGGGCCAAGGAGGACCCGCCACAGCATGCCACAGGCCAGCCCTTCCCAGTGCAACGGCTCCAACTATGTCCCCAGAGGCACAGGATCCCCCCACCCGTTCTCTCGCCATGGAGCAGGAAGTTGGCAGAGTGAGCTGGCGCACGACAGGGGAGGAAGAGCTGTCCCCGAGCCCTCAGAGCCTCCTGCGTGTCCCCGCAAGTCAGGGGTCCTCAGCTCCCACTGAGCCTTCACCCGTCACCTCACTGCCTCCTGACCCCAGAGCTGGCCACTCCTCGCCCAGCCCGTCCATAGGCGGTACTGAGCCCCCCACCCCCCTAGGCTCAGGCTCCGCAGACTCCAGGGTGAGGGGGGTCCCCGTCCTCCAGGTTGTGCCACAAGCTCCAGGGCGTGGCCTGTCTGGACTCTCCCAACACGGCAGGGGCACTGGCCCCAGATGGCACCTGCGGAGGGCAGAGCGGGAGCTCACCCAGGCAGTTGAGGCCAGGCCAAGCGCCCACCCCTGCCCCGCAGCCCCCACACCACGCCACCCAGGGCCCACAGGCAGGTGGCCCCAGAGACCGGAGCTCCTGGCCCAGAGATGGGTGGCCTGGGGCCACCACCAGGCAGACAAGCTCAGTGCCAAGTCCAGCCAGGCCTGGAAGCAGCGAGGTGGTCCTGGCAGTGGGGAGACTGCAGGCCAAACCCCCTCAACCTCTGCCTCACAGCCCAGAGGCCGGGCCAGGCCCTCCCACACTGCTCCCACCAAACCACCACAGGCCCAGAGACCTCCCCTGCTTTGCTGGGTCAGAACAGCCGTGACCCATACGGGGAAAAGTGGGAGGTGAAGGTAGGAACCCCCACATTCAGCCAAAGACGCCTGTGGGCCACAGCCACACCTCAGACTCCCCCTTCTCTTACTCTGTCGCCAGCTGTGGCCAGAAACAGAGGCTCGGGGAACTCAGGGCCCGGCCCACAGTGGGATGGGGGGTTGGGGCAGGAGGCCCCCAAGCTGAGGCCACCCCTCTCATGGGGGAGACCACTGCCTCCGCCCCGCCAGGACCTGCTCTCCCTTCCCCCAACTTCCAGCTACATCCCTCAGTAGCCAGGGTGAGCCTCAAGCTCACGTTCACACTAACGTTGAGTGACTGATCAGCCCCTTCGAGAAGGAATTTATTCCACTGAATAAATGATTCTATACAATAAATAGAGCTTGGATCTCTCCACATAGGTCTCAGGGGAGGGAGAAATGAGACAGCTGATGGGGGTCCTCTCCCAGGACCCTGAGGCCACCAGGCCACCAGCCCAGAGGTCCAGGGAGGAAGTAAGGTGAGCCTCCCTGTTCTGTCTGCCCACTGCACCTTCCAGCGTCACCTCAATCCATCCCCCTTTCCCGGCCCAGCCTCAGCCTCTGAAGCTGCTCTCTGCCCAGTCCTGTTCCCTCCCCCATCTCAGCCATTCCCAAGCCTGCCCAGACAACCTAAGGAACTCCTACTCCTGCTTCAACACCCAGATTTGCCTGCCCACTCACCTCCTAGGCCAAGGCACGCATGGATCCTACAAATCCCCCAAAAAGCGCGGCTTCTGCTGGGAGTGCACGTGGGGTGGGGGTTTCTGCAGCTCATGGGCAGCCCGCAGTGGCCATCAGACACAGGAGCGGGTGGCAGGCCCCTCAGGACGCACCCACAGCATGGTTGGAGGGCAGCAACCTGCGGGGCCAGGCAGATGCCTTGCCACATATGCCCTGCTGGCTTGAGTTTGTGACAGCGAGCATGTGTGACTTTGGTAATTTTTGTTAATATAATAAACTAAGTTAAAAACAAAAACACCCTTTCACATACCCGATGCTCACAGCCAAAGCAGCGTGAAGCCAGAGGAGTTGAGACTGAGACCACCCAGCGAGGGCAGGCGACGCGGCCAGACCAGACTACAATACCCACCTGAGAAGCCTGGCCCCATGGCGGCTCCTAAGCTGAGCCAGCAGGAAGGCCAGCCAGGCAGGGCTGGGGACATCCAGCCTTCTGAGGCTGCCAAGGACACATCCTCCTCTCTATGCCTCTCCCTGGTGGTGGTGGGGCCCAAGAGAGTCTCAGGTCCCCCTGAGAGCTGCAGAATGGCCCTAGCTTGACCTGACCTGGGGCTGCCCAGGGCCCGTGCAAACTACAGAATCCAGGAAACGCCTCAATGTCAAAGTCCCAAGACGCAGCCACACACAAGGACGCGGCTGCCTGAGGGTGGCCAGACACACCTGCTCGGCCCACAAGGCCTCTGGGTATCCCCCCCCAGCATTGCTGAGCCAGGGACTCAGGTTACCTGAGGCTGTGCCCGGTCAGGCCTCGAGCAGACAGCCAGCCTCCCGCTCACCGTCCCACAGGTCCAGCCCAGTGCAAGTGGGAAGTCCCCTCAGCCGAGATGGCCACCACTAAGGCTGGACACGGGGACACTGAACCAGAGGCTGCCCTGAGCCAGCAGATGGACTGGACTGTTCCCAAGAATCCCAATGCTGTGTGGCTCAGCAGGGACACAGGCCCAACGGCCAGCAACCCCAGGGCAAGGGTGGGTGGAATGATATCTCACAGTCCCCAGTGACCCTTGACCTCTGCCCTGTCCTCAGGACTCTGGTGGAGGGGACCAGGGAGAGGCCATCTTGAGCCTCTGGAAACCTCTGCAGACCCCAGCAGACAGATTTCCCCCAGGCTTCCTAGGGGACCCTGCCCCCACCCTTTCCCCTGGACACCCCGACACTCCTCTGACCGCAGGCCCCCTTAATCACAAGCCCTCCAGGCCAGCCTTGAGCACCTGCTTGCCACAGAAGGAGGGCAGCGGGACCCTGAGTCTGACAGGTGCCACGGTGGGACTTCGGGGTCCCCCTGGCCTGGGCAACGGACCTTGACCCACAGCTCACATACACTCAGGCACACAAGACTGGGCCCAGGGTGGGTGGAGAAGCCAGGACGCTCCCCTGCCCACCGTCCAGAGCTCTCAGGCTCCTGGGCAGGCAGCTCAGGGCACAGACAGGTGGGAAACACACCACACCGGGGCGCGGAGGCACCCAGGATCCCCAGGGCCCTGCCCGGGCGCAGACAGGTGCCGACCCATACCCGCGCACAGGCCCCACGGCCCACTGACCCGAAGTCCTGGTCCATGGACTTGAAGAAGAATTTGTAGGCGTGCACGGGCCGGTTGCTGAGCACGTTCTTGAAGTCGGCCAGCGTGACGCGCTCGGGCGCCACGGGCAGCTTGACCAGGTACGGCGTCTCCTCCTCGTCCATGTGGTAGATGATCTTGGTCTCCGCCATGGCGCGGTGCTCAGGCCCGGCCCGGGGCTCGGACGCGGGCGCCTCCCCGCCGCCGGCCTGCGCCCCGCCCGCCAGCCGCTCCTGGCCCGGCCGCGACCAGGCCCCCGGCGCCCCCGCCCGGCCGCCCCGGCCCTGTCCGCCCCGCCGCCCCGGCTCCGCTCGCGCCCCGGCTGCTGCCCCGCGGCCCGCGGCCGCCCATCCGCTCCGGCCGGGGACGCAGACAGGGAGGGCGCGCGAGGCCGGGCCGCGTCCGTGCGCCCCGCCGCCGCCGCCGCCGCCGCCGCCGCCCCCTCGGGCCGCGCAGTTAAAGGGACCGCCTGGCCCCGGGCTGAGCGCGCAGCCCGCCGGGGGGCGCCCGAGAGCGCGGCGGGGCCTGACGTCACCCGGCCCCCGCGGCGCGCGGCGGGCGGGGCTGCGCACGCGCGGGCGCGCGGGCCGGCGGGCGGGGGCGGGGCGCGCCCGCGCGCGCCCCCCGACCCACTCTCGGGACCCCGCACTCGGCCCCCCGCCCCTCGCCGGGACCCCTCCGGCCGGGCCGCAGGGGCGCGCACAAGACGCGCTGGGCCTGGGCTCTCGGCCGGTGGGCGGACAGGGGCGCGACCCCGGGGCAAGAGGTGGGTGGGGACCCTCAGGAAGCTTCGCCCTCCACCTGCACGTCGCGCCCCCAACTGTCAGAAGGGAAACCTCGCCCCAGGCCACGCCACGCGCCCGCTGGGAGCCCTGTGGATCGGCTGCAGCCCCCAGGAGAGTCGCTCGGCCAGGTTCCAGTCCTCCGCCCCCTCGCGAGGGCTCGTAGGTCCGTGGGTGCTCACAGTCCGGAGGCGCCCTGGTCACTTCGGCGGGCTGAGGGGGGCCCCGCGGGAAGCTGAGGATACTCGGTCGCTTTGCGCCCCCGCGCTAGCTCCAAGCTCGCGCGCCCTCTGCCGGGTGCCACTGAGGCTCCGAGAAACTCCGAGCCAAGTGAATGCAAGTGCTCGCGTGGACGCGGGAGTGCAAGTGTGAGCACGTGTGTGTGAAGCTCCAGACGACAGCGAGGGTCAGCGCGGGCAGCTGTGCGCACGCACGTGTGCACAGAGGTGCCCAGGCACCGTGCTTCTGGCAGCAGGTGAAGGGATTCCGGCCGCTGTCCACTGAACCAGCCTAGAGTCTACCGCGGGGCAAGGGAGACTCGGAGCAGCGCCCCTCGGGCTGTGAAGGGTCCAGTCACATGCTGCTCCCGCTGTGGGGAGCGGCTCTCTCTCCCTCCACCCCTGGAGGAACACTCGAGGCCACTAGAGAGAGTCCCACGCTGGCGAGAGTGAAGAGAGGAGAGACCCTAGGATGGGGCGTTAAAGTGATGGGAGTGGGCAGTATCTGACGCCCCTGTGACCTGACCCCAGGACCCTCCTTGAAGCTGGTTGGAGCCTAGGACTCTGCCATCTGCTTGGTCCTGACCATCCGTGGGCAGTGGGCCAACACAGGAAAAGACCCCATCAGTCCATTAGTGACTGGAGGAGCCAGAGCTTGGACCTAAGTCCCTAAGCCCAGGCTGGGGACCACCCCCAGGTCAACCTAGGCCAGGGGTCCTGACCTCCATACCCCTAGGCTCGGATGGGGAGGGCAGGCAGGGCTCTGTGAGGTTGGCACCCACTCAGCAAAGCCTGGGCCTTCTCCCCTTGGGTCTCGCTTTCCCCAGAGGTAAGCTGAGGAGCCAGGCAGGATGGCCTTCGAGGAAGAATCCGTGGCTCTCCACTGGGTGTCCAGGGAAGGAGGAAGACAGTCCCTGCCCTGAGAACCCACCAGGGGACCAGCATCCCCTACACCAGACACAAATGGCTGACGGTCACACAGATGCAGGGGGTCCGACGTCCCAGCTGCACTCCAGCCTCTCCCCCAGCCTCCCTCTCCAACCTGACCCTCAGCCCAAGTCATAGGAGAGAGACCAGTAAACCAAAGACCAGAGAACAGTCAAGTGCTGATGCTGATGTAGTCTGGCTGGGGCCCTGCAAGGAGGGCTGAGTGGCCAGCCAGCGCCTGAGCCCTTACAGGAGGGGCCTCATCCAGTGGCAGTGCAGCCACTGTTGGGCCAGGGGTCACTGGGCTGGGAAGGAGGCACACTCTCAAGCAAGCCACAGCTCCCCGGCCCAGTCTCCCTCCCTGCCTTTGCCACTGTGGGGTCCGTGTGGGTGTGTGATGAGAAAACAGCCATTGTGAGTCGCTGCCTCAGCATTTCACAGTATGACAACCTGCTCACACCGAGTCTGGAAATTAAGATAAGGACCTGAGCTTAGGATTCCCACCACAAGTTCCCCTCCGCTTTTCCACTCAGAGTTGAGCCTGCAAAAAATTAGTGACCTTCGCCCCCAACACCTTCTACATAACAGGTGCCATCCTGCTCTGTCTCCTGTTGGTTCATGACCTGGGACGGAGGCGTCCCTGGCTTGTTGCACCCCGTTTCTGGGATCTGTAAGTAATAAACCTTGTGACGACCTCCTGTGTGTGGCTGTATTGCAGCTGCACCTTCAGGCGAAATGAGCCCGGGGTCTCCACCTCCCCAGAGGGGGAGCTCAGATGCTGAGGGCGTGCGGGGGGCTTGTGCCTCCTCACTCAGCCATCATAACCTGCATATTCTTTCCTGTCCCTGCTGTCCTGGGAGGGCTCCAAAGGATGGGGTCAGGGCTGGGGAGACACACAGGTTTCTTCCTACCGCAGCACCCTCTCCCTTCACCAGTGTCATGCCCACTCTGTCTGAAGGCTTCCTGCCTCTCCCGCCTCCTCCCCCTTCATCCTGCTGGCTAACCATCTCAGCGTCTGCTTCTCAGAGGACTGAACTAACATAACACAGTGCCCCTCTCTGTCCTCATGTCCACCAACATGCTCCCTCTCCCATATCCAAATAAATAAACCCAGGAGTCTGAAACTGCTTCACAACCAAGTGCTGTAGAATTGGCTCCAATGTCCCCTTTCCCAGGATACCTGGACCCAGAACTTCCACTCAAATGGAATGGGCGATGACAGGAGGACTTCAGATGAAGGAAAGCACTTGGGAGTTCCTGAGGCCCAGACTCTGCCCCCAGGAGATGCAGGGGGTGCTGCAGAGGCATACATGGGCCAGGTCTAAAAATCAAATGTGGTCTTTATTGCAATGGCGGCAGTTTCCCCGGAGGAGCAAACGTAGGGTGTCGGCAGTGGCAGCACGCCACTCTAGAACCCTCTTCACCCCCACCCCTGTCTTTAGCCAAAACAGAAGCCAAACGAGGCCTCAGAGCCAGACTCCAGCCCAGCGAGGGGCCGTGGGAGGGGGGGTCAGGGTCTAAAGTCACATGGAGCCCAGTGACTGTCAAGGCAGCTGGTCGGAAACAAGGCTGGAGCAGAGGGAAGCAGAGAAGGGACCCATGGCAGCCCCAGGTGGCCTGATGCAGCGCACAGGGGCATCAGTGGGGCCTGGAGTGCGCACTCCTCAGGTCCCCATAGCAGCCTGGCTGGGTAGCGCACGGGGAGCCAGCAGGCAGCTCCCCCAAGGAAGGGGTGGGAGTGCCAGCCCTGAGGCTGACCACAGCTCCGAGTCCCAGCTGAGCCCCCTCCAAGACAGAGGCCGGGAGAGCCTGAGGGCTTGGTGAACATCAGAGGGGTCTTGCTGTGCAGTGTGGGGGGTACACCAGGACACCAGTGAGCATGGGAGCCAGTGGGCACATGCCCAGGGCTGCTGAAGGGGCGCAGCCACAGCCTGCAGAGTCCCAAGGAGCCCACTGCTGCTCGTGAGGGTTAGGGTGCTCCTGGGAGAGGGGTCTGGAGGCAGCCTCACTCTGCACCAGTCCAGGCCAAGTTCCAGGACAGCGGGACCAGCCGCTGGAAGGGGGGCCGGGTGAGCTGCATGAGGATCAGGAGGACGTCCTCCAAGACGGACAGACAGGAGATGGCAGAGCTGCTGGCCCAGCCAGGAGCCCAGGATCACCTTATTTGCAGTACTCCTTCCTGAACTCTGGAAGCCAAGGGAACAGGTGGGCGTCTGCCCTCTGCTCCTCCGCCACAGGGGGAAATGCAGGGAGACATCCAGCAGGACTGTCCAGGGACTTCTGGAGCCCACAGACTGCTGCCTGTGGGGCTGGCTGGTGCCTTCGGGGTTCTGCGAGTGGGTGGGGTGGGGTATGGGCCTGGCTGTGAGATGGGCAGAGGAGGTCTCCCTCCCAGCCACTCACCTTTGTCCAAGTCCACGTACTTGGCAGGCACAGGGCCGTGGGCCAGCCCAGCCCTCTCCTTCAGGATGTTGTTTTTGTAATCTAGGTAGGGAGAGGCAGGGTGAGGGGCCTCCCTGAGATGTGCCTCCCCCAGCTCAGGCCTGGGAGCCACAGTCTCTGCCTTGGTGTCCAGGGCCCCCTCACCTAGTTGGATGTCCTCACTCCTGTAAAGAACCTGGTCTCCTGTGGCCACAGCAAACTCCACCATGTTCACGTCCTTCCTGGATGGGGGAGGGTGGTGGCAGGTTAGCGTGGCCGGTGGGGCGGGGCCTGGTCTCCAGGAGATCCGGGAGGGGTCACTCACCCCTTTGATTTCCCCGACTTCTTGACCGAGTATTCGTAGCCTGGGGAGGGAGACTCGTGTTGGGGACAGTGTTGCCCCCTCCCCAGCTCCCCCAGCCGCGAGGAACCCTCCCAGCGCCCGCACCAAGCTCCCCCTCTGCTTAGGCCACCGCACGAAAAGTCCCGCCTCTGGTCGGGAAAGGCTTCCCGGTTCCGGCTTCCCCTGGCTCCCCCCGCGCCCCGAGCCCCGGCTCACCTCCGCGGCGGCGCTGACGGGTGGCCAAGATGACAGTGATCAGCAGCAGGATGAAGAGCAGCAGAGTGGCCAGCACATAGCCCAGCTGCTGGAAGAAGTGGGCCCGGCCCTCGGGGACGATGACGTTGATGACGCTGCGGCCGCGCGCCAGCGTGGGATCTGCAGGGGCCGGGCGGGGGCGAAGTCAGGGTGCGCGCTGCAGACCGACCGCGCGGTGGGTGCGCCCCGACCCAGGCCGCCCCGGCTGCGCTGCGTGGGTCTCGGGAAGGGACAGGCGGCCGCAGTCCATGGGGCCTTCCCTTGGCTAACACCCAGGTCCCTTATTCTGGACAGGAGTGGGAGGGGCCTGGGTGTCTCCTGCCGTTCTCAGCCTCCAAGACGTTCCCCGGGCGCCCAGGGCGGCCTCCTGCACCTGGCCTGGGGGCGCCGCTGTGGCTCGAGCCGTTGCCCGGCGAGTCCCGCGGGGGCGGCTCTGCGGCGGGCTCGGTCACCCTCAGGTGGAAGACGCGGCGCTCGTGCAGGCCACAGTAGTGGTGGTGCAGGTGGCAGGAGTACGTGCCCTCGTCGGCCGGCTCCAGTGGGTCGATGCGCAGCGAGAAGTCGCCGCGCGCAAAGGCGTCCGTCGCCACCGCCACGCGGTCGCGCAGGAAGGGCGGCCCGTAGGCGCGGCGCTCTCCCGACGCGTACAGGTCGAGCAGGCGGTCTGCGCGGTCGTGCGGCACCCCAGGCGGCTGCCGGTCCCAGTGCACCACCTGCTGCGCCTCCTCCAGGTGCCGGTCGGTCCACACGTGCGCGCGGTTCACGCACGTCAGCAGCGCGGGCGCGCCGCGCTCCGCCACCAGCACCTCCTTCTCGCCGTCCCAGTGCGCGCCAGCGGCCCGGGCTGGGGGCGCAAGGCGGTCAGGGATCCCGGACCGAGGAGGGGAGAGGAGAGGGAGGGGCCGGGAGGGGGCGTCCAGGGGGACAGGGGTGCGTGAGGACCGGGTCGGGGGCCTGCGGGGGCGGGCACACTCACGGTTGTCGGTGACCTCGAGGCGGACGGCCAGGCTTTCGTAGAGGTGGCAGTAGTGGTGGTGCAGGTTACAGGTGTACAGGCCCTCGTCTGTCTCCTCCACCGCTACGCACCCAGGAGAAAACCCAGCCGTGAGCTCCGCCGCGGCCCGAGCCCCGCGCGCCCCGGATCCCCCAAGGCGCCCCCTGCGGCTCCGAGGCCCCGTACCGCGGATGAGCAGCGAGAAGTTGCCGTCGTGGAAGGCGGAGGGTGGCAGCAGGAGGCGGTCGCGGTCGCGCGTCTCGTACACGCGCTGCTCGCCCGCCGAGTACATGTCCACGAGTCGGCGCGGCGAGCCGCCGGCCGGGCCGTCGCTGAGGTCCCAGTGGATCACGCGCTGGCGGTCGTGCAGCCGGTCCTGGGTCCACACCATGCGCGGGCTCTGGCAGCGCAGCATGGCCCGGGCGCCGGCCGCCCAGCTCACGGCTGACTCGGACACTACGGAGCTGCCGGCCGTCTGGGGCCCAGACAGCCCTGGTGGGGAGGGGGAGTCCGTTGAGGGAGGGGTGGGACCCAAGGGAACAGGTACTGGGTGGGGCTGGCGAGAAGGGAGGCGACTGTCGTGGTTTCAGGGGCAGGGTGGTCACTAACCTGAGGACAGAAGGACAGCAAAGCCTGGAAGGAGAGCAAGAGCGAGTCATACTGGGGAGGGGACGACCTGAGCCTTTGCATCTGGGCACCCCACTTGGCTGCCTGGGTCTCTTCTATAGCCCTGGCTGAGGTGGATGCTCATGACACCTGCTTACAGGTGTCATGGGTAAAGGCAGAGAAGCCAGGAGGACACAGATGGGGGTCTCCTTTGGCCCCAGAGGGGTGGACACTGTGCCCATGGCCCCCATTTAATCCTCACGGCCACCTGCCTGTGCTGCATGGACAGCGCCTGCCCTGTGGGGGTGAGTGGTGGGGCCAGGGTTAGACCCGGCACAGGCCGGCTCTGGAGTGTGTGCTTGTCACCAAGGGCCACCCTCACCTTCACTGCAGCAAGACCACCAAAGCACCAAAGCCTGACGCGCTGACGCCCGTTCTGGGGGCCCCTGCACATGCGTATCCTGGATAGCACGTGCACCTGCCGACGGCCACACCACACAAGCCCCGGAGGGTCCTCAGACCGCTGGGAGCCCTGTCCCACACTCAGTGCTCGGGGCCAGGGCCCCCTCGGCCTTCCTAAAGGGCAGAGGTCTGAAGTATGAGGAGGTGGAGAGTGACCCCACCATCCGCCACCCCACAAGCCAAGTTTCTGCTCCAGAGATGTGGCTGAGCGCCCGGGATGGGAGGAATGCGCAGGATCAGCAGGCCAGCCCTGAGGGCGGGCTCAGGGGGCCTGGGAGCTGAGGGAGGCTAGAACAGACCCTGCAAGCCCCATGGTTCCCAGGCCTCCCTCAATCCCACAACCCACTCCCCTCCTGACAACTAGGAGAAGCACAGGCCTGAAGGGCCTCCCCGAGAAGCGAGGTGCGTGAGGGACCCCCGTGGGAGGCACCCGCCACCTCGGCCTCCCTGCCCTCTGAGCCCTCTGGCCCCGGGTCTGTGCGAGGGAAGTTCTGGGGGGACAGAGATTTAAGTGAGACCTCACACCCTCCTGGGTCCTGGGGGGCCCTTATCGTGGTGAGCCGCTCCCTCTGAGGCCCCCAGACCCATCCCCTTCCTGAGGGTGTGCCACCCCTCCGGCTTGAGCTCAAACAGGCAGCTTTGCCCAGGATGCGAACTCACTCAGACCCACTCCCCGCTTCCGCCTCCTGCCCCCCACCCGCCTGCACTCACTCTGAAGAAGCACAAGTTTCCAGAGCAGGACTCGGGACCGCAGCTCCATGGCGCTGCCCGGCCAGCCGGCCTGCTTTGTCTCACTCCAGCTCTAACTCTCCAGAAAAACAGCCCGGCCCCCTCCCCCTCCTTAGCACCCGCCATGACATCACGGAGCCCTGGGCTGTGTCCACAGTCTGCAGACCGCCCCCTCTGGCTCCTGCCCGGCCCCTTGTCCTCCCCCCACCCTTGGCTGGCCTGGGGAGGGGTACGGCTGCGGCCACTTGTCCGGTCGGTGAGGGGAGGGCGGGCAGACTCGGCCCCCTCTCTGGGTTGGGTCCTGGAGAGGGGGGCAGTAGCCCAGCCTCTGGAGGGGCAGGAGGGCCTGAAGGCATGGCCCCAGCTGCTGTTTGGGTGTCTGGGACACATGGGGCTACTGCAGGGCTGGGATTCTGGGGTGGGCATCCCCTGGCCCCACCTCTGAGGGGGACACTGGCCCAGGGCATTCCCCCACGTGGGCAGCCTGGCCACAACGCTGGGCAGGGTCCTCCTCTCCCTGCCTGCTGAGGAGCATGAAGCATTCCTCCACTGTGGGCCAGCAGAAAGGCATCCTGGGGCTGACCCCCCCCCAGGAGCCCAGGCTGTGAGACCACCAGCCCCTCCCCTTAGCAGTGCGATGCCCCGGGCACACCCTTCTCCTCTGGCGGCTGCATTTCCTCTCTGTGAAATGAAGATCAGGGTAGCACCAGCTCTGGGGGGTCCAGAGGGGCTGTTCCTCAGTCATCTTTACCATCCAGAGGAGCCAGCCAGGGAGATGAGGGATGGAGACCTTGAGCGCCGAGGGGGGCCAGCTGGGTGAGCCGCCCCCTCCCCTCTGGCCTGGCGCCGCCCCCCCCCCCCCCCGCCATTCTTCCCACCATCAAAGGCTGAGTCTGGTGTCCCTGAAATCAAACCTGGGGTTCCAGTGCTCCCAGGAGCACCCCCACCCCACCCAGAGGGGAGGTGAGGAAGGGGGGTATGGGAGACTCCCCCGCGGAAGGCACAAATTTGAAGCTCTGGGAAAGCTTACAAAATCATCTAAACAAATGCGAAATAACAGAGCACACACTGTGTACCAAACCCACTCTTTCTAGTTAAGCAAACCTCAAAAAAAAAAAAAAAAAAAAATCCAAACGACCACAAAAACCCACAGTGCATTTTTTAGACCGCCCATTTGGACTGAATTATGGTCACAGGCCCCAGTCCCAGGTGGGCCAGGGTCTCACCCTGGAACCCAGCCCTGGCTTCAAGTCTTCAGATGACCGAGAAGCCCAGCCCAGCCGGACTCGGGCTCCGGGCACAAGGAGGAGGCCGCTGCTGCTGCAGCGAGAGAGACTGAGGGAAGACAACAGGGAGGACCGGCTGTGAGGACACAGAGAGGCCCCCACTCCTGACCCAACCGACCCACTTCCTCAGCAGGATCAGGCCCTGGGTGGGGGAGCCCTTTTTCCAAATCAGAACTTGTCACCTCCCCCCCAGCTCCTCCCTGGGCCTTTCATTCTGGAAAAACAAGCCCCGCCTGGCTGGCCTTGAGGCCTGGCCTCTCCTCTTGTTTTTCTAACTGGTTTATATTAGCACTGGTGGCCTCCCTCCAGGCCCTCCTCCCTCTTCTGCGTCCCCGCCCGTGTTTCTCTCTCCATCGGCCTTTACTGCTCCTCTCTCCATCCCTATCCTCTGTTCCCGCCTCTGTCTGCTGGGCTGTCTCTCCTCCATGAAGGGAAGATGTCCAAGCAGTGCTGGAAGGAGGCAGAGATGGCCCAGGACCGGCCCCTCAGTCTGGAAGGGGGCCAGGGTCAGCTCCCAGGCCTGAACTAGGAGCCGAGGGGTGCCCGGTCCATACCCTAAACTCCTTGCAAAGCCCTCTGTCTCCCAGAGGGTTGCCTGGCCTCAGGCCCTGCATGCTGAGGTCCAGCGGGGCCCTCGAGCTGCAGACCCGGCCCTTAGCTCAGCCCAAACGCAGACATCTGAGGGGGTGCCAGGGGGGGAAGCTGACACCGCTGGGCAAGGATGGACAGAGGCAGTGGAGGGTTGCTGTGACTTCCTCTTCCTTGCCCCATCATGTTCTCTCTGCTTGAGAACAGAGGAGCCAAGATGAGCACCAAAGGGCTGCGGCTCCCCCCCAGTCCTTGTCAGGAAATAGCCACAAATGAGAGCAGAGGCTCAGCTGGAGGCCTGGGCTGCCAACCAGGCCACCTGCCCCTCCCACGGCCAGGGCCTGAGCCCCCTGCTCTTCCCCAAGTGCCTGTGGCTGCTCATTTCCCAGCCTTGCCTGGCACCTCTGTTCCTTGGGAAGAGACCAGACCAGGTCAAAACAAAGCCACTGACATCACCATGGTCCCACCCTGAGCTCTGGCCGAACCCTGGCCAAACCAGAGCCCAGACCCACCTCCCCTCTCTTAGGAGGCTGAACAAGGGGGGTCAGCCAGCCAGCCCACTGAGAATCAGACTCTGGCTCCCACTCCTGGGGATTCGGACATTCCAGGCAGCCTGGCTCATTGCAAGGAAAAACCGCAGGCACTCAGAGACACAAGCAGACACACAGACACAACCAGATACAGATACACAGACACACAGATACGCAGACACAGAGACAGACACAGAGACACACAGACTCACAGACACGCACTCACATGGGCCGTTCTGTCTCTCAGCAAGCATCTGCTGAGCACCGACAGTGTGCCAAGCACTGGGGTTCAGCGCAGAACAGGACGCCTGCCCCTGGCGCTATTAGAGAGGAGACACACAGACCTGCTCGCTGACCAATAAGATCACGTACGACAAGGAGAGGTCCAGTCGAGAGGATAAAACACGACGGGGGTCCCTCCTCCAGACTGACCAGGACAGCCTCTGAGGAGCAACACCCACAAGTCCACGGCCAGGCCAGGGCCCAGGGAAGCCGCCTCCCAGGAGGGAGAGCAGCACTGGGTGAAAAGAGGAGGTCTGGGGGCCCCGGTCCGGCTTTCACGCGAGCGAGATGGAGTCCTGGTAGGGTTTCAATGCCGGGGGCATGTGGTCTGCTGATGCAGGAAACTCGAGAGCCCTCGGGATTTACAGGAACACACAAGGAAAGCAGCCGTCCAAGGACCAGGGAATGGGCACAATTCTAAGATGCTCCCCAGGGCTCCTGGCCGCTGTGTCCACACCCTGCATCCTCCCCTCGAGTGTGGGCAGCAGCGGGGACTGTGGTGGGATATTCCTTCGCGCCCACATAGCGAAGGTGCGGGGATGTCACTCCCTGATGGAGTCTCCATCATTGCTGGGTGGAGCCAGCTTCTCCCGCTGGCCATGCTGTGTGTGATAAGGCACACGGAGGGGACCACGTGGCAAGAAGCTGAGGGTAGCCAACTGCCCACAGCCAAGAAGAAGATGGACCTCAGTCCTACAACCGGAGGGAGCTGGATTCTGCCAACCACTTGGGCGAGCATGGAAGTAGACCCGTGCCTCAGGTGAGGACGTAGCCCCGGCTGACGCCGATTTCGCCTGGTGAGACCCTGAGCGGAGGACCCAGCAAACTCGTGTCCAGACGCCTGACCCACGGAAGCTGTGTGATAATGTGTTGTGTTAAGCTGCTAAATTTGTGGTGCGTTGTTTCAGCAATAGAAGACAAATACAACTGCCTCCCAGAACAAAGCAAGGGACGGACTCCAAAAGGCAAAAGCCACGAGTGTCACAAGGGAAGTGGTTGGTTTCTTTGTTGGGGATTGGCGGCTGGGAGTGGAGTGTGGTGTGGGCGGACTGCTGAGCCACAGGGTCCTCTGGGGCTTCCTTAGGAACTGCGTTGATCCATCCTCAGCCTGAGGTTGGGGCCAGAGCCTAGAGCTGTGTCACAGACCACAGGCACTCGCAACTGCGCCTCGGAATATTTTCCCCTGGTTCTGACTGGTGTTCCTGCAGCAGTCACTTGCATGCATGTTGGTCCTTCTTCTGGAGTCCTGATGGTTTGCCATGTTGCCGTGTCTCAGACCATGAGGTAGGGAGCTCTGCAGATCCCGTGTCTGAAGACGTGGGTGTGTCCCACAGGAGGGCTGTTGACCACGAGGGCTCTCGTCTCCTCCTGGTGGAGAACCACAAGTCGGATGACCTGTCCAGATGGGCTGAGAGATCACTGATGCATTGAGACACTGTGATTCAAAAATTTGGAAACATGGACCAGCAAACCCTTTCATCCTGAGAAAATGTCAAGGAACCAAGACCAAAGATCTGAGCAGTCCTGGTCAGACCCCAGGCAGTGGGTTCTGCCGTGGCGTCACTAGTGGGGGCTTGCCTCCGTTTGACTTGTTCTGTTTGTGGAGGTATAGCAAGGCCAGCCGACTGACACACAGAAACCTGCTCACTGTACATCCAGAATAGAGCCCGACCTCAGGCTCCAGGGTCAGCATTGTATTTTAGTCTCTCCAATCCCGCCAGAAATGTCTATTTTAAAGTCAGGAACCGAGAACCATCAATTGACTTCTACCAGATTCCACCCGCAGTGCCTCTGACCGTGGGAGTAGCCTCTGCCCGAGAGATCCCCACCCCCACTCACATTCCTGGCAGGTCGGGAAGAGAAGGCCTGTCCTTCCAGAAAGCAGGGGCTGACGAGCTGTGGAGCAGCTGCCGCACCAGCGTCCTGGGAGGACCACGAGTGCTGCTCCCACACGTGACACGCGTCCCGGTGCCTTAGCAGCAGCTTCCCACGCCTAACCAAGGGAGATCTACCTTCAAATGTGGCATTCCAGCATGGTTATGGTGGCAGATTTGGTTTGTCCAATCGTACCCTGATGGAGAAGAGACAGGTTTGTATGGATCCTGTTGCACCAGGTGTCAAGTCACTGCCTCTCAGCTCCCGCCACCCTTCGAGTCGGGCTCTGCGGCACTGCGCCAGCTTTCCTGAAGCCATCTCCGCTTTACAGTGGGCATGAGGTTGTGCTCTCCCAGCAGAGGGCGCTGGGGACGCTGCGGGAAGAAGGGGTTCTCCTGGGTGTCTGGCTGTGGCTGGGTGGGTCAGTGGTGTCATGCCCATGACACACAGTCCCTCGGCCGTCTTGAAGCCCTGGCCTGAACGCAGTGATCTTCCTGCAGCCTCTCAAGATGGACCAGTGCCTGGTTCTCTCTGCATTGCCCCTCGGCTCACCTGCGCCTGGAGGCTTCCCACCTCTTCTGCATACCCAGCACCGCCCCCACACCCCAGCAGGTGCAGACCAGCCCCCGCCTAGGCGAACCAGGGACTTCTCTACTGTGGGGGGTGGTGCTGAACCACACCATCAGACGCCCGGTGGTTTCTGTCTTCCGACTGGACCCAGCCGGCCACAGACAAAACAAATGTAAGAGAACTTGGTGAAGGCCCTGGGCATAATAGTTCACCTCTGACACCACCGTCCTGAGTGGTTTGCTGGATAAGTCCAGAGAATCTCTCTCAAAACTTCCTACAGAATTTTAAGTTTCCCTGAAGGTTCACTGGCTTTCCATCTATACTGAGTCTCATATGATATTTTCTCCTGAATTCTGAGGGCAAGCTGAGATGAGACACCATTTACAGAACGTGTCATTTCAGCCTGCTCGAGGAGTCCCGCTGAGCTGAGGGTGAAGGAGAACAAGGTTTCTCCCGTGCCTACTCCGTCGCAGCTGCAGCAGTCTGTTTACTCTGCCTCATTTTGTGGATCAGCCGAATGTGTTCCCAGGTCGTCTGCTTCTGGCACAAAAGGGCCCAGGAGCCCTGACTTGGTCCCTGGGGACAGTGTGGCAGGTGTCAGGGAGTGGTCCCATGTCAGCTTGTCCAGTGAGGCTGTTTCCTGTAGTATCAAGTCAAGAATACCTGAAACAGACCCTCGTATAGAGGCCCTTTTTTTAAAAAAATTTATTATTATTTTTTAATTTTATTTATTTATTTTTCCCCCAAAGCCCCAGTAGATAGTTGTATGTCATAGATGCACATCCTTCTAGTTGCTGTATGTGGGACACGGCCTCAGCATGGCCGGAGAAGCGGTGCATCAGTGTGCGCCCGGGATGTGAACCCAGGCCACCAGCAGCGGAGCGCACGCACTTAACCGCTAAGCCATGGGGCCGGCCCATATAGAGGCCCTTTTGATCTTTCTTCCAGAAGAGTCCATTTCTGGTCTGTGGTTTGTAGCAGGTAAACGTGGGGAAAGCAGAAACCACCACCGCTGGCCAGGCCGACAGATCTTCCAAAGTCAGAGAGCAGACTCTCTGTTAAGGTGCAAGACATTTTCTGAGGATTTGGTCAACGGCCACTCTGAGAGGACGCTGAAGGCCGCCAGGGGCTCTCCGTTCTTCTCATGCTGTCTGTTCTTTTTTCTTTTTGTGAGGAAGATCAGCCCTGAGCTAACATCATGCTAATCCTCCTCTTTTTACTGAGGAAGACCGGCTCTGAGCTAACATCTATTGCCAATCCTCCTCGTTTTTTTTCCCCCAAAGCCCCAGTAGATAGTTGTATGTCATAGTTGCACATCCTTCTAGTTGCTGTATGTGGGACGCAGCCTCAGCATGGCCAGAGAAGCGGTGTGTCGGTGCACGCCCGGGATCCGAACCCGGGCCGCCAGTAGTGAAGTGCGCGCACTTAACCACTAAGCCATGGGGCCGGCCCTATACAGTTGTTTTAAATCAAAATTAGGAACCAGTCTGGGCCAGCCCGGTGGCGCAGTGGTTAAGTGCACATGCTCCGCTTTGGCGGTCCGGGGTTCACAGGCTCGGATCCCGGACGTGGACCAACGCACCGCTTGTCAAACCACGCCGTGGCGGCATCCCATATAAAGTAGAGGAAGATGGACACGGATGTTAGCCCAGGGCCAATCTTCCTCAGCAAAAACAAGAGGATTGGCATCGGATGTTAGCTCAGGGCTAATCTTCCTGACACACACACACAAAAAAATCAGGAACCAGTCTAACTTGTCCGAGAATTCATCTTGCTTAAAAATATTACCTGAAGTTTTTTTTTTTGTGAGATCAGCCCTGTGCTAACATCTGCCAATCCTCCTCTTTTTATTTTTCTTTTGCTGAGAAAGACTGGCCCTGGGCCAACACCCATGCCCATCTTCCTCCACTTTATATGGGACGCCGCCACAGCATGGCCTGCCAAGCAGTGCACCGGTGCACGCCTGGGATATGAACCGGCGAACCCCAGGCCGCCACAGCGGAGCACGTGCACCCAACCGCTTGTGCCACCAGGCCGGCCCCTACCTGAACTTGTTCTAATACAAATTGTTAAACTCCACATTTTCCAGCCCCACATTTAAACACCACTGAAGTGATGTTTACATGAAGTAAAGGCTCCTTGGCAATATTTGCTCTCTGCATGAATTTACATCTCTGTGCTTCTTACCCAATGATCAACCATTGTCACGGCTTCTTTTTTTTTTCTTTCCAGCTGCTGATTCTGCAAAAAAATGACTTTTCTTAAAGGGTGAACACTCCTAAGGCATTAGAAGTTCAATTTCCGTTTTCTTTCTGGAATTCTCATATTCTCTATTTTACTTTTTTTTATGCTTTATTTTTATTTAGTTAGTTTTTGCTGAGGAAGATTCGTCCTGACCTAACATCTGTGCCAATCTTCCTCTATTTTGTATGTGGGTAGCTGCCACCCCATGGCTGATGAGTGGTGTAGGTCTGCACTCGAGATCTGAACCCGCAAACCTGGGCCAGCGAAGCGGAGCGCACGAACTTAACCTCTAGGCCATGGGGCTGGCCCCTCACTTCTCTATTTTAAATCTACACAAGCATATATTAGGCTATTTAAGCCAATCAGAATGGGGGCTCCATCAAACTTAAGAGACTTTATAATCACGTACATCATTTTTGTTTCCAGTAAGATAGGGAAAATTATACTAATATGCTCAGAAAATGTTCCCATTCATACACTCGAAGAATCTAATCAAACTCGCAGGTGAGCTAGAGACCTTGGGACTTGGGTCTCTATCAGCCTTCAAAGCTGCCCAATGGATTTCAACATGCTTTGTGTTTCAACTCAACACGGTTATTCTTTTTGATGCTCATATTGTCCCATCTGTGGCCAGTAACAGCCCTTCAAGTTGGCTCCCAAGTCCTTCTGACACGCCTCCAGTGGCCTTGACCCTCGCCCACCATCTGGGGTGAAGACACACAGGCTCTCGCACACTTCCTACCAGACCTGGCATTAGGCTGCCAGGTTAAATACTGCACAGAACATGCTCATATTGACAAATTATTTGTTGTTTACCTGAAATTCAAATTTAACTAGGGGTCTTGTATTTTTATTTGTAAAGTTTGCAACCTCACCTGGAATCAGCCCTGTCTCCAAAGTTTCCTGGCTCCTGCTAAAAGTGGGAACAATAGAGACCACTGCTGGGCGCCTTGGACACTTCCTGCTGCTGGTCAGCAGAGCACACTCTTAGAGATGAGCAGACAACCAAGCACTACAGAGGAAACCCACTCACACGGGAATCAGACCAAAGTCAACAAACAGAAAATCAACTGAGAAAAAACAAGAAACTAGACCAGGGAGGGCGTGTTACAGAAAATACATTATCAATAATATCCTCACAGAAGAGACCATATCACATCCATGAAACATAATCAGGGTGCTATTAAAAATATTCAAAAAACAAAAAGTCTCTTAGAAATTAAAAATGAAGGAACACAAATGAAAAAAATCATTAAATAGATTAGAAGAAAATATTGAAGATAGAAAATAGAAGAGAAAATAATCCAAATAACAGGAGTTTCAGAAAGAGAGAAGAAATAGAAAGGCGGACATGACAGCACAGTAGTTCAAGGGAATCTCCCAGAAGGGAAGGTTCTCAGTTTCCAGACTGAACCAGCTTCTGTAGGGTGAATACGGATCCACGCTAAAGTGCGTGACTGTGAACGTTTACAACAGCGAAGGAAAAGAGAAGCTTCAAGAGAAAAGAATTGGTCACTTACAGAGGCTCTGGACTCAAAACGGGTTTACTTTTCTCAATAGCAACACTGGGAAAGACAATGGAGCAAATGCCTGCAAAGCTCTGTAGACATAATTCCCAACTGAGAATTCTATATCCAGCCAATATAGTATACACAATATACCAGTAACAGGATACAAAAGGATACTTGCAGGTACGCAAGGTTTCAAAATGGTCTCTCTCGTGTCTCTTTCTGCAGGAAACCATGGAAAATGTGCTCTTTCAAAGCAAGGGAAAAAAACGGAAGACAAGGGATCAGGGAGGCAGGAGAGAGTCTGAGAGAATTCCCTGGAAAGTATGAAGGGAGATCCCAGGGTGACAGCTGTGCACCACATGCGGTGGGCAAGCTGCCCTGCTGCAGCGAGTCAGAAGTCCAGGAGAGACCTCCTCAGTGAGAGGAAAGGATGGAACCTCGGATGCATCTGGGAGCTGGGCTGAGAACCTGGTGTTGACATTGTGATGAGGGCATCAGAAACTAAAGCAATTGAAAAAAAAGAAAAAGAAGACAATTACTGACTGCAGGGAAAACAAGAGCTCACAGCAGGAGGAAAAGCAGCCATAGCCTGTGACAGTTAGTCGCACGAACACGGAGAGTGCACACACCACAACTTCCAGTGTCACGGGGAGGGGCGAGGTGGGTGGTACAAGAAGCCGACAGAGAGCATCTAAACGGAAACAAAACGCAGCAACAGGGGATTACATTTAGTGCAGTGTTTCTCAAACTGCAGGTTATACCCCATCAGTGAGTGCACGCTCAAGTCAGTGGATCATAAACAGCACTTTTAATGAAATCGACTAGAAGAGAACATGTCTGAGATTACTGCATTTAGGGGAGAACGATTGTTTTTAAAATTTTCCAGGTGTGTGTGTGTCTGCGTACCAAGTAGTGATATAAAATGTACTTCTTATTTTGAGTTTTGGGTCAAAAAAGTCTGAAAGCCACTAATTCAGAGCTATGACAATAAATACCAAAAGACTGAGACTGCTTCTGGGAAAGGTGGTGTGGCAACAGGGAGAGACTTCTGTTTTTCTTAAGCATTATTGAACTATTAAACTATTTAGCCATGTACAGGCATAACTTTTATAAAAAATTAAGTTTTGGAGTCAAACGGACTTAGACCCGAATCATGGCTTCTTAGGTGTGTGACTGTGGGCAAGTGAATCTCTGTACTTGAGGGTCCTAACTCATAAAACAGGGCTAATGGCAGATTTGTTGTGAAACGAACTAACTCCTATAAAGAACCCAGCACAATGCCTGTGGTGGAAGGAAGCCACTCATACGTGTCAATTACTACTATTAATTTTTTTTAAACATAGTTCTTATTCTATGATCTATCTCCCTTGCACCCTTTCTCAAAAAGCTACTATGGGATGTATTCCGCGGAAAAAAGAGAGTAAATCACAAAAGAGGAGAATATGGCATTCCAGAAACAGGGGATCCAGTTGATAGGGCAAAGGGCATCCCAAGGAAGACCCTGCTGGCACCAGAGAAGGCCCAGGGCAGCCCACACAGGCGGCGCCAGGAGGGTGGCTCCATGTGAACAAGAATTACTTGAAGAGTTGGACTGAGAGTTTAAAATTCTGTCAGCAAGTTTGGGGCTGAATTAGTGATACATAGAAAAATATGCAAAAGGAAAAATAAAATAGGAAAACCAATAGTCGTACGAGAAAGGAAACGTAATCTTGCTAAGCCATGAGGCCTGTGTGAACGCTGTGCACTGTGACGTGGCCACACCAGAAGGCCAAGCAGAGGACTCTGAGCAGGAGCCGAGGCTGCCGCCTGGACTCAGCGGGAGCGGGGGCGGTGGGGACATGACGACGACGGATGGACGGACACGTTGGTGGGTGGGCAGGAGCGGCTGTTTTGTTACTAGCCTTGCAGAAGAACTTCACCTTGAGCTATACACAAGCCTACTTAGCTGGAATAATAAAAAATAAAAACTATAAATACAAAGGAATGAAACCAACAAGACCAATCGAAGTCACTGGGCTCCTCTTGGAGAGGAGGGGCCCCTGGCCTGGGCTGGAGAGGAGGCCCATGTCTGACCCGGAGAACCCAGTGGGTGACAGACCCACCTCGGCTGGGACAGGCGGTGGCAGGAGGAAGAGACACTGTTCACGTGAGGGTTTTGGTGTCCGGGCCAACCCCCCCGTTTTGGTGGCCTCTGGGGCCCCCTCTACCCATAGCAGGGCCTAGAGGTCGGCCAGCTCCACTCAACAGGACTCCAAGCTGGACTGGTCTCCTCCCCACACTGTACAGTCCACACGGGGACGAGGCTGGCCCAGGTGGCAAGGTCGCAGGGTGCCGGGTCACAGAGCAGGAGCCCCCATCCAGTTGTAGCTGACCTCTGGGTTCCCAAATGTGCTGGGCCAATTTCACTCCACAACGCACGTGCACAGTTAGTGCCGCCTGGTGCCCAGCTCGACCCCTGAGCCACCCCTGCCCCAGCCACGTTTTGGAGGCTCCCAAGGAGCTACCATGAGCTCGCACCTGGCCTGAGGGCTGAGGCCTCCCCTCCCCTTGGCCTTGGGGAGCCCCACCAGCCCTGCTGCTGCCACAGCTAAGGAGAGTAGGGCTGTGGGCCTGCTGTGGCCCCCCACGCTCCCAGAGCCACCCCTGCTCCACTGGTCACCTAGGAGTCTGCAGCACTTCCCCTCCCTACTCATCCAGGATCAGTCCTCAAAACATACCCCCACAGACGTGCCCACAAAAGCCACCCTACACCGAGGACCCCAAACCTCCAGACACCGTTCAGACCACCGCCCCCTGAAGCGGCAAAGTCTCAGCCACCCTGGACTCCTGCCCCAGCCCTGCCACTTGGCTGCCATGTGACCCCGGGTGAGGGACTCAATGCTGCAGGACTGTTTCCTCACCTGAACACGGCCCGGTAGTGCCCTGCAAGGCTGAGGTCAGCACTGGACACGTGGGGGGGTACTACAGCCCGGGGAGCATGGGCTGGCCTCTGGTGCCCAGCCAAGTAGGGGGGCGCTGTTACCCCGAGGCTAACTTCAGACCCAAGTCTGGACCTCTTGGCCACTCCCCGGGGCTGCATCTCAAAAGCCCTTCCTGGGTTTTTTCCACAACTCAGACAGCCTGAGAGAGGATTCCCTCCTACCTCTGTCCACCCAGGGTCCAGCGTCCTTCCTGGGTGAACTCAGCAGGCCATGGCCAGGCTAGGGGAGCGGATTCTTCTCCAGCCTCTGCTCCCTTCGAGGCTCTCTCTGCCACTCTGGCCAGCCTGCACGCTCCTCTGACAGCTGAGCACAGCTATTCATAGCACGAGGCCCCCACACGTAAGCATGCTGTGTTCCGGCCCTGTGCATCTGAGGTGGGCAGGGCCCCAGTGCCCAGCGTCAGTGTCCTCCCGCACAGCCTGAGCCTGCCCAGTCCTTCCTCGGCCCACCATGGGGGCGGGAACACCCAGGCCAGAAGACACTGCCCGTGCCCCAGACGTGGAGCAGCAGAGTGACAAGCATGGGGGGTGGAGGCTGAGCTCACTGAGGTCTCCCACACTAGGCCCAAGAGGCAGGGTCCTCAACAAGTGTCCAAGACCACCCCATCCGCTCTGGCCCTGGCTGGGGCCTTCCTTGGCTAGAACCCAAGCCCGGGGCACTGCTAGTGGAGGCTGGGTAAGGGCCCATCACAGGCCAGAACCACATCACAAGGCAGCTCGCAGGCCCCCACTCTGTCCCCCCACCTTTGCCCTCTCCCTCAAGGGGTGCCCAGGCCACAACAGGGAGAGAGAGCAGGGTGGAGTGCCCACAGGGAAGGGGGGGAGCCTCTTGTGGCCTGGGAGGAACTGCAAAGATAAAAATAAAACCCCAAAATTGCCTCTTGAGGTGGTGGTTGGGCCCCGAAGGAATCCAAGCCACACGCAGGATGAGCTCTGCACACGCGCAGCCAGGAGCAGGGAGAGAAGGGCTACTGGGGTCCAGGCTGCAGGGGGGTGGAGGGCTGCAGGTCCAAAGGGGACAGGGGTCCGGGGGTGGGGGGGCTGGGCTGGCTCAGGAGCTGACCCGACACGACCAGTGACATCTGGAGCGGGGATCCTGCCGGTACCGCCACTGAAGTCTGGGGCCAATTATTCCCAGGCAGAGGCCACCCTGTACATCGGAGGGCGTTTGGAGCACCCCTGGCCTCCACCCATTGTTCTCAGCAGTACCCCTGAACTATGACAACCAAAAACATCTCCAGATGTGGCCGAATACCACAATTGCTCTGGAAGATCTGTGAAGCCGAGTGTCCTGGAGCAGCCTGGACCCCACGGGCAGCCTGCCTCCTGGGGGCCCCTCAGTCAGCACCCACCCGAGGGAGGAGGCTGGAACAGGTGCCCAGGCCCTCTGACACTCTGCCAGCTGCAGCCTCCAGGCGTCTGGCTCTGCAGCCCCCTGTACAGACCGGCCAGTCGCACCCCCAGAACTCACGGCCCAGCCGAGCTCCTGACAGGCTTTGTCTCCAGATGGTAACGACTCAGCGTCCATTTTCCCCACAGCCAGGGATGGGGAGGTGAGTCAGGGGCAGCTACTGCAGCGGGGCTGGAAGAAACACCGGAGCAGCTGCTCAGCAGCCAGGGTGCCAGCCAAGTGCTCCCCTGGCAGGCAGAAGCCCAGATAGAAAGCCTGGCAGAGCTGAGGCCAGAGGTGGCACCAAGAGGTCATGGTCCACTCCACCCTAGGGAGGGTCCACCGCTGAGGCCCTGGCCCTGGGACCCCTGCCCCACTCACAGCACGGGCAACTGAGACCCGAGAAGGATGCCTATGATCTCAGTGGGGGCTCTCTCAAGCAACTAAGTGGTAGGGTGCTCTACTGTGCTGGTCCTCACCCCAGACCCCAGGGGCTGCCAGAGACAGACTGCTGCTCCCTGACGGCCGCCAGCGAGAGCAAGCCTGCACCCTCAATGGCCTCAGGGCCCCTCCAGGTCAAGGCCAGCTTCATCCTCCTCACAGGCCACCATACTTAGCTCCTCTGTGAGCAGGTCCCCCTGAGGGCCCAGCTGTTAGAAGCCACTGGCACGCACAGGACAGGGGCCTGCCTGCTCACTGAAGCAATGTGGGGTAACCAACACAACACAGGGGCTCCGTTCCAGGGAAACCGCTGCGACACCATGCTCAAGCCCTCCCCGGGATCTGCCTAATTTGCAGGGAGCTCAAACCCAGGCCCCAAATGTATTTCCATGACCACAGGCGAGAAGCCCCCACAGCCCTGGTGAGCAGCAGCGTGGGGTGGGGGGACTGTGGCAGGGTGCCGAAACACGAGAGCCTCCACAGGACAGCTCAGGAAAGACGCACCGTCTTCCTCTCTTTTCCCTTAGCCGTTGGGGCAGGGCAGGCGCTGAGCATGAGAACAAGCCTCACTCGCCTTCGTGGCACTCCAACTGTGCTCCCCTGCCTGCAGCCCAGCACCCCCAGCCTGGATGCAGAGGCCTACAAGCCCCTCCAGAACCCCACTATTAGGAATAACAAGTTTTTCTCCGTCTAGGAGAAATCTGGACTCGCTGGGGGCCCCTGGCTCACGCTATAGCCCCAGGGCTTCCACAGCTCCATAAACAGCACCCCTTCCTCAGCCAGCCGCAACTCAAAACCTGTCGGAGCACACTCTCCAAGCCATCCCTTCCTGCTTAGCCCCCACACCACCCCCACTCAGCGCCCCAAGAAGTGACAGAAGCCAAGGGGTCCCCAGCCCCAGGTGAGCAGAACTGCTCAGGGGCCCATGGGGCCTGCAGGACACCGTCTATTGCCTCTGGAGGCATGGGCCCTTTCCTGCCTCCTCTCTTACCTCTCCCAGTCTCCCCAGTGATGCCCTCCCTGATCCCATTCATAAAACATAACCTAATCACACCCCCACCTCAGTCTGGGCACTCTGTCCACCTGTGTGTTCACTACAAGTTAGCCTCCCCCAGAGGAATGCAGATGCCTTCAGGGCGGTGCTGGGGCTCTACTCACAGCTACTCCCACAGCCCACACTCACAGCGAGACTGTCATTCCCACAGGCCGGCCCCCGCCAGGCCGAGATGAGAGACTGCCACCCTGCCACCCTGGGGCCGTTGTGCTTCCTGTCACACCAGAGGCTGGCAACAACCTCAATCTCAAGATAGCTCACGCCAGGCACAAGAAGGTCTAGGCTGACAGACACAGCTGAGCTCTCGAGACATTTATTACAAGATACCATGGGCACTAACAGGGGTGACAAAGAGAAACACTAGACTCATTTGCTCTTCAGGTAGATCTTGGGGGTCTGCCAGCCAGGAGGGGCTTCCTTCAGGCCTGCCTTCAGCCAGATGCGCCTCAGGTCTCTCTCGAACTTGATCTATGATGGCAGAGGGAGGGCCACCGGCTGATTGGTGGCACAACCATGTGTTGTCAGCCACCTTGCCCCACCCTGGGCCAATGGGCCACACTCACCTGTTTCCGCTTCAAGCGGCCTTCACGGACCTTCCGCCGCAGGAACCGGGTCCTCTTGACCAGCTTGCGGTACTTGTGATGATTCATCTTCCGGCGCCGGATCTTCAGTACGTTTTTGCACTGCATCTGGGATGCATCCCAGACCTCCTCGACCCCCTGCCCAGCCCCTTCTGCTACCTGGCTAGGCCGACACTCATAGAGTTGGGCTGGAGCCACGGCCCCTGGGGCCCCAGCATCCAGTCCGGGCAGGAGGTAGCGAGTGGTCAGCCAGCTCTCCAAGAGGCTGATGGACATCTTCCTGGGGACCAGCATCTCCTCAAGCTCCAGCTGGACCCCCTGGCCAGGGAGGGAGGCAACCCCACTTGGACCTGCTGGCTGGGTGCTGTAGCGGGACCTGCAGGCGTGGCGGCCCAGCACCCCTGAGACAGGGGGGGGCCGACGGCAGGCTGCAGGAAACACGAGGACCCAGTTACCCACGGGGCCAGGCGGCCGAGGGCACGACCAGGGGGCCTGACCAGGCTGGGCAGCAGAGCCTCCACGCAGGCTGGCACGGCCCGCACCCCACTCCTGGCCTGAACCTCGCTCCTCCCAGGCCCAGGCTCCCTGGCGGCGCTCGGGTGTTTACAGCGGAGGCTGTGGGCCGGGCTCCTGCCTCCCGCCAGGGAGGCGCAGCAGCCGGGGCAGGAGGGCCGGTGGGGCCGGTGGGCCGCTTGGCCGGCATTCCCGACCCAGGCGCGCACCCCGCCCGCCCGCCCGAGGGCCTCACCTGCCCGGGGAGCAGCCTGGAGCAGCCGAACGGTCACGCGCCCCAACAGCATAGTCGCGGCGGCCCCAGGCGCTCGGGCAGCTGCAACGCAGGCGCTGAGGTCACGCAGGGCGGCGGCGGGGGCTCGGGTCCTGCCCGCCCCCGGCCCACGCCTGCCCCCCGCGCCCCCCGTCCCACCCCGCCCCCATCCCCTACCCCGCGCCCCCCGGCCCACCCCCGATCCCCACCCCCCGCTCCCGGCGCGACGCCCGCGCCGCACACACGGCTGCCTCCCCGGATGACCCGGCTCGGCCGCCCCGCCCCTCCGGCCACGTCGCCGCTCCCCCGGGGCCTCAGCCTCCCCCGAGGAACCCAGCGCGGGGCAGGGTCGACGCTCCCCGCACCTCCCCAGACCCGACCCGACCGGGAGACTCGAACCAGCCGCCGCACTCAGGTACTTCCGGTCCGTCCTTCACCACTCCGCGTCGGCGCACGCTCCGCAGGACCGAAACAGCGACGGCTTCCGCCGAGGAGCCGCGGGTCCCGCCCTCCCCTGACGTTTCCCCAGTCCCGGGTGCTGCCGTCTGCGCCTGCGCGGCCCGGCCCTCCGCGGCGGGCGGAAGCGATTGTCCCGGCGACGGAAGTGGCGTTTTCGGCGCGACGGAAGCGGCAGAGCCTGGCCTCTCCGGCCGCCGCTCCCGGGCCGGCCGCCGTCTCCCCGCCGTTCCGCGTCGAGGGCGGAGACCACTGCACTCTTTACTGGGTGGACTGTTCCAGTTCTAAAGCAAAATCGCTCCCACCCTGTGCCTGCGGGAAGGGAAATCCGAGACTGGTTCTCCTCCGTGGAGCTGGGTCCACCGAGCCGCAGGGCTGCGCCGGGGTCGCGGCTCCGGGCACGTCACCGCTCCACCGGGAAAGCCCGCGGCCCGCACAGGACCGGCGCGGACCTCAGCGCGCCTGGGCGCACAGGGCCGGGGGCGCCCTGCTCAGAGGCTCGCCTGCAGGACGGCTTCCCGCAGCCGCAGCAGGCAGCGGCCGTCCCGGTCACCCCAGGCCCCGGCCTGGCTAAACACCGGCGGAGGACAGGCTGGTGGGCGGGCAGACCCTTGCAGGCTCCAGGCCGAGCGCCACAGCTGAGGTCGCGCGATGACGCTGTCCCCTGCCTCCGGAGTGGCTGCTGGGGACAGGCTGCGGTCTGTCCGCGAGCCCGCCCCTCGCTCTGGCTGCACAACCTCTCCAAGCCATCAGTCCCCGGACCCCAGGTGCCGACACTGTTGCTTACACGTACTTTTCGCTGTACTGGGCATCTTTCTGCAGACCCACACGCACCAGGAAGGCCACGTCCGGTTGCCCGGACATACAGAGGTGCTGGTCTGGGGAGAGCAGACACTGGGCCTGTGACAGGCCCCCCACAGCCCTCCATCCTCAGAGCCCATGCAGGACCCAGAAACAGCCCAAAGCCACTCACCTGCTCACCACTCCGAGGCAGAACACCCCCACGTGCCTTGTTCTGCCTGACACACACATGCCTGGGGTTACAAACCAATGTCCCTTGGGCACAGGGGATTTCAGAACCATTTTGTCCTTTTCTTCATTTTTTTTTTTTTAAGACCCCCCCCCGCACCCCCCCCCCCCCCCCCCCGTAGATAGTTGTATGTTATAGCTGCACATCCTTCTAGTTGCTGCATGTGGGATGTGGCCTCAGCATGGCCCGAGCAGTGCATCGGTGCGCGCCGGGGATCTGAACCCGGGTCGCCAGCAGCAGAGTGTGTGCACTTAACCGCTAAGCCACGGGGCCGGCCCCCATTTTGTCCTTTTCAAATCCTCCCTTCTTTGCCACCAAGGAAGCAACCTTTGTCCGAACACACAGACAGCTCAGGCCCATCACAAGCCTCCAACAGAAGAGCAGGCACACAGGAGCTCAATACAAAATCCGACACTTTAATGAGATCAGAGACAGTGGCGCAGACATACCGCTAGAACGGGTACCGGAGGCCGTGCATGGTGACAAGCAAGCAGAATGACAAACTACAAATTCCTCAACGTTCCAAATGTCCTGAGTAGAGAGAACTGTATTTATTTAACCACATAAAATGCATATATAGGAAACCTCTATTTAGAAGCTGGTGGCCTGCACTCAGCATCGCACAGATAAAAATATACGACTTTCAACACAGATCTAAATACCTTCAAATTTTAAAAATCGGAATTCTCTACACAAGTTTTAAGCTGACAGAATTCAAGTTGAGTTTTCATTTCATATATAGCTTTAACTTGTATTCAACACATGTTTATTTACAACGTGGCTAGAGAGTAAGGGGCTATTAAGGCCATTTTCTCATTGTGAAACACTGCAAGATATGTACAGAAGTACAACCTAATATAGGCAAAGGTTTTAAAATTCACTTTCTTGGTTTGACGTAATTGACTATCGATACAGGAGTGAAGAGACAGCCTGTCCTTAGCACCAAGCCACACCACCTGGACGTGCTCATCTGCTACCGCATCCAGCTGCTGCAGGGCTGCTGCTGAGGTGGGCCCTGCGCTGCCGGGTGTGCGCCACGCCCAGGCTGGCCTAAAGGGCACCTCTCTGGCCTCTCGATTCCATCTCCAAATTCCTCACAAGGTCCAGAGTCAATAAACCATTTCCAAAAAGAGTTGTGCCACAGGGCCAGTGATGCCGAGGTGTACACGCTGAAGGTTGAAGGGCAGCCCCCCGGGACGCTGAGCCTCACCTCCGATGCCTGCTGTGCCCAGGGTGGTCCCGCTCGTATCGATGGCCCGTTCGCTCATAAGACCTCGAACGCTCTCGTCGCTGATCTCTATAGTAATGACTTTTTTTCTTGTATTTTCCAGAATTATCTGCCCGCTCCCGTGAGCGGCTTCGAGAGCGGGAGGAGCTCCGGCTTCGAGACTTGTGTGGCTTCTGGGTGGGGTACTTGCAGTCCTTAGACTTCCGGTAGCTCCTCACCTTGGAACCTTTGTAGGGAGCGCTTCGGTGTGCCTGTCTTGGGGGGGAGTCACTCCGACTCCTTGAGCGGCTCTGTGATTTGGACCCGCCAGACGTTGAGCCGCTATCGCTTTTCCTGTGAGGAAGGACAGCACCACCAAGCGAGTGACCACCCACCCCAACCACCTCAGGGTCAGGAGTGACTGTTCCCCGAGGGGCAGCCATATTACCTCCAGCTACCCTGGGGAAAACACCCACCCCGCCGGGTACAAGCCCCCCAGTGAGCCCCGAGCAGCACACCTCCTCTTAGGAGAAGCAGATCGAGATGGTGACCTTGAGTAGCTCTGCTCTCGACTCCCACTCCGACTTCGACTCCCTCGCCCCTTAGGCAAGCTGAGAACAGGGTGGGGGCAGTTACAGACCCGCAGTCTCTCCAGCCAACCCCACCAGCCCGCTGGGGCACTCCGGTACTCACCCATTCACCGGGCTGTCAGCCTTGGCCTTCTTCACACCCTCCGTTTTCCTCTTGGCGTTCTTCACAGGGAGTGGGGAAGGCTTGTTTCCTTTTCCTTCTTTGGGGGACTCCACTGGAATCAAGTACAACAAGTTAAAACCCAACCATTAGAGAACTGTTCTGATAAGACACGAGTTAGCAGAGCAAGATCATGTCTCTTCCATGGGACTGATAAAGACGTGCTCATCCTAACTCCCTGCTCCCAGCCTGGGACTCAGACATCAACAGGCAACCCAAAGACACAGAAGGCCACCTGGCTCGCTTGCCTTCCCTCAGGGCCTGGGGACGGGCATCATGCGTAACTCTAGGATCTGACCACACAATCTACTGTCCCAGATTTATAAAACTTTCATTAGGGCCGGCCCTGTGGCTTAGCGGTTAAGTGCGTGCTCCGCTACTGGCGGCCCGGGTTCGGATCCCGGGCGCTCACCGATGCACCGCTTCTCTGGCCATGCTGAGGCCGCGTCCCACATACAGCAACTAGTAGGATGTGCAACTATGACATACAACTATCTACTGGGGCTTTGTGGGGAAAAAAAAAAAAAAGGAGGAGGATTGGCAATAGATGTTACCTCAGAGCCAGTCATCCTCAGCAAAAAGAGGATTAGCACGGATGTTAGCTCAGGGCCGATCTTCCTCACAAAGAAAAAAAAATTTTTCATCAAAAGACAAGCTAATTGGGTAGGCTGGGTAAACAAAAGCATTTCAGAAAGCCTGTCCATGTCCCTTGGAAACAGAAAAGGATGAAAACAAAACTCCTTTAGGAGCCCCCGTCTCATTTCAAAGATCACCAAGTGTTCACCAGGGACTGGTGCTTGCAAAGTGCTCAGACCAGTGGCAGACTCAATATCTGGAAGAAAGGAGGGCCACCCTGTAGGGAGCAGACTCATGCGCCCTGACACTCACCGAGCTTGGGGGCAGGCGAGAACCCTGAGGTGCTGTCCAGGACCTGGGTGCCGCCCGGCAGCAGGCCCTTGGCTTGTGCCTTTGCCTCTTCGATGGCATGCTTTCTCTTTTCCACCTCACTTTCCAGGTGTGTCAGATCAACCTATCAAAGCCAAAATCCATCTAGTCAGAACCAGATGCTTCTAGTCAAACACAAATGCATGCGTTACGTGAAAAAACATAGAAGAACCTTTTTCCGAGTATAAAGCTGCAGGATTTTTAAGCAGATTTCTTGAATTTCTTCTTCAGTTGCTCCAAACAAAAGGAACCAATGGGGACGATTAGGCAAAGGGATCTGTAAGCACAAATGCCGTCACGGTTACACTTTTCTTTATGGATAACAAGGTTCTTAGGGCAATGGAAACCAAGCCTGCTGGGCACCAAGAAGCAGTTTTCTTGGCATCGATGAGCATAATTTGAAGAACACGACATGAAAGTTCATGGAGGCTGGAGGAGGATGCAGACTGGACCACCCCGTGGTGCTGCAGCACTGACCTCCAGCGTCCGGGCAGCAAGATAAATGCAGGCACAGGCAATGCTCTCAGGCTGGAACCTCACGAAAACATCTGTGCGAAGGCTGTCATTCATGTAATTCCTGCAAACCAAAAGCAGGAGGAATTACACGCCCTGGGCAATTCAAGATCCCCGTCTGCATCATCTAGATGAAGTCACTACTCCTTTAAGTAGTCTACTGCTAAGACTTAGGGCTAGACAGTCCTGTGAATCTCAAGAATTCATGGAGAAACATTCTAGCTGCTGCTTCTGAATACAGGATAGGAAGACAGGGAAATTATTGAAAAAAATTTTAAAAAGCTGGCTGAATGTCAGACAATACATGTTGCTATGAAAGAGAACCGACTTTAACTTTACTTTTCCCTCTCATCTACTGGCCTGCTCTCATGCAAAGCACAATGTCTCAGAAAGAAAATGTCTACTGTAGTGTTAAAATGTATTTGAGGAAAGAAATCTAAATGCTCAAAATCCATAGTGCAGAGAAGCATGCAAACTCAAAGGAACTGGCTGAGCATGGAGCCTGCAAGGGCTTTTCTGAGACAAGTTGTCCTCCTGCGTTCATTCTCCTTGAAGAGGTGCTCACAGCCTTGGCCCTTCTTCGTCCATGAGGGAGGCCACTTGGAAAAGGGGAAACACCCCTGGGTGCATGGGAACATCATGCAGAGGAAGGCTCAATGCCCAAAGGGAAGTCCTCTTCTCAGGTTTATCAAAGAACTGTTTCCAGATTGTCCCATTTCAACAAGGAGTCTTAAAATGAACATTCATAAAATCAGACAAAAGCAACAAAATACTACAAGTTTCATCACAATCAGTACATTTAAAAAACTTTATCATACTTTAGAAGATATGAAAATACAAAACATTTGCATTTTTTAAAAAGGTAAAAGGTTTTAAAATTGGCTATATTTTCAACATTTTTCTTTAGATATATTTCTCTAAGTGAATTTAATTTAATAGACCAAAATCAGACCTCATATTCACTTTATCAGTATTGCAAAAACAAAAGATTAATTTCACGAGAAACCAGCTGAATAGGTCATGTACTTAGTCTCCTAACATACCCCAATTAAGGCAAGCTTGAGAGTCAGGCTACATATACAGGGAGCCAAGTCACGCTTGGATGGAACTGACACACTCCCCCGCCTGTCACCCCGTATCTTTGCCCAACACCCTGCAGAAGGTAACATACAAACCCACTCAGAGATTTCTCAATGAGAAATCCTACACAGGCCAACTAGCGGCCCCTGGCTCTGAAGCTCTTGCTCCGGGCGTCAAGAGGTAATCAAGGAAAAGCCTGTCATGGCGCCAAGGCCACGAGTCCCGGAGGGTTGCAAGTGAAGAGTTCAAACATTTTATAAACATAACCATTAGTAACTTTTTTGGTTCTAATAAAACATTTTCAGTACTCAAATAGCGATATATTAATCCATTAACTTTTATGGCCTAACAACAGAAGTCTTCAAAACATATAAACTTATTGCTATATTTGAAATAAGTTACAATATAAAAAGTGTCCATAGAATAATTTAAAGATGCACACCTTTTGGTAGAATGTGTCAACACTTAGCTGCTAAAAAGAGCAACTTTAGGACTTCCAGAAATAATGACACAGTCCCATACTGAAGTCTGAATTCCCATCAGCCAATTCTTACAGCTCTCCATAGAATTTTTTTTAAAGAGAAAGGTACTGCATCTTTATTGCACAGGTACAGCAGTTTTAAAGGGACAAAATTCAAGACAGTTATCAACTCTAATCAATACAATTACCAAAGCACGACAGAGGATTAACAAGAAGCACAACCGTCAGAGAACCACAGCAGCAGTCGGCCAGCACTAGACTACCGTGCGCGTACCACCATCTAGAGCCAGCCTTCGGCGGAGAGCCTGCACTGGATTGGCTGAGGACGGCCGCTGTCCCTGCACCGAAGCGCTTGGACAGCAGAGGAGAAGTCTTAGTCACTTACCCTCAGAGGCTACCCTTTGATTGAAAGAGTACAGAAAAGAAAAGTCAAAATGGGTTCTCTCTTAGACACAGCATAGCACCAGACAATTCAGGCAGCAAAAACGACCCTTACAGACTTAACTCCATGGAAAAAATTCACACAGCACCCAGCACTGAACTATTACGTCAGGCTTCGTTTCTAGCATATGCATTGTTAAAACCAGTCCCCAGAATTGTAGAAACGCTTTATCCCCCCTCTCCCACAGGATTCTCTTTAACAGTTAGCAGCAATTTCACAGGAGATATAAGATCACTAAGTCCATGCAGGCACCTTTGGGGAAGATCCCGATGTGCCACGTCAACAGCCCCCACAGGGAAGCCCACTGACTGCTCTCCTTGAGGGTGGGGGGAGGGTACGGGCCACCTTACCGTTATACCAGTGCCTGATATTTTGGGAGGCTGGTTCAAATTTATAGGGCAGGAACACTGGGCACTCAGACAACTCCAGCCCACAACCAAGTCATGGGACCGACTACCCACTGCCCAAGTGCCTCAAACCAACATATTCCTGCACTGCCCTTGCTGGTCTCAGAAAACAGAGAAGATCAACTCACCATGAGGTCTGGACCAGGTGCTGGTTACGCTCACACTCTAACACCTGAAGGTACATAACGATTATCTGGAAGATACGGGTCAGGCAGTTATTACCAAGAACCTTGAGAACCCGGAATTCAGATCTTGAGGGTGTCCATGCAGCAAATAAGAGCCTCATGGTCTACCCCCTGGGTAGACCCAGGGTTGGCTCCTGGTCACATGCCCGGTGCACAGCTCGGCTGGAGGCGAGTTTTGGTGACGCGCCTGCTACTTGCTTTTGCAGCCAGGCAGCAGGAAAGCACACAAGGACCCAGCTGCATGCCACAGCGAGGAAGGCCTCGTTTTTCCTAGCCGCTACAGGGCCGGTTTTCACTCTCGTCTTCATTCCACCAGTGAGATTAGCCTGCCCTAAACATCTCTGTACCCCAGTCACCAACTTACACAAATCATGGTGTGAATATACTCTCAGAAAATCAAAGAAAAGCTCTTAAATCTATGGTGAGTAATTTGCTGAGAATTTGAATTAATGCCAGAAAGTCAAACAAACAAGAGAGAAAAAATGAGGAAACCTACCAATAATAAGGAGATGAAAGCAAAGATGCAAATAGCAAGCTCTCTTAAAAACTAGTTTTGTTTTTAAGTGTAACAAAGAAAGTACCCGTGGTATTGTATGGCAGCCATGCTCCTCAACTAACACGTGCTGCAAATTGCTTTATTCACTTCCAAATACAAGCGCTCAGAACGCTTCCAATTCCCCCATAACAGGAAATAAGGCTATTACTACAGCAACTTTAGAAAATTAGCTGTTGAGAAAGAAAAACGTAAACTTGGGCCGGCCCTGTGGCTTGGTGGTTAAGTGCGCGCGCTGCGATGCTGGTGGCCCGGGTTCGGATCCCGGGTGTGCATCGAGGCACCACTTCTCCGTCCATCCTGGGGCCGAGTCCCACATACAGCAACTAGAAGGATGTGCAGCTATGACATACAACTATCTACTGGGGCTTTGGGGGGAAAAAATAAAATAAATAAAATCTTAAAAAAAAAAGAAAAACGTAAACTGACAGATTCCCTTTTTCCAAGTTCATCATTAGTTTTTTTTTTTTTTCACGAGGAAGATCAGCCCTGAGCTAACATCTGCCAATCCTCCTCTTTTTGCTGAGGAAGACTGGCCCTGGGCTAACATCCTTGCCCATCTTTCTCCACTTTATATGGGACGCCGCCACAGCATGGTTTGACAAGCGGTGCGTCAGTGCGTACCCGGGATCCGAACCGGCAAACCCCAGGCCGCTGCAGCAGGGCGTGTGCGCGCTTAACTGGTTGAGCCACCGGGCCAGCCCCTCAGCACTATGTTTGAAAGCTCAAACTTAAAAGACGCCATTTCCAAAACTCTTAAAAACATATTATTAAAATTCACAGATGATACAAGAAGACTGATAAGTAGACTTATTTTCAGATTATAGACATAAGCTGGAAAACCAAGTCAGGGACACATTTAATTCTCTCCAGTTTTCATCTCAGTGAGCATGGAACAGTGATGTGGCGGCGGGGGGAGGGGGCGGCTCTCACGTGGCAGCTGGGCCACATACCCACCTTGTGAGGATGCTTCACGTGGACGCAGAAACCCAGCTCTTTGAGAACTCGTCTTTCTGCCTTTATAATTTGGTTCTTTAAATTAACATAATCTTGATCCAATAATAGAGGCACAGGTTTCCTACAAACACAAACCACATAAGGTCTACACAAGGGTCAAATAAAACAAAGTCTTTCAAGTCGCATGATTACCTCCAGATAGTATCTACTATGAATACCACGATACAGATGCAGCTAGGAAGTTCACTTCCCTTCCTTTAACTAACAAAACCACTAAGTCCTCCTCAAGCCCCAACACTAACCTACTCATCCCTTCTCAATAACCCTCCCTCCTCTTCCTCACAAATAAACAGCTCTCTGATGCATAATAAACACTGACTGAACACAGCGGAGCGTCTGAGATCTCACTGCACAAGCAGTAAATGCACTTTTTCGGGCTCAAGACCTAAATGTACATGCGGACGATGATGGTATGGGAAACCAGAGAACCAAGGGGAACATGAGGTTTAAACACGGCCGAAGGAGTTCCGTTTATTTAGCAGCACAAAGGCTGGGCTAAGGTCCAGGCAGTGGTTCTCAACCAGGGGCACTTCTGCTATTCCTGGGCCACATCTGGAGATGTTTCTGGCTGTCACAACTGAGGGACGAACTATTGGCATCCACTGTATAGAGGCTAGGAGACTGCAAAGCATTCTACAACGCACAGGACAGTGCCCACAACCAAGAATCATCCAGCCCAAGATGTCGACAGCACCGAGGTTGAGAACCCAGCTCTAGAGCATTCGGAGACTGCCAAGGGCAAATTAGGAAACCAATGCCAGCAAAACTGTAGCCACAGTGCCCTGTCCTCCTCACTGAGGTCCCTTCACTCATCAGCAGTATCTGTTAGGGACTCTCTTCTGGGCACAAGATTAAAACCTCACACCCTGAACTTTGTTTCAGAAATGCCAGTGTAACTTAATAACTGTAGAAAGAAGCACAAACATTTGCCAGATCTGATAAGACTCACTTTTTCTCTCTCAAATGTCGAAGGCGATGAAATACGTTGATGACGTCCCGTATCCGTCTTGGAGCCTCTTCTATTTTGGAAGCCAGGTGAACACAGGCCATTGACACATGCTGGAACGAGAAGGTTGCAAACACAGATGTTTGTTCCAATTCTCAGTCTCCAACGGCTTAAGAGGGGCGACTAAAAGCACAGAGGAGGTGCGCCCCGAGGAGAAGGCCACTAGGGAGAAGCCATTCTGCCGCACCGGGGGTCCCCAGCCCGTCGAGCAGGGCGCCCGACCGGAGGGCAGGCGCTCACTCCTCTGAGCGGCCCCGCACACAACCACACCGGGTCTCCTCTCAATGGTGCCGTGAGAAAAACGCCCTCACCTCCATGGAATGCTTCACAAAGGACTTGGTATAAAAGAACCGCTGGAACAACACCTGGCCGGTAGCCATGGCCACCTGGAAGAGAGAGGGTCTCCGTCGCGTCTAAACGCACAGCGCAAGGTTTCGCAGTTAGTCCCCGGCTCTCCGGGACCCCGACACAGGAGCAGAAACCAACACATCCCCCGCGCGCTTAGAGGCTCCTGGCGTCCCCCCGCCCCCCGCCCTCACACCTCCGGCGGCGGAGCAGGGAGGCGCGGGCCGGGCGCGGACGAGGACCGGGGTCGGGGGTCGCCGCCCGCCCGGCCCCGCGCCCAAAAGGGCCCCTGCCCCGGCGCCGGCGCGGCGGTTCCCGGGCCGAGGCTCGCGGCCGCCCCCCACCTGCGGCAGGCGGAGCAGGATGCCCGCCGCCTGGATGAGCTCGCAGCCCACCACGCGGAGGTCGGTCTCCGTGTCGGTGTCCAGACCGCTCGACATGGACGGCGTGAAGCGGAGCTTGTCGTCGGGCAGGAGGCAGTTCTCCAGGGTGATGAGCACTCCGGAGTACAGGCGGTCCCCAATCAGCACGCCCTGAGACCCGGGCGCGGCGCTCCCCGAGCCCGGGGTGCCGGCCGCTGCCGCAGGGGCCGCCGTCCCCGGAGCGCCGGCCGCGGCCGTAGTCGCCGCCACCGCCGCCATTTTGTGCCGCCGACTCCCCTTCGGGCTCCTTCCCGGCAGGGCGGCTCCTCGCGACGCGCTACGGCCGCGCCCGCCCCGCCGCGCCGCATGCCATTGGTTCGGCCGGCGGGCGACCCGGGGCCTCCTTGCCGCGATTGGCTATCAGGCCTGCCCATCAGCTCTGCGGGCGGGGGCGGGCTCGTTACCCAGGAGGCCCTGCGGCGCCCCGGTGAGGCCGCGGTCCCGGACCCGACCCGGAAGCACTACGGCCGGTGCCGGCTCCGGGCGCGGCCTCACCATCCGCACGAGGGCCCGGGAGATCGCGAGGCTCCCACTGCAGCCCCAAGGCTTCTTCGGGGGCTCGCGGGTGGTGGGCGAGGGGCTGGGCGGGACGACCCTCCCCCGAGGGCGCGGGCGGCGGCTCTCCTTGCTCCGGGATGGCGTCCTGCGAGCGGTGGTCCGGACTCGGGCGGGGTCGCGGGTCTCGTGGCCCCCACAGGGACTGGAGGGTGAGAGGATTGGCCCACGCGCTGGTGGTCTGTCCCCAGCGCGGCAGGACGAGATACTGTTTGCCTGAGGGAGCCGTGGAGCTGGCCCTGTGGTCGCTCTCCGGTCCTCACCGAGTCCAGCTTTGGGGTGCAGATGTTCGCACCAGCTGCCCGAAGTTCTTGCCGTCGGAACTTAGTCCACAGGCCAGAGAGGGGTGGCCTCAAACGCTGAATTTGATGTCTGTGAAGCCCCTGGCAGCACGGGGACAGACATGAGTTCCCCTGGGGACCGAGGGGAGAGCAGCCAAGTTGGGATTCCCGGGCCGGGGCAGGGACTTGGACTCATCCCACAGACGGCGGGGAGCCATCGCGGGCGGTAGGCGCTTGTGCGCCCTCCTGACCACTGCCCCTTCGTCTCCTCCAGGGGCCTTTGCGTCCCCTGACAGCGGTGCTGCCGTCGCATCTGTACGAGGAGCAGTGCAGTACTGTCTGCCGTCGCAGTTACTCCAGACTTGCACCAGGACAGTGTGAGGACCCGTGTGAGGGTGGTGGGAGAGCCTGGGTGGGGGGCAGGTGGAGTCGGGGCAGGTCGGACAGGAGATTGCCCCCGACTCAAGCCTGCTGAGACCCAGAGGCCTCCATTGGCTTTCACTCCTGGTGAGACTTGATGCTGCAGCTCAAACAGTGCCAACTAAGACCCCATCTTTCTTCTTAGCCTCGTGGGCAGCATGGTTAGTGCCCCACCTCCCTGCGAGGGGCTGGCAGCTTTCTGTTGGCTACTGTCCAGGAAAGGAGGAATTTCCTCTTCACTGGAAACCCCAGAAACAGCTTGTTTCTCACTGGCCCTGCCTGGGTTGCTTGTCCATCCCCTGAACAGTGACTGACCAGAGAAGAGGGGAAAGCTGATGGCTCTAGCCAGTCAGGGCCAGGCCCTGGAGCTGGGGACAGGGCCATGGCACCCAGGCCTGTAGAAAAGAAACCTGGGTCGTGTGTTGAAGGGGAAGTGGGTGCTGGGAGCAGCCCATAGTTGTTTGCCACACCCCCACCTTCCTGAGAAGAAGGAAGGGCAGCTCCTCCAGGGCAGCACATCTTGCACAGAACTTGCTCTCACGCACCAAAGGGCTCTGTATCCTCCACCTTGTTGTCCATTCAATAGCCATTTACTGATAAGCAACACACACTGAGCACCTTGTGTGCAGAACCAGACACTGCACTAGGTGCAGCATAAGGTTCAGCCATGCACCTCCAAATGCTTCCAGTCTAGTGGCTATCATTAGGCATGGTGAGAAGGGCCAGGAGGAGGAACCTCATGGGAGGCCAGTGCACTGGAGCAAGAAGAGACAACTTGCAGCAAGGATGGAACAAAGTGGACAGATTCATGAGATGGCCAGGATTCGATTCACTCCGTATGCACCTGGAATGTTGAATCCGAGAAAGGAATCTGGAATGACTTCCAGGGACTAGCAAAGGATGGAGGATGGTGTTGCCACAGGACCCAGCATGGGAGCACAGGGAGTGGGGACAGGTTTTTACTGCCAGATAAATGCAGGAGTCATCAGCAAGCAGCCAACAACTGCTACTGTGGGTCTGAAGAGCTTTCTGGAGCAGTGTGTGGAAGGGTGAGCAGGTCACCCCTGGAGAGCAGCGACCACAAACAGTGCATAGTCCTTGGAGTCAGGAGCCAACAGCATGCTGGATTTTGGTTCCAGGAGATGGCTTTGGTGAGAGCTGCTGCGGGACCGTGGGGCTGACTGCAGACTCGGTGACCAGAGGTCAGAGGTGGTGACCAGAGTGTGGCCAAGAGAAAGGAGAGCAGACTCCAGAGCTGGAGGAGGCTCAAAATATAGATGGGAGAGGCTGAGGGTGGAGTCAGCTCCCTAAGAGGGCAAAGGGGAAGACCTGGCCCCAAGTGGGAGGGTGAACACAACTTCCATTTTGGCACAAGAGAAGGATGGATGGGGGCGTGGCAACAGAGGAGGTAGACGGGCAAAAGAGGATCAGGGTTGGTAGAGGGTCAGCGGAGTGAGCATATCCAGAACTACTTCCTGGGCTTGACTCTGGACTTAATGGAGTAGAATATGCGGAGGAGGGACCCCACCTTTACGTTAAGACCTCCCCAGGTGATCCCATGGCCACCCTACCTGCTGTCCCTGCTGGGCTGGGGAGTGAGGGAAACTGAGGCTGATGTTCAAAGTGGCTGAAGAGCTGAAGGTCTGCTGGAAACAAGAGGAAGAGATCAGGGGAGGGCTGGAGGGGTAGCGGGCAAGGTCAAGCATGGGCAGGGCTAGAGTGGGGATGGGGGACTTGGATGCTGAACAGGCTACCCACAGAGCCCTGAGGGGAGCCCTGGTGCAAAGCCCCCAACTTGCAGGAAAGGATCTAAGGTTCCGAGAGGAAGCGCTTGCTCAGCTGAGCCCTCACCCCAGCAGCCTCTCCCACTACCACAAGGCCACAAGGCTGCCAAAAAGTGTCCGAAAACAGGCACCCCAGGTGGAGCACACCCAATGTGTGTTTGCTTGATGTCAGAGAACACAACTGGAAACAATGAACAAACAGCACACGGGCTTTATTTACATGAGAGGTTTGAGTCTGTCCCAGAGAGGGAGGACAGCCTTTTCTCACACCTGTTAAATGTAAATTAACACAACTGCAAATGAGACACACACACTGTTGACAAATAATCTTTCGCCCCTGTTTTAGTTATGAGCATCAGGGGAGAAACCTTTTCTTAAGACACTCGGCTGCAAAGGGCAGGTGGTATTGGCGTCCCCCTCAGTGGTACTGCACCACTCTGGAAAATATGCCTTCAGGCTCCTTCCCATCCCCCAAGGCAGCAGCAAATCCTTCCTGTCGCCTCCTTTTGGCTAAAGCAGCCAAAGATTTAAAAGTCTTTGGTTCGTAGATGGCTAGATCCGCAAGCACTTTCCTGTTGAGCTCCACTTGGCACTGCAAAGAAAATCAGAGCCTGCGTCAGCATCACTGGGGCACAGAAGACTGAATGCAGCTGAGCGTGCCCTGAGCCCGCACCCCCGGAGCACCCCTTCTGCGCCCAGCCATTCCACATGGCTCCAAGGCAGTCTCTGCCCTCACAGGACACAGTCTGTTCAGAGAGGGGGAGAGGGAGTGGTGAATCCTGTCCAAGCAGGGCGGTGGAGGATAAATGTGGACAAGGACGAAGGGAGGGCATCCTTGCAAGCAGTGACGTGGGAGAGCAGGCTGGCATCTAGTTCTGGTGCCAGCCATAGGACCAAGGACCTTGTTTAGGGTCAACGGCCATCACCAAGGCAGAACTATGACTGTTGGCTTCGGGTAACCCTTTAATTCTGCTGGGAAGAGGAAATCAAAATTCCCATTTTACAAACAATGAAATGAAACACAGAAAAGGTATGTGAGACATAAGCAGTGGAACAAAACCGGGCCTTCCCCATTATTCCCACAAGAGCCAGACCACATCATCAATCAAGACAAATGGCAGGTGACTTCAGAAAACTGGAACACTGCCAGTGAGCCTGAGGGGCAGAGAGGTGGGATGGTCTCTGTGCATTAAATGCAGCTAAGAGGAGGAGTGGATCCTGTTCTGCCACCTGGGACCTGTGTGCCTTGGGCAAAGTCCGTCTCCTTTCTGAGCCTCAGTTCCCCATCAGTAAAATGGGGATGTCACACCCTCTACACTTACCCTGAGAATCTTGCTAAAGCACCAAAGACAGGGCCTGATACAAGGAGGAGCACAACACACACTCCCCTTAACTTTTTCAGAAAAAATTTAAATGCACACAAAAGCAGAAGGAATAGCATAATCACCAGGTTCAACAATTACCAAGATTTTGGGATTCACGCTTAATCTATCCCCTCCAAGACATTTTCTCCTCCTTTTTCACTGTGTGTTTCAACTTTATCTGCTACCTCATCAGAAATCCTTCAGTTATATTAAAGTTTAAATTAAACTTTAAAGTTAAAGCTAAGTTTTTCTACCTTTTTCCCTTGATGGGGAAACTCCAGAGCTCACGTCTTAGTACCACATGCCCCATTTCCAATTCTGCTACCAGGAGGGCAAGGGCAAAGCAAGTGTAGTGAGTCCCTGAACCTGCCAGAACTGGCCCCCCTCCCCAGAGGACAGCAGCAGTGCCACGGTGCTAACACTCCACTGCCCAGCTGCTGGACCACACCAGCTGGGCTGGTTTCTGTAGAGGGTCAGCATCTCAGCAGGACATCCTCAACTGTACCTTAATTAAATTGCCAATGAATGCCGGGTACTTCAGACCATGTTCCTGGGAGGCAGCTGTAATTCGATTAATCCAGAGCTGAAATAAAAAAACATGAAGATGCTTAAGAACTAGTTCTCCATGTTATGTCCACGCCTTCCAACAAAGTTCTGAGTGAACCAAATGGTTTTTTTGTAAAAGTAAATAGAAAAGCCAATGTCTTCTATTAGCAAACAGGCCTGCAGTACAGATAACAGTGAGCAAAGGCTGATGCGTGTCACCCAAGCACCGTTTTTGGAAGTATGGCCCTGAGCTAACATCTGTGCCCATCTTCCTCTACTTTGTATATGGGACACCACCACAGCACAGCTTGATGAGCAGTGCGTATCTCCGTGCCCGGGGTCTGAACCCGAGAACCCCGGGCCACTGAAACAGAGCGCGCACAAACTTAACCACTACACCGTGGGGCCGGCCCCCGCCAGCTGCTTTCTAAAGGAGAAACAGAAAAACCATGTGCTGGAAGGCGTTCATTCAACGCACGTTTTTAGGCACCGAGAATACAAAGATGAGCAAGAGATTCTGCAGTACACACAGCTCAGAGTGTAGAAAGGATCCATGTGGATGAATTACGACAGCCACTGAGGTAAGTGCCACCAGGCAAGAATGAAACATTCGAAGTGGAAGCTTCAAGGAGAAGAGTTTTGGGGAAAGAGCAGGCCTGAGGGAGGGAGGAAAGGGGCCTCAGAGGACCCAGCTAGCAGGGAGTAGCAGGGTCTGTTCCAGGTGCAGCAAAGGTCTGAAGGCTGCAGGGAAGTCAAGGCTGATGGGGAGGCTGGGGAAGATCTGGAAGGGTGATGTGATGTGGAAGCTTCTGACGGCTCTGGTGCGTTAAACGAGGGGGAGACCAAGGGGGACTCTCTTAAGCCATTCGTTACTAGTCTTAGGACAGTACTCAAGTCCCCTTTCTTCCTCAACTTCACTGGTTCTCAAGTTTGAACCCGCACCAGAAGTATCTAGAGGTTTGTTAAAACAGATTGCTGGGCCCCACCCACCTCCAGAGTTTCTGAGTCAGCTGGTGTGGGTGGGGCCTGAAAATCTGCATTTCTAACAAGTTCCCAGGTGAGGCTGCTGCTGTACAGGGAGCCCCGCCCCGCGAGAGCCTCGGCTCTCCTCTGTAGCAGCAAGGGCGCGCGTGCCACCAGATACTGGCCACAACTCTCCACATACGCATCAGTGACCAGAGCCCTGTGGGGTCCTAGGCGGCAGCACCACCTCTATCCCGTTCCGACAGAACAAGGCACAAAAAACAGAGCTGAGCTGGGATGCAGAGGCCCCTCCCGCACAGACCACCGTGCAGAGATAGTTTATCACGCTGTGGCCCTAATCTCGGGTTAATGACACTTTTCTCATTTTAAAGGGTCAGAATTACCTCCCTTATGCATTCAGGCAATACTGACAAAGTGCTACTGATCTAGACTCCTGGTTACAGCATTCAGCAGAACAAAAAGATCTCTTCCGAAACTGCCCTTCCAGCGGGGATGGGGGGCCGAGCAATAAACCACCAACCCAGTAAAAGACACGGCGCTGGACGCTAAGTTCGCAGGGGAGGGAGCCGAACCAGGAAGGTGGCACGCGCGAGAGCAAGCTGCCCGGGAGAACGCGCGATGCACGAGCCCCGAGGGCGGCCCGGCTTCTTCCAGGAGCCGTCGGGAGCCAGGAGCGGCCCGGAGCGGGGAGGGGGGCGAGCGGCCGGGGACAGGCCCGGAGGGACCAGGCCTGTCTGCGTCCGGCCCGTCCTACGTGTGACGGGAAGCTTCCCGCCGCTGCTTCCAGGCAGAGGGGAGGCGCGGCCGGGCCAAGCGGGGGGCTCCGGCAGGCCCGGGGAGAGCGCGGCGAGGGGCGCGGGACCCGGACGGCCCGCATTCCGCAGGAGAAACGAAGGAGCGGTCCTGCGGCGCCCGCCTCGGGCGGAGGAGCCGCTCCCCGGGCAGGCCGGCTAAGACGCTCACACGTCCTCGCCGCACCGTCCACCCGGAGGGGCGGCGGCTCCGCCCGCAGCCGTGCTGTGGCCCCGGCCTCGCTCACCGTCCTCATGCTCCTCCTCTTCACCCTTCGAGCTCGCGTACATTTCACAAACGCTCTCGTCACAGCCCGGACGGCAAGCCGGTAGCACCGATTCTTCCTCCCCCGGAAGTGCCGCGCGTGCCTCAGCACCTCCTGGACCCGCCAGTAGCGGTCGGTGAGGCGACTCCGTAGCCAGAGCGCTGTGGTGAGGAAGACCATGGCGCCCGCGGGCCGACCGCCCCTCAACCAAGCACGCGCCGCCGCCTGGGCGCAGCCAGCGGAAGCGGGAGGGCTCCCAGCGCTTCCGGGTCAGCAGCCCGCCAGGGGGACTTCCGGGGCGCCGCGCGTGCGCCCAGGGTCCCCACCGCCGCCGGGGCCCCTCACGGTTGTGCGCATGCTCTTGTGCGTGCAAGATGGGCCGGGCGGCTGGGCGGTGGCGAGTTCCTCCCTGCTGCGCTGGGCCCGGCGGCCCTGCCGGACCTCCCGGACGGGGGCGTGGGGCGCGCTGGGCGCGGGGCAATACAGACTAGCCGTCAGCGGATGAGGTGCAGGCGTGTGCTGTGCAGGGGGCGCGGGGCCTTGCGGCCGCGGGCGAGGAACAGCTTGCGGGAGGGCGCGGTGCGGCCCTTCGTGTGCATGCCCGGGATGGGAGACCCAGGGACGGAGAGCGGCCCCGAGTGCTTCCGACGGCTTGGGTTCCCTCTGGCGGTGATGGGATGTCCTGAAGCTGGACGGCGGTGATGGTCGCCTACCGCTGTGCAAGGACGGACCGCCCAGAGCAGGACCCTTCAGAACGGTGCACTGTGCACGGTCTGTTTGACCACAGCTGGAAATGGTGCAGGGGGCACAATACGGGTGTGCAATTTCCCTGTCACTTTATTTGCATATAATTTCAAACTACGGAAAAGATGCGAGACCAGTTCAAGGAACTACCAGTACGCTTTACCCGAATGCGCCAACTGTGTACATTTTGCTCCGTTTTTTAGTCCTTCTTTCTATAAACGTTTATGAACACATTAGTGGGGTTTTTTGGGGGACCATTTGAGAGGAAGTTGGCGATATCTAATTACTGTGTATTTCCTAAGAACAAGGACATGTTTTTACAAACCACAGCACAAGGATCGAAATCACGAAATTTGACATTAATACAATACTGTTGTCTAGCCTACAGTCCATATTCCAATTGTGTCAAATGTACTTCATTTTTTTCCCTGTCCAGGATCAGGCACTGCATTCAGCTGTTGTGTCTAAGTTTTAGTCTTAATCTGGAAGAGTTCCTCAGCCTTTCTTTGTCTTTCTTGACCTTGGCATTCTTGAAGAGTATGAGCTAGTTATTTTGTAGAATGCCTCTCAGTTTGAGTTTGCCTGATGTTTCCTCATGATCCGAATCAGGTTTTACATTTTTGCAGAATATTACAGAAATTAAATAGTGTCCTTCTTGGCTGGTTTCAGGAGGCCATGATGGCAGCCTATCCCAACATGAGTGATGTCAGCTTTGACCACTTGGTTAAGGTATCGTTTGCCAGGTTTCTCTACTTTTGTAACTAATAAATAATTTGTTGAGAAATACCTGGTGAGTCATTACAGGCCTTCTGGTGAGCAGACACTGAGGGAGGTAGGAGTGCAGAGGTGGGTTGTGTAACGCCTGTTAAAGAGGGAGAAAGAGGACTGGGCCTGGAGGGCCTCAGAAGGGATGCAGACTGGACAGCATCTGGGCTAACCCAGTAATTCCAAAGTGAAGATTGCCTGTTAGAGAAGTCTCGTGTTGGGCAGAAATGGCCAGACCCCAGTACCTTAGCTGTGCTCAGCATCTGGGACTGCCAGGAAGAGCATGCCGTTGGCTGAAGTGCTGCAGCGGACTTGAAGCTGAATGACAAGTGTGGTCCTGAATGGCTACCTGAGCAGCACACCCCCATCAGCTGTCGGGCTTTGAGACAACATCCTGTTCTTCATCAAACTTGCACTCACTCATTTGAGCATCCATTGTTGATTCTCTAACTCCATCATTCTTTCCATATTTACTGGCATTCTACTGAGAGAAGAGCTTTGCCATTTGGCGGTGCAATTTTAAATAGTGTTAGAAGAGTGCACTGAGAGGGTGATGTTTGAGTAAAGGAGAAAATAACTGATGAAGCCAGGCAGGTATCTGAGGGAAGAGTATGCCAGGCAGAGGGATCAGCAAGCACAAAGGAGCTGAGGCAGCAGCATGCCTGGTGTGGTCCAGAACAGCAGAAATGCCAATGTGCTGGGAGTGGAGCTGGTGAGGTCCCAGGGTCAGGCCTCTGTAGCTCAGTGAGCAAGTCGCAGGCCAGAGACAGAGGCCGGTGAGAATGTGTAGGGCCTTGAAGGTCGTGTAAGGACTTGATGTTCTGGTTATCATGCTGCGTCTGGGCTTCCCCACAGCATGGCAGCCACAGGGCCGTCAGGCTGCTTACATGGTGGCCTAAGGACAAGGCAATGTGGAACCCTATCACCTCCCTGGCCCACCCTGGAAAGTCACGCAGCATCACTCCGGCAGTACTCTGCGAACCTGAATAGTCACAGAAGTCCACTCGATGTCAGGGTGGAGACACAGCCCCAAGTTCTGGGTGGGAGGAACACAGAGATCACGTTATGGAAAGGGCACATGAGATGGGCGAGGTCACTGGGCCTCTGTGAACAACACAATGTGCCATGTTTGGCTTTTGCACTCCATGAAAGGGAGCCGTTGGTGGGGTCTGAGCAGGTGAGTTGCTTCATCCAACTTATCAATAAGATTACGGCTGCTGTTTTGAGAACAGACTGCAGGGAGTCAAGGGCTCAAGCAGGCAGACGAGTCAGGCTCGGGGCTGGCTTGGCTATGGCAACATTCCAGCAAGGCTGGTGGTGGCCTGGACATAGTGGGTGCGGTGGAGGAGGTGGGAGGCACTCAGGCTCTGAAGGTGGAGCCCACAGGCTGTGCTGGCCATCTTTGTGGAGGTCCATCCTGCAGCCTTAAAAACCATCGCGGGTGGGGGTGGGGGTGGGGGTGGGGGGGCCGGCCCGTTGGCGCTGGGGTTAAGTGCACGCGCTCTGCTTTGGCGGCCCAGGGTTCGCAGGTTCGGATCCCAGGCGAGCACTGACACACTGCTTGTCAAGCCATGCTGTGGCGGCATCCCATATCAAGTAGAGGAAGATGGGCACGGATGTTAGCCCAGGGCCAGTCTTCCTCAGCAAAAAAAAAAAAAAGGAGGAATGGCATTGGATGTTAGCTGAGGGCTGATCTTCCTCACCAAAAAAGAAAGAAAAAAAACCATCCTGGGGGTCAGCCCTGTGGCCTAGTGGTTAAGTTCGGCACACTCCGCTTTGGTGGCCCAGGTTTGGTTCCCAGGTGCAGACCTATACCACTTGTCAGCAGCCATAGTGTGGCGGCAACCTACATACAAAAAAGAGGAAGATCGGCACAGATGTTAGCTCAGGGCAAATGTTCCCCAAGCAAAAAGAGGAAGATTGGCAACAGGTGTTAGCTCAGGGCAAATCTTCCTCAGCAAAAAACAAAACAAAAAAATCCCCATCCTGACTCTGAGGACTCCAAAGATGTCACCCCAGCCTCCACCTCTCCCTCAGTCTCATCTTGTGCATCTGCTCTCCCACCCTCCCCTCCACCTGGGGCCCGAGCCTTGCCAGGACTCATCACTGTCTTTCCCCATCCCTGGCCCCCTGCATCCAACCCATCAGCAAGTCCAGAGGGCTCTGCCCACAGAGTCATCCCAATCTGCCTGCTTCTCCCACCTCCACTGCTATGCCACCACCATCTCACGGGTACCCTGTGCTTCCCTTTTCCAGGTGCAGTCCGCTCTGCACTTGGCAGGCTCTGTGAGCTGAGGAGACCTCGTCACACTCACATAAACTCCCCAAAGTCTTCCTGTTGCCCTGGGAGTAAAATCCAAGGGCTTCCATAGCCCCCGGGCACAGAGGTGCTAATTTGGCACGACAACTCTCACTTTTGAAAGATGAAATCTATCCTGTAAAACTGTTCACTCAGAAAAATCAAATAATGGCAACGATCTTCTATGAGGTGGGCAGTCAGATGATGGTCCCCGTTTCAGTTGTACCCCCGGGTTTTAATTTATGAGATGGCTGAGTGATGACAGGGAGAGGGTGATGCCATTGAAAGAAGATTCTTATTACATTTCACACCATGCCCCGCAGGGCCACAGGGGAAACCCCAGTGTCAGCCAGGACGAGGAAGCAGGATCAAGGAAGCTCAGGCCAGAGCCTTTATTGGGGTTCCCATGGGAAAGGCAAGGCAGGGCGGGAAACAGTTTAGGATTGGTTTGTTGGGTAATCCCAGTGGGCCTTGGTGCATTGGGGCTGTCCCCAGGTGTCTGGTACCTGGCCCTGGGTGATTTAGGGCCGGGAGGACATCTGCTGGAGGTGTGAGAGAGAAGGTGGCAGTTCAGAGTATGGGCACTGGATCACAGGGGAGATGTAAACAACTGTGGCCGTTAGTTTGGCCCTGTAATTAATGGATGTCACTAGACAAATATTGAATCTAAGAAAACACAGTAAGAACGCTCCCATGTACAGAACAAGCAGCTGAGGGTGACACCCCCATGGTGGACAAAGGGGAGACCATCGGGTTTTGGTCAGATTGTTGCTACAACTCAGTCTCTCCACCAGAGTCTAGAGAAGCCTGGAGCTGCAGGGGTGATAGGTCCATGGGAGTCAGTGGGGCAGTCCCAGGGCCGGCTACAGGCCCATTACTGGGGCTCAAGCCACTGCCTCCTCCTCCAGGAACCTCTTGGCTGTTCTCCCCTCTGCCCAGGCAGGTGGCCTCAGCTCAGAAGGCAGGAGCCCGGCACACTCCGAAGGCTGTGGGAGCCAGGAGCTATCTGTCCTGCTCTGGCCACGTGGGCTCAACCCTGAGGCGAGAAGCTCAGGGCCCCTGGGGCCCCTCTGTGCCCCCAACACTCCTGTTCTCCACAAAGGGCAGGCAGCGCCTGGGACAGGCCCCCTCGGACACCAGGTCCTGGGCCACCTCACCCCACTGCGTCCCCAGGGTGGGGCTGGCCCCTCGGCTCAGCAAAAGCTCTGTGGTGGGGCCGTGGCCACACTCCACAGCAAGGTGCAAAGGGGTCTTGTGGAGCCAACCAGCAGAGTTGAGCTGTGTGCCCCTGTCCAGGAGGTGGCCGGCAACCTCCACGTGGCCTCCCCGAGCAGCGTGGTGCAGGGGCGTGAGGCCCAAGGAGTCCCGAGCATCCACCTCAGCTCCCCAGGCTGCCAGCAGCTGGACGGCAGGCAGGTGTCCACGGGCAGCAGCCCTGTGCAGTGCAGAGCGGCTGTGCCTGTCCTGGAGGCTTGGGTCTGCCCCGTGGTCAAGCAGCACCTCCATGTCCTGGAAAAGTAGGGAAGGAGAGGGCAAGGCCCAGCCCTGGCCAGGCCGGTGAGGGGTTTGTCTGCCCCAGACCTCATCTGGCCTTGGCCGTTCGACACTGCTTCCCCATTCGGTAAAGGAGCCAGTGCCTAAGGCACCCTGGAGGGGCTCTCCTTGGAGACTTCCACTTGTCCTCCCAATCATCCTCATCAAATCTGAGACTTTGCAGCCCCTGCCGCCCTGCCACGCTGCTTGGGGGCTTGCTGGACTCAAGTGCAGGCCTGGTGCTCAAATATTTGTTGCTGCAGTCACCAGAATCAAATCTGAATGCCAGACCATACGTCCTCCCGGGGCTTCCATGAGACGGTTACAAACGAGAGCTTAGTCAAGGCTGCAGTCTGGTTCCTAGCAGCCGGCCCCTCCTCGCCACCCTCCCGCCCTCCGGTCTTGGACGGAGAGTGCGGCCCCTCCTGCCCCTCCTGCTCGAAGGGTCCATCACGTCCGCGCCCTCCCCGCAGCTGGGTGGGGTGGGGTGGTGCAGCCCCGTCGCTTCGGGGTCCAGGCCCGGACGTACCTGCCGGTGGCCCAGGCCGGCCGCAACGCTGAGTGCTGTGGCCCCTGCGCCGTCCCGGGCGTCCACCCGCGCCCAACGAGCCAGGAGGAGGCGCAGCGCCGCCGTGCGCCCAGCTGCGGCCGCCACGATCAGGGCACCGTCCAGGCCCGCGCCGCCGCCCGCCGCCACCAGCTCGAGTACCGGCAGCCAACCGCCGGCGGCCGCCCAGTGCGCCGCCGTCCAGCCGCGCGCGTCCGCCGCCGCGGGGCACGGGCCCGGCGCGCTCAGCAGGCGCCGGCCAGCAGCGTGCGGCCCGGGGCAGCGGCCCAGTGCAACGGCGTGAGGCCGGCCCGGGAGCGCGCTGCTGCCGTGGCCCCGCGGCGCAGCAGCAGCTCAGCCACCCGCGAGTGCCCGTGCCAGGCGGCCTCGTGCAGCGGTGTGCGCCCCGCCCGGTCGGCGGCTCCCACCGGCGCCCCGCGCTGCAGCAGGAGACTCACCAGAGGCACGTGGCCGCGCAGCACGGCCAGGTGGAGCGGGGTCCTGCCGGCGCGGTCCCTGCGGGGTCCAGGCGGGGGCGGCGTGGGTGGGGGCGGGTGGGGGACAGGGGCCGCGTCCTGCCCTGCCGGGTGAAGCCCCACTTCCTTCCAGTGAGGAGGCCAGGCCCGGGAAAGAGACCTGCTACCTTTGCCCATGAAGGGACGCTCTCCACCCTTCCCCAGGGACCTCAGTTTTGCCCGACGGGTGAAGAAGCTCCTGCCCAGTGAAAGGACTCTGGCCTAAGTAAGGTAGCTAATACCTTTGCCCATGAATGGACCCCATCCCCCCATCCCCTCCACCCCAGCTCCCACTGCCCAGCGAAGCGACCCTCACCACCCCACCCTGACCCTGGTGAAGAGACCGTGTCCTGCCCTGGGGCTCACCTCTCCTCCACACTGGCCCCTTGCTGCAGCAGCTGCGTGGCCAGGCCCACGTCACCCCTCCACACAGCCTGCAGCAGGCACCCCCAGGCCTGTGAGACACTGGGCCCCTCTGTCCCATCTCCCAGGAACTCCACTGCAGTTCCTCTCTCAGGTCTTGCTCACCCAGCTCAGAGCTCCTGGAGTCCATCTGGGAAGGCCGCTGACCCAGATGAGGGGAGGGGGGGAGTAGGAAGCCCCTGGAGAGTAGGTTGAGGCAAGTCTGCAGAGGCAGTGAAGGGGCAGACCCCGGGGCAGTAGAGATGTTCTACTGCAAAGGGAGGTTTTCAGGAGGGAAGCCACATCTGGAAGTGGAACAGTGATGTTGCAGGAGGGGCCTGAGTAAGGCCTCCAGCGTGGGTCACCTTGATTCTGGGACCCTAGGGCAGGGTGAGCCTGCGGGGGCTGGCCCTGAGGACTCCTTCCCATCCACCAATCCCTGGGTAAGGCCACCTGTCCAGAGCCCAGACGAAGAAGGAGGTGTGGCCAGCCCCTGCAGTCTTGCCCCTGCAGCTGCCTCTTGTGCCTGTCCACCAGAAGGTAGCACAGTTTTGGGGCGGTCGCTCCCACCCCAGCCCCCCTCCAGCCCACCAGGCTCCCAGGGATGAAGTGTCCTGAGGACCCTGCCCTGGCCACTACCCCCAGAGAGGGGCAGCAGAGCCTTGGCCCCTCCCCCACCTCCCTAAGAGAGCAGCCCTTCCAGGTGCCGGGTCCAAAGGGTGGGTCTCCAGACAAGGGGCTGAGGAGCCGCATCCCACCCCCACGCCACATGGACCCTACCCAGTGAGCCTCAGACACTCTGCTCAGATGTCACCTCCCCAGAGGGGCCCTTGAGCCTGACTGCCAAGCTGAAGCAACCTTGTCCAAGACCGTTTTATTTCTTCTTAGCGCTTCTCACTGCACGAAAGTATCTATTTTATTTTAAACGTCTGCCTTCCTCTTCTAGAATGAAGGCTCCACAAGGCACATCACACACTGGCAGGTTCGGTGGGTAAAGAATCAACACGCTGGTGCCGGCCCCGTGGCTTAGCGGTTAAGTGCGCACGCTCCGCTACTGGTGGCCCGGGTTTGGACCCTGGGCGTGCACCGAAGCACCGCTTCTCCGGCCACGCTGAGGCCGCGTCCCACATACAGCAACTAGAAGGATGCGCAACTATGACATACAACTATCTACTGGGGCTTTGGGGAGAAAAAAAAAGGAGGAGGATTGGCAATAGATGTTAGCTCAGAGCCGGTCTTCCTCAGCAAAAAGAGGAGGATTGGCACGGATGTTAGCTCAGGGCTGATCTTCCTCACACACACACAAAAAAGAATCAACATGCTCTGGGTGGATTCAGACAGTTTATTGCTTAAGTAGCCAGCAAAAGCAAGAGGAGCAAAGGTGTCAGCTCCCTGCATCCCTTGTCCCACAAGATGGCCCTGAGACTAATGGAGCCAGATGGCAGGTGGCACCAGGGGGCGTGGGCACCCTGTTGCTGAGGAGCCACTTCCAAGATGCAGATGCACCCTGGGGGCCTGGTGGAACATCCCGTACCTCGTCAGACCCAGGGAAGCCTCGTGACAGCTTCCCCAAAGGCAAAAGGCAGTGAGAGCCGGCCGTGTGGCCTGTCTTCCCATGTTCTGCCACAGCCTAGCGCATGGCAGCTTGCTCATGTGGGCTCTGTGGATTCGTGCCAGGCTGGCATAGCGCCCACCAGAGCCAACCCCATATAGGGCAGTGGCCTCTGCTGGCCTGACTCACCACTGAATCCATGGGGTCTAGAGCAGTGCCTGGCACACAGTGGGAGCTCAGTGAGTGTTTATTGAATGAGTGAATGAACAAATGAGGGACCCGAGGAGGGAGTGGGCTTAGAAAGGAGATGAAGCAGGGATCCTCTCTATCCAAACATTATCATTTACAACATTTTTTACTCCAAATTCACTATCTGAATAAATAAACAGCTACCGTAAGATCTTGGCATGCGTGTGCCCATGAAGACAGTTAAGTTGCATGCACAGAGCAGCAGGGCTTGGCATGCACTGCAGAGGAGCCTCAGCAGTTGGCCTGACGGGGCCTGTGCATGATCACTGTCATCCTCCCCTTCGTATGTATATGAAGGGAGGTGGTGAGCTTGAGAGGTGGGAGAACATCAGGAGAAAGTTTGGGAGAGGTAAAGCAAAGGGCAAAACAGGGTTCCCGTCTGATGCTGTGCAGCCTCCTTCCTTCAGCTCACAGACAACCCACTCGTTAGTGTAAGTGTCAGCTGGTTGTGTAAGTAGTGTTTGAAATGCTGTGTGTCATGCAGGAAAACCCTAGGCTGAGAGGGGCCACAGCTGGGGATGAGGGGACGAGCAGGGATCAGGGCTGGGAAATGGAGTGGGTGGTGACCTCCACATGGCGGCCACTGATGGGGCAGTTGTCAGAGTCCAGACCTATGAAATGAAGTCGTTGTGTGCGGGCGCTGGAAGCGGGAAGAGGGCGGGCCCAGGAGGGAGGAGGGCTCTACTGTGGGCCGTATGGACAGCTGTGCAGGTCCTGACCAGAGCACTACAGGAGCTGCCTAGCAGAGAGAGGTTCAGCTTGGCAGTCGGGGAAACGGGGGCAGGAGCGTGGCTCTGGAGACTGATGGTTGGGGCTGGACCTACCTGGGCCAGGGTGCTGCCCTCCAACCAGGTCCACTATCTGGTTGCTGGGGTCTGGGTGGGGGTCTGACCTGGGGACCTAGGGTTGACCCTTGGGGGCTTCAGGCCTGCCATCTGACCACCACTGTGAGCCCACCAGGCCCGCTGCCCATGAGAGCATGAGTGAGCAGGAGAGGGAGACAGAGGAAGGTGAGGGAGAGGGCGCTTCAGACACAACACCCATGCTGCCCCGAAGGCTTCCTGACTGCCAGGGCTCAGCCCTGATGTCCCCAAGGTGGGCAGGCCTGGCTGCGGGAGGCCTCGGGACCCTGCTGCTGCGCGGCCGGGCGCTGGCCGGGCTCCTGCTCCACCTGCTGCTGCCCACGACCGTGTTCCTGCTGGTGCTGCTCCCAGCAGCCGCCACCGTCTACCTGGGATTCCTGTGCCACTCGAGGGTGAGCCGAGCCCTCAGTGGGTGGAGGCGGGGGACTGGCCGGGATCCCTGGGGAGTGGGGGTCCTGTGGAAGTTCAGGACCCTGGGGCTGGAAGTGAATCTGCCCCCTTCTGGCACGGCCCCTTTGTCTCCAGAGACACGTGTGCCCCTCCCTGGAGAGCCCTTCTGCCAAGCCCCCTTCCCCCACACGGCCACGGCAAAAGAAGGGCTTTTGTTTGTCACCCGAGGAGACAGCTCTCTCCCCTCCCCTGAGGCCTCCCAGCCTTGTACCAGGGGTCACCAGGGTCTGGACAGCTGGGTGGGGTGGGGAGAGGAGGGGGGTTCCAGGAAGAGAAGATGAAGATATTGTCAAATTTCACCAGTCCACAGCCATTCCCCACCCCTCACCCCCCACACAGGCAGCCCCTCTCAGACTCCTGCTGCCTTGGGCTGGGTTTCCCTGTGTGGAATGGGCTATGGCTTGGTCTGGGGCAGGGAGGATGTAGGCAGACAGGACTCCTCATCCCCTTTCTGTAGGCATAAGGCAGGGGAGAGAGACTGAATACAGGGCAGCAGAAGAGAAGGTGGCACCAGCTGGTGACAGCCTCAGGTAGGGGCTTGAGGTCAGATGCCAGCATAGGGAAGGGCATGGGAGAGCAGAGCGAAGACAAAAGCAAGGGTCCGGCAACAGGGAGACAATTCTCTGAGCCTCCCCTCAAGGGACTCCTACTGGGACCATTTACTGCCTGGGTCCCCCATTTCCTATTCTCTACTCGGAAACTGGCCCACAGCCAGCCCCAGGCGCCCCGCTCCCCCAGCCCTCACGCCCGGCCACGCCCTGTCTGACCAACAGCCCCTCCCCGGTCTAACTTTTCCTTGGCCCCACCCCGGAATTGAGGCCCCGCCCCAGTCCACTTGCTCGTAGGCCCCATCTCTGGCCCGGCCCCCTGGGCGTCTCCCCATCCACCTGCTCCCTGACCCCACCCCATAATTGAGGTCCTGGTCCACCCGCTCCCAGGCTCTCCCCAGGCCACGCCCCACTCTATCTGCTCACAGGCCCCGCCCGGGTGCACTTGCTCATAGGCCTCATCCCTGGCCCCACCCCCAGGCCTCTCCCCATCCACCTGTTCCATGGCCCCGCCCCATAATTGAGGCCTGGCCCACCCGCTCCCAGGCCCCGCCCCTAGGCCGCGCCCCGATCCGCCTCATCCTTGGCCCCACCCCGGAATTGAGGCCCCGCCCCAGTCCACTTGCTCCGCCCCTAGGCCTCACCCTATCCACCTTCTCCCTGGCCCCGCCCAGGCCCACCTGCTCACAGGCCCCGTCCCCAGGCTCTACCGTGGTCCACCTTCTCCCTGGCCCCGCCCCGGAATTTAGGCCCCACCCCCAGGTCCACCTGACCCCCCCCGGCCCCGCCCTTCCTGACCGCGCGCCTCGCCCCCAGGTCCACCCGGCGCCCCGCCCCGCGTGCCGCGTGCTGCTCTCGGACCGCGGCTCGGCTGCGCTCATCGTGCTGGGCTTCCTCTCTCTGCCTCCGCTGCTCGTGCTCGCTTCGGCTGCCCGCGCCCGCCTGGCCCGGTGCCTCCGCCCGCTGTTGCCGCCCCCGGCCTGGAGCCCCGGACCCCGCTGCCACTCAGGGTCCGGCGACGGGGGGCGGGCAGGACGCCCCACCGACGAGGAGGAGCAGCTCTGCGCCCGGGTGTGACCCCCAGAGGCCTCTCCAAAGGACCCTGAAACTTCCAGATCCTGGGAGATGCCGAACTCCCCCGTAACCCCGCTAAGATGTCCCCAGGCCGGCGAGCTCGGGGTCTGCCTCCAGCTCCCGGCCAGGGAATCGCGTGCCTGCCGCGCGGCTCGATGCGCAGTGCTCCGAGCGGCCGCGAGATGGCACCGGCCTGCCCCGCACTGGGTCGGGCCTTCCCCGCCCTGGAGTCCCCCTCGCTGCAGGGAGGCTGCGAAGCCCCCATGGAGGGGGAGATGGCTCTCAGAGAAAGGCGGCCTTCCTGGCTTCTGCCACCCAGCCTGAGACCAGGTTAGAATTCATCCTGTGACCGGGGTCAGGGCTCAACTTGTGACCAGAGTTAGCATTCAGATAGGCGCCAGAGTAAGGGCTCAGTCTGTTTTCTCTGGGTCAAGATCTTCTCTGAGTTGTGTGGTTTTAAGCATGTTTCTAGTTGTGTATATGTTCTTTTTATCCTCTTCGTATACACTGTGTTCCGTTTCCTCGGATTCATACCTTTCATCAGTTCTGGAGAATTCTCATCCATTATCTCTTCAATTCTGCCTCTCATTCATTCTACATATTCTTTCTTGGGGACACCTATGAAATGAAAGCTTCACCTGTTCCCTTTACCTCCCATGTCAGTTCATCTCTCTCTTGTATCTTCCATCTCCTGTCTCTCTGTGCTATGTTCTGGGCAATTTTTTCATCTCCCTCTTCCAGGTCACTACTTCATTGGCTGTGTCTAATCTGCCAATTAACTCATCCATTTAATTTTAAATTAACATATCTAAAAGTTATGCTTGCTCATTATTTAAATCTGATCTTTCTTTTTTTTTTTTTTTGGTGAGGGAGATTGGCCCTGAGCTAGCATCTGTGCCAGTCTTCCTCTATTTTGTATGTGGGATGCCGCCACAGCATGGCTTGATGAGTGGTGTGTAGGTCCACACGTGGGATCCAAACTCTTGAACCCCAGGCTGCTTAAGCAGAGCACACAAACTTAACCACTACGCCACTGGGCCAGCCCCTGATATTTTCCTTTTTAGTATATATTTAGATCTTTTTTTTTTTCTTTTTTGGTGAGGAAGATTATCCCTGAGCTAACATCCATCTCAATCTTCCTCTATTTTGTATATGGGATGCCACCACAGCATGGCTTGATAAGCGGTGTGTAGGTCCGTGCCCAGGATTGGGACCTAAGAACCCCAGGCCTACAAAGCAGAGCTGGAGACTTAACCACTACTCCACCGGCCAGCCCCAGAATCTGATCATTTTTGATGCTCTCTTGGTGCATGCTCACTTTTTTTTTTGGTGAGGAAGATTGTCCTTGAGCTAACATCTATGCCAATCTTCCTCTGTTTTGTACGTGGGACGCCACCACAGCATGGCTTGATGAGTGGTGTGTAGGTCCACGCCCGGGATCCAAACCCTTGAAGCCTGGGCCACCAAAGCGGAGCTCGCAAACAAGCACTATGCCACTGGGCCAGCCCCAAGCTTCAATTTCTTGAACATTTCACGTATAGTTATTTTATATTCTGTACCTGACAATTCCAATTCTTTAGTCTTTGGGGGTCTAAATCTGTTATGTGTTGTTTTTGGTGAGTCTCACTAATAGCACATTGTTTCTTTGAATGTTTGCTCCTCTTTAATTGTCAGCCCACACCTGTGAAGACTCTGAGGATGAGTCCCTGCAGAGAGGACCCCCTTTGTGAGGCAAGACCACCTGGGCCCCGTTAGGGTCCTGGTGTAGTAGCTGCCTGTGTGGAGTGCCCACACTTGTTTCCCTGACTGCAGTGTGGCCAGTATGGCTCTCTGTCCCTGTGTCCAGCGGAGTCTCTACTTTCCCAGTTTCCCTCGTCATCCTGGGTGTCTGCTCGCTATTCTTCTGTTTAATTATTTATTTATTTTTAGTGTTTAATTTTGGGGGGAACTTGGAGATATTTACTTCCTTATGAGCCCAGCAGTGTATTAGAAATGTGATTCGTGCAGAATCTAGTGCTAGCTGAAAGGCTTTTCAAAGGATCTTGTGCACCATATTGCCAGCAGGGCTCTGCCTGCTACTGGCAGGGTCAGGGCTCAGACGTGCCCAAAGGTCAGGGCTCAGGGTTCAGGGTATGACTGGGCTCAGGGCTCATCCCATGGCCTTAAACAGGGCCCGGTGTGTGGCTGGCTCAGGTCCAGCAGGAGTTCTCGGGGTTTTCCAGTGGTCTGTGGCCAGTAAGACAGGAGTCTGGCTGGCTGCCCAGTGCCCAAGGATAACTCGTACCGGTTCGAGGCCGCCTTCCTTCCCCTCCTGCCGGGGCTGGCCAGGCTCTGGCCAGGCGTTAAGGATGAAGACTCTCCTGAGGATTCCCCTGGCCCTGGAGTCATCAAAACAACAGCTGGGCCTGGTGGGGGTGGAGAGGCCGCCGTGCGTGGGAGCTCAGCTGCCCCAGCCGCTGAGTTCGTAAGGTGTGTCCCAGCTTCCCAGGCTGGCCCTGACACCCTGCATGGCCTCCAGCTGGCCCCAGGGACGACCTGCCTCAGCCTCAGCTCTGCCCCACCTGCTCACAGAAGGAACACCCTCGGGGCGAGGGGGGCTGTGGGAGGTTCACAGAAGGGGTCTAGGGGTCTGCTCTTAGGGGGCCAGCTGTCAGGGAAGTCAGGAACATCAGATCGAGGTGCTGAGCTGCTGAGGGGGCCAGGGGGAGACCCCCACTTTGGGTGGTAAGGCTCTTTCCCCAGGTGTCCAGGCCCCTGCCCCCTGGGAGTGTACCTGGCCGTGGGGGGCCTCCAGGCTGCGTGTGCGTGCACGTGTCTGTGTGTGTGTGTGCGCATGTGCGATGCCCTCTGCTTCCCCTTGCGCCCTGGGTGGGGGCGAGTCCCGACCCCACAGGTGTGGGCTCTGCAAGGTTTCCTGACCTGCCCAAGGTCACTTGTTCATTCACAAAGTGTTTTCTGGGAGCTCAGGTGGTGGCAGGCACACCCTCAGACAGCAGCAAGTCGCTAGGAGGGGTCCAGGGAATTTGGCCAGTTCTTTCCCCCGAGCCTGCACCCCAGGCATGTGGGCCGGGCAAGGGGTGCTGGGCAGGAACCGAGCTGGGGTGGGTGAGTGCTCGGTAGGAACAGACAGAGCCCAGCGTTGGCTCTGAGGGCTAAGGCCTCTCCCACTGCCCCCTAGGTCCCACCCCCACCGCTGGGGAGCCCCCCAACCAAGGTGTTGACACAGGTCTCTCCCTCCCTGCCCACTCCTTCCTCATCCAAGCCCACCTGGACCCTGCCTGGGGCTGGGGCAGGTGTGGTGGTCACCGCCCTGATACAGAGGTTCTGGCAGAGGGAACCGAAGAAGCTGAGGGTCTCACCTGGGGAAAGGCACCTGTTCAGAGCCCCGCACAGGCTGAACACCCAGGAGCATTCTGGACACCTGCATTCCTCTCTGCCTCCCACCCCCTGCCTCCTGTTAGGCTGTACCTCTCACGGCAGCTACCGAGGTGTCTCCTTCGAGGCCTGGCATCAGCCCCCACCCTGCCCCTGCACATGCCACCGGTCCTTGCCTCCCCTAAGAAGGCCTGACAGCCTGCCCTTGCCCTTTCTGCCCCCAGGCCTCCTTACTGTCCTCATACACACCGGCCTTCCCCTACCCCAGGGTCTTGGCACTTCCTGCAGCTCCTGCCCACCTGGTCTGACATGGCCCCACCCTCCATCGGAAAAATAAGTAGACAAGCATCTTTGCAAGCCACGGCTGTCCCCCTTCCAGCCTGGCCGTGCTGGGAGGACAGGGCTCTGCCTGGTGCCTGGGTGTCCCCCGTGCAGAATCTGGCCTGTGGCTGGGCCCAGCACAGAGGTGATAGATGAATGCAGACAGGGTGGCACCCACCCCGTGCCCAGGCTGCCCACCCTACCAGCCGTCTCCCCTGCCACTCTGGCTGTTGCCGGCAGGAGGACTGGGTATGGGTCAGCTCTGGGGCCAGAGCGGGCAGGCCTGGGCTCGCAGGCAGTGAGATGATGGGACCTCCAGACCCCCAGGACCGGTCCTCAGGCCCTGGCGCGTCCCTCACCACAAACAGGCAGGTCAAGTCTAAAAGAATGTGTGGGTGGGGCAGCTGGGTGGGTGGTGGAAGGGGCCTCCAGGCCCTGCTGCTCTTGGCTGCCCCCTCCCTCTGCCCGACTTACTGTTGCTGGGGTCGGGTCAGGGGGCCTTGGCCTCACCCCACACCCCCACCCCACGAGAGCCACCCCTTCCTGTTTCTGTGTCCCCTGGTGTGTGCGTGGGTGCTTGTGTGAAAAACAGCAGCACACGGCACCCCGCAGGGTGGGGGCGGGGCCCAGCTGCTCTGCCCCTCAGGCCCAGCAGAGTGCCTTTGCTGGGGTCAGGCATGGGGTCAGAGGCTGCCGGAGCTGCCCTTTTCCCTGGGGTCAACATGACCACAGCGAGCTGGGGACAAAAGGCCCTTCTTCTCTGCAGAGGCTGGACTGACTGTGCAGAGGCGGGAGCCTTCTGCAGATTGGGTCGGGCAAGGCTGGTGCCCACGGAGAGCAGTGTCCCCAGGGTTTGCGGAACTCCCTCCACCTGCCTGTGGACTGACCGCCGGGGTGGGCCAGCTCCTGGAAGTGATGCTTGGGGACTCCTGGACTGGGCCAAGGCTGCGGGGCAGGGCCACCTCAGCACAAGGGCTGTTCCTGCCTCCTGCCTCCAGGACTCCAGGACCAGGCAGGGGCTGGGCCCACTGTGTCCTGGCCACCTCTGTCCTCTGGCCCCTCACCTCTCGGCCTGTCTTCCTCCAGAGAAGTTTCCAGACTATTATCTTTGTTTCCTCTGGCATCTGCCTCAAGCTCAGCCCTGGGCCTGACCACTACACCCCTGGCTGACCCCCATGCTCCCCCGGGACCCTCTGCCTGCCTAGTCTCCCCTCTGGGGGTGCAGGACACAGAAGTAAGACTTGCCATGATGTTGGCAGCAGGGGTAGTGTGGCTGGCCAAGCCACGGGGCAGAGCAGGGGACCAGGAGAGCAGAGCTGGGGGGGCAGGGGCAGGGGTTTCTTCCAGGGATCAGGGGAGAGCTGAGCATGAGCAGCGGGAGTGACTGTGGGCAGAGCTGAAGAGGAACTCTGCCAGGGCAGGTGGCCGAGCTCAGCGAAGGCTGGGTAGAGGCCCCGGCTGACCACTCCCAAGGCTGGGCCTCCCATGCTTTCTCCCATTGATAGAGAGGCTGGAGGGAGGAGGGCGGCTGCTTCCTCGAGGGCCTGAGTCACAGCCAAGAAGACCCGCTCAGTTTTTCCAGAAGGGACGGAAACTTCCCCGTCAGTCCAGCAGTGCAGGCCGAGGTGTGACTGTGGGCCTGCCCACTGGGCAGGATGGGGGACAAGCAGGGGAGCCACTGCCTTGCCAGAGGGCGGATCCACTGTGGCCCAGCTTCCAGCCGGGGCAGGTGGGTGCCCAGTGAGATGGAGGATGAACCAGGAAGTGTTTGCATGTGTCTACCTGGGCGTGCCTCCCCCAGGGCTCGCTGGGTCAGCTGTCAGCTGGACCCTGGGGCCGCCTCCAGCTGCTGCTGCCTCCCCATGGCCTCTGCTCACAGTCCCCATCTCCACAGCAGCCCTGGTCAGCCTTGTGCGCTGGGGGCTGGGGGCCTGGTGAGGCCCCTCTGGGCGACACACCCTGGACTTCGGAGGTCCAAGCCCATTGCTCCCCCCACGGGGCCCAGGCGGAAGCACAAGGCAGTTTCTGGTCCCAGCCGAGGCCTGAGGTCTCTGGAGCTGAGCCAGCACCGCCACTGCCAAGATTCCCTGCGAGGGGTGGGGGCGGCGGGACACAGTTCTCGCTTGTTCCTGCCCCAGCTCCTCAGGCTCACTGAGCCGCTTCCTTTTTTAGGCAAAGTCAGAGCTCCAGCCTGTCTCACAGCCCCGCGGCTCTCACCTTCCAGAAAGGGAGGAAGGAAAGCCATTGAGTCCCATCCGTCCTCCCTGCTGAGCATCCTCCTGGGGAGGGGGCAGGGAGAGGACATCCTGGCAGGGACGCCTGGCCGCCTCGCCCTGGGGACCTGTGCCCCCCCAGCTCTGCAGAGAAGAGTAGCTGGGAGAGGGCACTGGTCATCCCACAGGAAGGCATCTTGGGTGTGAGGGGAGCAGGGCTCTCCTGGACCTCAGCTCCTGCCCAGGGGACACTGCCCTGCCTTACCTAAGGGCAGGGAATCTGCCCTGGGGGACTGAGCACCCTTTGGGATACCGCATGCAGCCAGCCACCTCTGGTCCGGCCTCGCTGAGATCCCAGGATGCGAGGCTCCTGTGTCCCCTCCAGAGGGCGTCTCCAGTGGGCTGCTGGGGGTCTGTTCCCAGTCCTGTGTTGGACCTCTGCCCGGACCCTGGGGGACAGCAATAGGACCAGCATGGTCACATTGGACAGGGCCTGAACCAGCCATCCCCAGCTCCTATGACTCTTCCTCCAAGAAGCCAAGCGGTGGGGGCGGAGGGGGGCTTTGTGTCCTTCAAGAAGCTCCCCCTCAAGTGTCTCAGGCTTCTGTCCCGTCCTAATGCCCTTCGTTCTTTCTAAGTTCGGCCCCTCCAATCCCTGTTGGTCAGTCCTTGGGGACACGTGTCCCAGCCCCTAGACACCTACCCCTCCCCCAGCCCTGTGGCCGAGGCAAGTCCAGGGCGTGAGCCTTGGCGGGGGGATGTTGTTCTTGGTGTCACCCCCACCCCCTCACACCGCCTGAGGTTCTCTGGAGCCTGGCTTCAGGGACTCCCAGCACTGGGGAGCCACGGGCAGTGGGCCTGGGGACGACCCAGCTTGGCGGCTCCCTGCTCCCTCCTAGCTGGGAGCAGGGGTCAGCGCAGACCACACCGCCCCACAGCCGGAAAGGGAGACTGCGGTGTCTGTGTGCGCGCACGCCCGCGCGCGTGCCTCGGCCGCAACTCGGTGAGCGCCGCGCGTCGCTGCGCGCCTGGGTCCCTCCGTGTGCGCGTCTCCGCGGAGTCTGTGTGTCTCGGCACGCGGGGCGAGCGCGCGCGGGGGGGCGGGGCCTCTCGGGGGCGGGGCCCGGTGCGGCCGCGCGGCGGCGCGCCCTGCAGCCCCGGAGCCAGCGAGCAGCCAGCGGAGGACGAGCGCGTCCCGTCGCGCGCGATGCTGCCCTGGACGGCGCTCGGCCTGGCCCTGAGCCTGCGGCTGGCGCTGGCGCGGAGCGGCGCGGAGCGTGGTGAGTGCGGCCGGGCCAGGCGGGGCTCCGGCTCCGGCGCCCCCTCCACCCCCGCCGCCCGCGCGGGCCGTCGCTCTCCTCCCGCGGCCGCGGGGCGGGGCGGCCGGCAGGGCACCCCACCCACCTGTGGCGGGCGGGCCCAGGTGCCCCAGGCGGCTCCACCGAGCGCCCGCCGGGGCGTGGAGGCCGCCGTCTGCTCCGCCGGCACCTGTGCGGGATCGTGGGCCCTGGACGGAGAGGGGAGGTGTCCGTCGGGGAGGCTGTCCCTGCCTCAGGTTCCCTCTCCTCGGAATGTCCCTTAGTAGAGGGATGGTAAGAAGGTTGGAGTCGCCCCACGGGATTGGGGGAAACAGGCCGCAAGGCCCAAACCATAACCGAGACACCCCAGCCCTCGTCTACCCATGGCCCAGCGGTGGAGGGACCCATCTGCCTCCTGGGGTGCCAGGAGGAAGGGGAAGGCCCAGGAGGAGCTGCTGCAGCAGGTAACCTGCTTCCTGGGTCCAGATAGAGCAGAGGATGGGGGCCAGGGGAGGGGTGCCATCATCTGTAAGTGGGGTCAGGACTCCAGCCAGGCCATCTGGGCTGTGGGAGGGGCTGCGATCAGTGCTTTGTCTTCCCTATCCCTCCACCTCTGCCCCCAGGCTCCCTAGCTGCTGTGCACCCCCCACCAGTTGCCTCACCGGAGGCTGAACTGTGTGGCTGAAGTCCAGCCTGGAGGCTGCTTCTCTGGACGCCAAGCCTGAGAAAGGAGCCCCTGTGGCCTAGGCCTGTCAACCCACCACTCCTGGGGCTGGGCTAGGACGCTTGGTGACTGCTGAGGAAAGGGAGGGTGGGGCCTGCCCAGTGGCCTAGCGGTTAAGTTCGCATGCTCTGTTTCAGTGGCCCGGGGTTCACGGGTTCAGATCCAAGGCGCAGACCCACGCACCACTCGTCAGGCCACGCTGTGGCGGTGTCTCATATAAAGTAGGGGAAGATGGGCACGGATGTTAGCTCAGGGTCAGTCTTCCTCAGCAAAAAGAGGAAGATTGGCATCAGATATTAGCTCAGAGCTAATCTTCCTCACAAAAAACAGAAAGGAGAGGGAGAGTGTGGAGGCTTGGAGGGGTCAGCTCTCCTTTATAGGTAAGACATGAGCCCAGAGAGTGCCCCAGGTACATGGCCAGGGTGCAGAGCTGGAATCCTCTCCCCTGCACTGGGGTGCCACCCCCAGGACCTTTGGGGTGGGACTGAGCAGGCTTTCAGGGCCTACTTGGGTAAGGGCAAGTGCCAGCTTAGGGAAAGCTCAGGCCCTGGGGGTCCTGCCCTGGGTGTGGGCTGTCTGGGGGACACCACCTGAGGCTGAACCCTCTCCCCTTCCCCCAGGCCCCCCGGCATCGGCCCCCCAGGGGGACCTGCTGTTTCTGTTGGACAGCTCGGCCAGCGTGTCTCACTATGAATTTTCCCGAGTTCGGGAGTTTTTGGGGCAGCTGGCAGCCCCACTGCCCCTGGGCCCTGAGGCCCTGCATGCCAGCCTGGTGCATGTGGGCAGCCAGCCGCACACCGAGTTCCCCTTCAACCAGCACAGCTCAGGCGCGGCTGTCCAGGATGCCATCCGTGCTGCAGCCCAGCGCATGGGTGACACCAACACTGGCCTGGCACTGGCGTACGCCAAGGAGCAGCTGTTTGCCGAGGCGGCAGGTGCCCGGCCAGGGGTGCCCAAGGTGCTGGTGTGGGTGACAGATGGTGGCTCCAGCGACCCTGTAGGGCCTCCCATGCAGGAGCTGAAGGACTTGGGTGTCACCATCTTCATCGTCAGCACTGGCCGTGGCAACCTCCTGGAGCTGTCGGCCGCTGCCTCTGCCCCTGCTCAGAAGCACCTGCACTTTGTGGACGTGGACGACCTGCACATCATCGCCCGGGAGCTGAGGGGCTCCATTCTTGGTAGGTGGAAGGAGGCAGGGCCTGGGGGGACCCAGGAAGAGAGCTGGGGTGAGACTGGAGCAGGGGCCAGGGCTGCCAGGATAGTGGTGCTCCCTGGGGGTTCAGTGGGGAGGTGATATACAGCTTCTCTGTGCATCCTCCAGGGACACGCTCCAACCGTGCGCCCCTACCTGGGCTGTGGTGGGACAGAGGGGCCAGCCTGAGTAAACACCTCCCCGTGGGGTTGTCTGCTGACAGGCCCAGCCAAGGGCTGGAGGCCCATGGAGTGGGGGGCGTGGTGTGGGCCAAGGGGCCCAGGGCCTGCACTGGTGGGATGTGGCTAAGTGTAGAGGATGAGGAAGGAGGTTCCAAGCCTGAGCACTCTGCAGATGGGTAGCATTTGCTCCTGGACGTGTCCCGGGTCACCACGCCTCGAGAGAGAAGAGCCAGAGGGTCAGAAGGGGCTGGGATTGCCTCTCAAAGAGCTTGGGCCCTACTCCGCGGGGTGAGGACAGCCACTGAGGAGTTTGAGTGGGTTTGTGCTGCAGGTGGTTGTGGGGATTGCTGGAGAGAAGGCCGGACAAGGGAGAGGCTAGTAGCTCCCCACTGACTTTCTTCTGGACCCCCTCGCCACCCACCCTCAGTGAAACCCTGCAGGGGGAGGAGCTGGAGATGAAAGGCCTGGTCACTGGCTCAGCCTGCTGTAGCCACTGAAAAATGCCACTAACCCCAGGGTTCTTCCCCAGTCTCCGCCTGTGGGTTAATCATTCAGCTGAAACTGGAAGGAGTTGGACTGTGGGTGGGAGGGAGTAGAGGGTCCTCCTGAAGATTTCCCCCAGGGACACCTAGCCCCTGGTGGCCCCTGGGTCAGCCTCTGTGGCTGAGCCTGGAGGGGACAGCAGGAGAAAAGGCAAGCAGCTGGACAAGAATGCCCCAGGCTGCTGGGCAGTCAGGCAGTAGGGTGTGGGCTCCTGGAATTGGGGGCGGGGTCTGAGTGTGGGGAATGGGCAGGAGAGCCAGTGCCAGACTGCAGCTGGGGCACCGGGCACTAAAGGAGGAATCACCAGATTCCCAGACATTTATCAGCCTTACTCGCCTGCACGGTCACTTAGGCGGCAGTGTGGTGCTTGGTGTCACAGGCTCAGGAGTAACACACATCTGGGGTCCCCCTCTGGAGTGCCCCCCACCACACTCTCCTGGGGACATCAGGCATGCAGCACCCTGCCGAACCCCAAGTCCAGCTTCTCCTGGAGTTGTCACAACTCCGCCGCCCTCAGGGCATCCCCTGGCCTCTCATCTCCTGGCTGCACCATCAGCCCCCCTTTGCCTTGACTGTCCAGAGCTGAGCTGACCCCAGACCCTGGGCTGGCTACTCGGGCTGGGCAGGGGGCTAGTTCTCTGTTCTCGTTCACCATCTTGGGACCTGCCACCTTTGAGGGCCCTTTGTCCAAGCCACTGGACTGGGTGGGAGGTGGCTGCTATAGCTCCCCACTGGTCTGGGTTTGGGGCCTGGGCAGGCAGGGAAGCTCCTGATGGGGCCTGAAGTGGGGGGCTGTACTTCCATCCTGTGTCGTCGTCCCCCCCACCAGTTTGCATATCATTATCATCCGCTGGGCCTGGTGGAGGCGGGCCTGGCTGCCCAGCTCCTAGTCCCCGCATCTCTCTGGCCAGGTGGCCCATACCCCTGCCTCTGATCTAAGGGTCTTCGCTGAGTCAGCAGTCAGGGCCCCAGGTCCGGGCGCAAAAAGGCGACCTCCGTTCCCTGACCTCCTGCACCATCCGCAGACGCGATGCGGCCGCAGCACCTCCATGCCTCTGAGGTCACGCCCAGCGGCTTCCGCCTGGCCTGGCCGCCCCTGCTGACTGCCGACTCGGGCTACTATGTGTTGGAGGTGGCGCCCAGCGCCGAGCCAGGGACCGCGCGTCGCCAGCAGCTGCCCGGGAACGCCACGGACTGGGCCTGGGACGGCCTCGACCCCGACACAGACTACGACGTGGTGCTGGTGCCCGAGTCCAACGTGCGCCTCGTGAGGCCGCAGCACCTGCGGGTGCGCACGCTGCTGGGTGAGGCGGGGTCGGGGCGCCGGTGGGGCCTGGGGCCGCGGGGCTGGGCCGGGAGGTGGGGCGGGGGCGCGGGGCTGGGACCCCGGCTCACAGGCTTTTCCCCCGCAGAGGAGGCCGGGCCGGAGCGCATCGTCATCTCGCACGCCCGGCCGCGCAGCCTGCGAGTGAGCTGGGCCCCAGCACTGGGCCCGGCCGCCGCGCTCAGCTACCACGTGCAGTTCGGGCCCCTGGGGGGCGGCGCGGCGCAGCGCGTGGAGGTGCCCGCGGGCCGCAACAGCACCACGCTGCAGGGCCTGGCGCCCGGCACCGCCTACCTGGTGACCGTGACGGCTGCCTTCCGCTCCGGCCGCGAGAGGGCGCTGTCGGCCAAGGCCTGCACGCCCGACGGCGAGCGCAGCCGCCCCCCGCGCCCCCCGCCGCCGGGATCTGGGGGCCGCGAACCGTGAACCGGCCGCCCCCGCCCACCCGAGGGCCCCCTTCTCCCGAGCCCGGCGGGGGAGGTGCCCGCCGCCGAAACCGGGGTCTTGCCCGGGAGGTGGGGGTGCTGGCCGGGCCTGACGCCCCAGTCCTCCTCCGCGGCCGGAGGGCTCCCTGCTCTGGCGTCTGCTCTCCAGGCGGACCTCGCCTGACTCCTGGCCGGACCCTCCACTGCAGCCCTGGCAGCAGCGCGTGCCGTCGCGACCCTTCCCCTGCGCGACCCAGAGCTGGGCGCTTGGCGGTGTCTTTTGGTCAGGATTCAGCGGGAGATGAACAGGCAGTCTAGGGGCGGGTTGAGAATGTAAGCCCCAGGACTGGCCCCAGGGCCCAGGAGCGGAGAGTGGCTGGACAGCCGGACCTCCCGCTTGTATGAAGGGCCAGTCCCTCTGGTGGCAAGGGCTGGCATTGTTCGAGGAAGTGTGGTCCAGCTGGCCGCTGAGCCCCTATGGCCACTCAAGTCCTGGATGTTGATAGAAGGTGAATGGGGGATGGGGAGGAGCTGGCTCTGGCCAGGTCCCAAAGGCTTCCTGGAGGAGAGAGGATCTGTAAAAGGGCAGGGAGGAGTGCTGCCATGTTGATGGTGTGGTCAGTGGCTGAATGGGTGGAAAGGCAGCCTTCCTATCCAGGACCCTGCTGGGCCCAACTACGGCCACCCCAGATGCAGACAGCACCTTTGGGAGGAACAGGACTGCAGCCTGGCTTTCAGGACCCTGGAGGCAGGAGAGCTCCTTGCCCCACCAGACCCCAAGGCCAGCACTGGCAGGGAGCCTCCCTGCTTCTGGGTGGTGGGCTTCCATGTGTGGGGGGGTGGGGACAAACAAGGTTCTCCTGGGTGGGTTCACCCCAGCAATTCTCTGCAGCATCTTCTGACCCCACCTCCCCTCACTACTGACTATCCTGGGGCCACCAGACAAGTCCCAAGGGCAGGCAGTACTACTGCGCCTCAGCCCCACCAGGCACGTCCACGTCTGCCTGCACCAGCTCAGTGCTCACTTTGCCTCCTCCCCACTAACATCCCAGACTTTAAAATACAGTAAATCAGATGTAAGCTGAGCCGTGCAGTCTCCTTAGAGTGCTTTACTCCTTGTCAAAACACACCAACCCATCAAGTCTCCAGTGGAGCACTGATGCTGCCCCAGCTGGTGCTGGGGAAGAGGAGGGGGGCCGTCCTCCTCTGGCGCCGGGACTCAGACCACCATGCCATCTGTGCCCCTTGTGCACCTCCTCGAGAGCCTGGGCCCCATTTCTGCGGGCCAGGACCCTGCGGTTTGGACCCGTGGTTATTGGAATGAGGGGACAGTGGGCCTGGCTCTTCCGGGCTGCCCCCGCCACAGCCTTGTGCCCAGGGTGCCCTCTGCTGGCAAGATGACGCCCTCAACTGTAGTTTGACTCTCCACTGCCCCTGCTAATGGGAAACAGAGACCCTAACCCAAGCAACTGCAGGGCTGAGAGAGGTGGTCTTGAGGCCCCTGACGGGTTCTCAGTCCGCCTGCTCGGTCTTGGCTGGCGTGTGTGTGGGGGCAGCCTTTATGCAAACTGGCCTGTGGCCATTTCTCAAGAGACTGACTCTGAGCATCATGAGGCCCCTGCCCAGGTACCCCAGGCTGGCACCCCTCCTAGCTCAGTGTTCTGGGGGGCCAGCTGTGCACGAGCCCAGGGTTTGCCTACGTGACGATGGCAGGGAGACAAAGGGCCCCACCCTGCCTGTGTGAGCAGAACAAGCAGAGTGGGAACGGGAGCCAGGGCGGTGGGTACAGGGCCTCAGGGGCAGATGGCAGTGCCTGGCCAGGCCAGACTCGGTCAGGGGGCCACAGCTGGGTGGGTGTTGGGTTTCTCCTCCATGCCCTGCAACCCCCTCGAGTCAAGCCCGGGGAAGCCTGAGTGGGACTGTGGCCTGTGTGGCCACTGCATGTTTCTGCTTACACCTGACCAGTGGTCAGCAGGCTGCCGAGGGTCAGAGACTCCTATGACCTCAGCCTGGGACTTGAGCCTGATCTGCCCCCAAGGGGCAGGATGCCCCTAAGCAGGCCTGTGTCCCACACCCCAGTCCCTCGGGTGCTCAGAGGTCCAAGTCCATCGGCCACTTGGACGGATCCCCTTTCTGCACTGAGCCCCCTGGTCCAGCTTGTGGAGCACTGTGCAGGCAGTGGGAAAAGCAGCACGAGCGTGTTGGCAGGTTGTTTCCTGACGGCACCGTCACACACTAGAGACAAGCCGAGTGATGAGCTCCTTCCCCCAAAACACGCCCTCAATCCCGGGAGAGGGCAGAGCAGCTGCAAGACACATACCCCTAGTCCCTGGAAGAGGCCCCGGCTTCGCCTCATCTCTGCTGGACGACACTGAGGCCCAGTGAGAGGAGTCCCACGTCCATTTCCACGCCAAGGAAGGCCTCTCCTGGAGGAAGCGCTGCCCTTGGCCTCGTCCCAGGCAATTCTGAAAGGTCCTTGAGTCTGCGCCCTGTCTGGGAACATTCTCCAGGAAACAGTTTTGTCCTGGTCTCCCCTCACACCCCTCCACCTCCCCTGACCTGCAGCCTTGACTCCTCGGTCAACTGTGGGTCTGGGGCCGAGGCTGAGGCCTGCCAGGACTGACACATGCCACTTCACAAGGTAACCAGGAGCTTCCCGACGCATACCTGGAAATCAAGAAGGGCTGTGCTGTGGTTGCTTCTGCTTGCGGCAAGAAAAGCAAGAGGTTGTGATCCACTGGGCAGGCAGGCATCCACATGGCAGGACGGGGTGGGGCCGGGAGGAGCCTGGCCACCCTGAGGGGACCCCAAGAGGAGGGGACCCCAAGGGGAGACTCCTCTGCAGCGGGGAGGGGGGCGGGGGGGTGTGGACGCCCACGTGAGCTGCTCTCACATCTGCTGGTTCTCACACTCCACCAGGGAAGGGCTGCTGCTGCCGTCCCTAATTTGATGAGGAGAAACCCGAGGCTTTCACCAAGGCTGTGCGTCACACTCATGCTGTGTGGGGCTCGCCCAACAGCAGGGGGCTGCGAGGGCCAGGTGCCGGCTCTCCAGCTCTGTCAGCTCTTGGACGAAAGCTATCTGAGAAGGCCGAGGGCAGCAGGGTCTGGAGTTGAGGTTTCCGGGAAGTGGGGTGTCCACCAATTGGTAGTGCAGCCAGCTCCTTACTGGGGTAGGAGCTGTTTCTGTGGCGACGGTAATAAACGTCAAGTGCAGAAGCACAGCCCCATATGAGGACACTCGAGTCCTCGCAGCCTCGTGCTGGAGAGGGGATGGTTTAGGAAAAATGAAAGCTCAGGTGCAACAGCTGTGTGTTTGCCCCTTTTTTCTGGGCTGAAAAATTTTCTTCCAACATCCATTAAAACAGCCACAAAAAGGGGTCTGCCTGGTGGCACAAGCGGTTAAAAGTGTGTGCTCCGCTTCGGCGGCCTGAGGTTCGCGGGTTCAGATCCCAGGCTCTCACCGATGAACTGCGTGTCATGCCATGCTGCAGAGGCGTCCCATATAAAAGTAGAGGAAGATGGGAACGGATGTTAGCTCAGGGCCAGTCTTCCTCGGCAAAAAAGAGGAGGATTGGCATCGGATGTTAGCTCAGGGCTGATCTTACTCACACACACACACAAAAAAACCACCACAGAAAATGCCAGTGGAAGTCCTGTCTCCCTCTAGAAGTGAGCATGGTGAGGGAGCACAGGGGAGATCCTGCCCCTCAGGTCCCAGCCCTTGGTGGAAGGTGGACCCAGCCCCAGCAACAGAGAGGCGGGGGCCCTCCTGGCTGCCAGCCCTGGGGCAGGGGCCTCTGGAGCCTACCGCCACTCTCAGGAAGGTGGAGGGCTGAGGTCTCCTGGGTGCGGGGTGGGGTGCCCCTTATTCACTGACATGTTCTCACTAGGAATTAAAACACCTGCCACTAATTACCCACTTTTCAGAAATGTAGGTGAACACACCCATGACAAATTACATCATCCTAGCCAGAGACATTGAAAGCTTTACAGGAAGAAAAGGACCCCTGTCCGCAGCAGGTGTAGGGACAAGCACAGGGAGGGAGAGCAGTGGGTGGCCAGCGGCCTGCCTGAGCCCCCGCCTGGAGGCCACGGCCCACCTGGCTCTGGTGTTGCATGTAGGGTGCACAGCGCTGCCCAGGGGAGGGGGTGAGAGCCATGAGCTGCTCAACTTACCACGAGGCTAGGGCCCCGGCCAGCTCCTGCTCCAGGGCCAGCCCCTGCTGGACACCAAGGCATCCCAGGCAGGGGTGCGCTGCTCCTCTTCCCAGGGCCCCTCCCACGGGCACCCACTCACAGCCCCTCACAGAGAACACCAGGGCTCTCTTAGTGGCCATGGGGTTTGAGTGACTGTTGCTTCTGAGGTCTGTCAAGACTGCAGCTGATGCTGCTTTTCTCCAGGAAGGCGGAGGCCCTGGCTCAGTCCTGCAGAGGGCAAGGGCGCATCTCCTATCATCAGCAGGAGTGGGCAGGCAGCTGAGTGCCTGTGCTAAGGGCCCCCCGCCCCACGTGCCCCTGGAAGTGCACAGGTCTTCGGGGTTAACTTCATGGCCTCTGAGGACGGCCTGGCTGTGCTGACCTTCGCTGGTTGGATCTTCGGGTCCAGCTGGAGGTGGGTGGAGTTCTGTGGGGGAGAGGGCAGTGGGGTGGGGCATCCCAGTAGGCAACTGCTTACCTAAATGCAAACACAGTGCAGGAGGATGAGGCTGGAGGGGCAGCGAGCTTTGGGCTCGGTCCTGTCACTCTCCAGCCCCGGACACATGTCCAAGGGCTCTGCATTGCTACTCCTCAGACCTCTCCTTAACCTCCAGGGCCACAGCGAGGGGCTGCACGGGCCCTACGGAGAGCTGGGAGCCCTGCTTTGATGGGCAGGGTGAGGACCAGCACTCTGGGGGTTCAGGCCTGGGAGGGCTGGGCCGGGGCCTGCCCAGTGGGAGTGAGTGTGGGGTGCACATGGGCTGGGGCAACTGCAAGCGAGACGGGACCCAGCGGGTTCTTTTGCAGCTGGAGAGAAAGAACAGGAGTGGGAGGGGCCCAGCCAGCTGAGGGAGAGGGACCTGCCCCTTACTCCTGAAGGCCCAGCTGTCCTAGGAGAGCGAGACCAAAGAGTGATATGGGGGGCAGCAGCGGCCTCATGCTCATCATGTGAGGGGCTCCAAGTTTAAGTAGACAGGCTTCTGCACGGGTGTCATCTGTGGGAGACACCAGGCAGGCAGGTCAGGCAGATGGCTGCTGCAGCCCTGGTGCCCAGAAGTCCTGGGGCTGGGTCTTGGGGGCTATGGGCCAGAGGGAAGGCCACCGCTCTGGTGTGCTGTGCAGCTCCTCGCAGGTCTGGCCAGATGGGGGCACACAGAAACCATGCCTGCTACCTGGGCTCTGGGGGCAGAGTGCGCTGCACTAGGCCTGGGTGGGGCCCACTCTGGTCCTGCTGGCCTGGGCTCCCGGCAGTAGCAATGTCCCCCCCCTCTCGGCTCAAGGTCAGGCTGGAGGCCAAGCTGTCCCCTGCATCTTTAGCCTCTGCAGTCTTTCCTCCAGGTCTTCAATGCTGGAAGACTCCCTCAGAGAAGAAAATCATGCTGGGGGGGGGGGGGTGTCAAGGGAATCCCTTCAGCAAAACGGCTCAGCATGAGCAGCATGGGATCCCACATTTGTCAATACAATGTGAATGCATCAGATAGGAGGCATCATCGTAATTCCCTTTTACTAACTTAGTGTCTTTAGGAAAGGTGTGTTTGTCCTCTCCAATGGCTTCTAGTCTACGATTTTAAGCAACAAACACAAGTAGATGGGACATCTGGCATGGTCCATCGGAAATTGGAAAGTGTGAAGTCACACTGCTTGGGTGAGGGAAATGGGAGGGAACCTCTCCAGAGGGAGGGCATGCAATTACCCAAATCTTAAGACAGCAATCAACACTTTCTGTCTTTTAAATTAAGCCAAGTTAAATAAAACTGACTTTTTTTTGAAACTTTTTAAATGCAGAGGTTTATTTTCTTTTCTTTTTTTGTGAGGAAGATCAGCCCTGTGCTAACATCTGCCAATCCTCCTCATTTTTCGCTGCGGAAGACTGGCCCTGGGCTGACATCCGTGCCCATCTTCCTCCACTTTACATGGGATGCTGCCACAGCATGGCTTGCCAAGCAGTGCGTCAGTGCGCGCCCGGGATCCTAACCGGCGAACCCGGGCTCCCCGCAGTGGAGCGCGCGCACTTAACCACTTGCGCCACCCGGCCGGCCCCTAGAGCTTTATTTTCAATGTTATTCCTTTTTATATAAAAGTACACAAGCTTGCCAAATGCCTGCCTGCGGATAGCGCTAGAGAGGGGCATGTGGCTGAGCTGCGTGTGGACAAGGATTTCATGCCTCTCACCCATCTCCTCTTTATCCAGCGAAGCCCTGGCAGGGTGCTGTGGGAGGTATTGTTTGCATCGAGTCTGTAAAACCTTGATGATGGCCACTGGGGGGCATCTGGCTGGGAAACTCATTTGGTTTTTCTCTTCATTTGAGGGGGAAAAAAAAAAAATCACAGAAAAAATTTTTTTCTTATTTTTATTCAGGCTTAAAATTGTTCCCAATCTAGTGGGGATACTCCATATAATTCTGGGAACTCAACCAATTCCATCCAGGAAAGAACCAAGGGGCAACGTGGATGACAGCCCAAGAAGTGAACTTTGCTAACTTTGGACACTGTGGGTTCTAGAGCGACGCTGGTCTCTGTCCACACTTCCCCTGCCCTAGGCGGGTCCAGCCTGCCCCTTTGTTCCTGAAGTAGGCACGTGGCCTTTGAAGGTTCCGAAAGAGAAGCGCTCACCAATCAGTGACCACAGCCAGGACCCCCTGCCCTAAGGAGCTCTCCTCCAGCAAGGGCGCCCTCTGTGGGCTTTGGGGGGCTGCTCTGCCCTTCCATACTCCTGGGTCGGAGATCTCTGTCCCCCTCCCATGTGAGCCACTTTCGGAGGATCGGGAGAGCCTGTTCTCCAGTCCAGCCCCTCATCCTAAAGATGGTTGCGGGAGACGGGCCAGGAACCGCGTTTCCGCACTTCTATCATTTTATTAAGCGCCGACTGTGTGCGCTAGCACCACGAGACCCACTGCGCGCAGCCTCACGCTCCGGGGCCCCAGCTCGCCCTGGGCCTGCCCGGCAGGTGGGGCGGCCCCACCTTGTGCTGGACACTGCCCGCCCCGCGCCGCTTGGTCCCCGCGGCCCCCGGCCGGCGCTCCGCCACGGCCGGGGACGGCGCCCAGGGCCACGTGCGCGGGGGACGGGTCGGGCGCGGGGTCTTGGAGTGGCACAGCCGGCAGTCCGAGGGGCCTCCTCTCGGCCCGACCCCGCGCCCGCCCCAGGTGGGGTTCTCCCCCGCGATCAGCCGCCTCCGCAGGCTCTTCCTCCAGCGGCTGTTCCCTCGGTCCGGGACTCACCGCGGCGTCGCTGGGACCCCGACCACCAAAACCCCCACGACCGCCTGGGCACCTGCCTCTGCGCCGCCGCCGTGAGTTCCGCCATGTCCGGAACTCTGTGGGCGCCCATAGCAACGGGACGTAGTGCCGTTGCTACGGGGAACTGACGTAACACGGGGCGCACACGCGCCAGCCCGTCAAGTTTGTCCCTGACCGGCCCCCGGCATCAGGCGCCTCGCCCCGACCCGCCCCCAGAACCAGCACGAGCAATCGCAGCGCCGATGCTGATGACGTCACGATCCTCGCGGCCAATCCTAGGGCCGCGGCCCTCACGCGCTTCCGTCGCCCGGGAGGAAGGGGCGTGTGTCGCGTCTGCGCAGTGGCTCTGACCGCCGGCTCGCGGCGCGTGGAGGCTGCTCGGAGACGTGCGCGTCTGCTCGGCCTCGGGTCCAGGTGGCTGCGGCGACCCTCGGCGCTCGCGGGCCATGTCGTGGCTCTTCGGCATCAAGGGCCCCAAGGGCGAAGGCGCGGGGCCGCCCCTGTCCCTGCCGCCCGCGCAGCCCGGGGCCGAGGGCGGCGGGGATCGCGGCGCGGGGGACCGGCCAGCGCCCAAGGACAAATGGAGCAATTTTGACCCGACGGGCCTTGAGCGCGCGGCAAAGGCGGCGCGCGAGCTGGAGCACTCGCGTGAGTGTGGCGGCGCGGGCGGGGCGCGGGGCCTCCTCCGCCGAGAGCCATGTTGTGGGCGCCCGGGCTTGCGCCCATTTGCAGTCTGTAGCCCCTCGGTCGTGCGAACCGTCAGGCGGCAAGTGGCTGTCGGCAGTCTCGCTCGTCGGGTGAGGGGCTGGTCTCCAGGAATGCTCCTGCCAGAGCCACCCTGGTGGGGGGAGGTTCGGGCTTCTGTCACCCTCTCACAGCTTCCCAGCTGCCACATGTTCCTCAGGTGGAGAAACCGGTGTAGAGAGGACTTGCGGAGGTTACAGGTAGCAGGTGCCGGAGCTGGACCCTAGTCTTCGGTCACTGCCAGTGCTGGAGCTCTTTCCACCTCTTGCTGCCTCCACGTGGAACGGCCATGGCGTGGCTAGAGGAGGGGCCCGTTTGTTGGTGGTTGCTAGCAAGTTTCCACTTAAGGAGGGAAGCACACTTGAGGGTCATTGGTTTTAAGAAGAATATAGCAGATTTGCAAGTATTATTGGAAAACCTTGGCGTTCAGGTAGGCGAGTCTGTAAAGCAGCAGGTCAGACAACCCTAGCCCAGCCTGATGACTTTTTTGACCCAGGGCCTGCAAGGCATCAGCAGTGACTGGACCTTTGCTAAGCCCACGTCTTTTCTCCCAATTTTGTTTTCTCCTGTGGCCTTAACGATTTGTCTCAAGAAGTAGTGTGTGTTTAAGACCCTGGAATGTAGAAGATGGTGAATAAATACTGATTGAAACAATATAAGTGATCTCAAACTTTTGTTTAAACAGAGCTGCCTTTTTTTCAAAGGAGATCCTATAGAGAAGCCTTGTTGTAAGCAGGTATAAGCAGAGTCTTCCCTATTCAGGAGGGAGAGGCCTGGCACTTTGTTGCTCAGTCCCCGCCCTTCCCCTGGTGGCTACAAGAACATCCTGAGCCAAGGTCTCTGGGCCTGCCTGGCTCTCAGATCCCCAGGGGGCCATTCAAAACATTTAGATATTTGTGTCCAGGCCCAGGACAGCCTGTTTCCTTAGGCCTAGCTGGAACACCCCCCACCCGAGATGCTGTATTAAACTTTGTAGATAATCTTAATTGTCAGGTTGGGCTGAGAAACAATGGATGGGCTTCAAGGCACTTCAGGGGGATAACAGACTTTTGAGATGTGATCTAAGTTCTTGTTAAAGGCTTAATCGGGAAGCACCTCTCTACTCCAATTCCTGGCATTTCATCCATTCACCATGCCCAGAATTTCAAAGTTTTCCCACTTTTGGAGGCTGAATCCTGACTGTTGGCCCCCAGCCCCATGCAGTTGTACTGGCCTGTGTGAATAGCCTTGGGTGTGTCTGAGAGGAACAGCTCCCTCCTTGTCTACTCATGCCTCCGAATTGCTCCCAGGTCTCTTGCACTGGCCGCCCAGAGCTCCTGCCCCAGAACATTCTCCCCTGGGTCCCCAGGGCTTCGGCCTCTGCTCTTCTGTGATCAAGCTGTCATTTCCCCACCAAGCAGCATCTCCTGCAGAGTCCCCAGGGGCCACCGCCTGGAGTTATGGTCCCCTCATCAGTCCCCCAGTCTCCACATCTGAATACTCTGTGCCAAGTGTGGACTCTACTTCATTTTTGTCCCTGCCTTCCTTCCTGGCCTCACTGCTGGCCAGTGGGAGAGCTTCACCCTCATGTGCCACCCCTTCCTATC